>NC_022009.1:118449024-118505876 GCF_000317375.1 Microtus ochrogaster
CAGTGATTTCTCTCTGCTGAGTCATTTCAATGGCACGCCACACCTGATTTTCCAGACAGGGTATCTCACCGAACCTGAGGCTCACTGATCTGGCCAGACTGGGGATTTTCTTTTCTCTGCCTTCATGGTGTCTGGTGCTAGGGATCTGAACTCAGAGCCTCATGCTCTTGTGGGCAGGTATTTTACCCGCTGAGCTGTCTCCCAAGCCCCCAGACATTTAAAAGAGATTTAAACCTAAGAAACACTGGCTAATAAAATCTATTACAGAACTTAGAAGAGAACCTCTGGCACTTTTGAGTCACAGGACTTTGTCACCAATGACATTAATTTTACATTAATTATTTAAAATGGAATTGAATTTCATTTTAATGTTAATGTACTATATCTCAATAATGCTAGTCATCCATCAGATTCAATTAGTTAAGAACTATTTAGGATAGTCCCTACTGTGTGAAAGGCAGCGTTCTAGGCTTTGGAAAATATGGGCTACAGATGGGGCTGTCATTCTACTGGAATACTAATTTCAATCAGCACGTAAGTAAAGTATCTAAACCGTTCAATATTGTTGGGACCATTTGGAGTCCTGGCCTCCAGCTACTCTTCCCTGCTAGAGATCTTTACTTTTCTTCTGATTTGACTTACTAAAGGCTGTGTCAAAGTTGCTTACCAGCTCTGCTTCACGAGCACTTGTTGCCTTGGCCTTGAGGATCAAAGGATAAGGTTTTTTTACCTGTTGGCCCACTTGACTGTTGGGTATATAAGCCTCCATGGTGCTATTGAATAAGGGGTTTCTTACCAGTAACTAAAAGTCTATCTCTTTGTTTTTGTGTTTCTTAATATGTTTTAACCTCCAGCCCCTTGCCTGAAGCTCGCGAACTGTATGGTAGCATAAAGAGCGCACACAGGCGTGTGCGCTGCACATTACAATCAATGTTATCATTTAATTTAAGCATTGCTTGCATTTAATTTAATTTCTTTATGAAAGAATATCTGCAAGTTGGATGTCAGATCGAAGATATCAACCTAAATCTTTTGATTATAAAAATGTATGTTTCCCCTTCCCCCATGACATTGTGACAAATATTTGTCTTTCTGCTTAGCTTGCTCAGTAAAGGCTCAAGAAAGTGACACTAGGCCGGGCGGTGGTGGCGCACGCCTTTAATCCCAGCACTCGGGAGGCAGAGGCAGGCAGATCTCTGTGAGTTCGAGACCAGCCTGGTCTACAGAGCTAGTTCCAGGACAGGCTCCAAAACCACAGAGAAACCCTGTCAAAAAAAAAAAAAAAAAAGAAAGTGACACTAATTTTTCCAGCCCCAATATGCTCATTTTCTGTTCTGTAATAAATGTTCTAATCAGAAGACAATTTCAGAAACCTCGATTTATGCTTTGAAAATGAATATAATAACGCTAAAGATAACACTAGAAATATTATCCACCCCTAACATGGTTTCTCAACGTCAGGAAAAGTGGTGAGAATAAAAATACAACATAATCATAATCTTACAGATTTGATGGAGATGACAGAAATTATATGGTAACCTGGAAATGGTCCCTGCCTCATCTAGATACATTAAGTCCTGTTGTTTCAGAACTGCTCAGAAGTGTATTCCTTGGGTAACTGTAGTCCTTTGTTAGTGGAGTAGTGGTTACTAGGGTTTGGCGCAGGGTGGAGGTAGGTTCTCCGCAGAGGAAACACTGGCCAAAAGCTATAACATTTCAGTTAGATAAGAGAAGTAAGCTCCAAAAGCTAGGACAGCATAGTGATTGGAGTAATGGCAGTGCACTGTGGCCTTGAAACTCATGTAAAGAACAGATTCCAAGTTTTCTTATCAAATATTTGTCCAATAATGTCCGTGTTGATCCATATGTAGTGCCATTCCCCAGTGTACGGTGTGCGGTTGTTGAATATAAAACCCTATCTTTAAATAAAGTGCATGTCCTTTCCCTATTAAAACAGAGGAGATTGTTTCCTTATGAGTGGCAGACAGCCATAAAGGCATTTTAGTTTCACCAAAAAATAAAGCTTCTCACAACCAAAGGACCTTATGCCACTGCTGAACATCTGTTACAAGTAGATATGTATGTTTGAGCCTGTACATAGGTACATATTCTATATTGTCAGCTTAAAGCAGAGGAGACAGGGAAGATATTGTGGGAAACAAGAAGTGGCTGGGCCAGACTGTCTCGTAGATAAGTGGGGCCCGTAAAACTAGTGAGGAGTAACTTATTAACATATCCGGAGAAAACAGTTTTCCTCTGTCTCTGCTTTACTTAAACAAAGACAAGCTCTTACCTCTGCAAGTTATGCTCTCTGCTCAGACAGCCCAGGCCTCTGACTGGCTGCCTCTGGCCCCATCTTTGTGTCCCCCACCTTCTACTCTGTGCTTGTAACCACGTTTTAAATTTTGACTTCTTAAGGTTGCTACCCATGTCTCGGAGTCAAAATATCTTCACCAGAGCTCACTCTGTCTCTCAACGCCGTGAACACCAGTAGATCTTAGAAGTAACTTTTTCTACCAAAGGGTTATTTCTAAGGAAGCTGAAAGGAAACGTTTGATGTTCTGTCGCTCTCAGTGTGCTCCCAGAAGAGGGAAGAAGGCACACGAAAAAAGGTTGTTTACTGTGCGAGAAACATATAGGATCGAATGGAAGCATTTGCAAATAAACAGTCGGAAACTAAGAGACAGCAGAAGAGAAGACAGGGTCCTCAGAGAGGGTGTTTTGTGGTGACGTCTCTTCCATTCCTTTCTGGGAGTTGCAGTCGGCATGGAGCTCATTGGCAGTGCAGTGTATTCTGCACACAGCTCCTCTACCAACCTATGCAACAACACGTCTCTGTCACAGACTGTCTGAGTACCCACTCCTCTTCTGCCGAGTATGGTCATTAAGTGTCATTCTTTAAATCCCAGGTGAGCTGAGACGTAGAAGCACACAAGAGACAGACATTTTCCTTTATATCAGAAACACGTTTTGCTAAGAGTTAAAAGCTTTCTTATATTGAGGTACGTGTAAACACTGGGAATCTTCTAGGAAATGGTTGAGGAGTTCTTGATTTTTATTTGCGTACTAAAGCCAAAGCTGTGGAGCGGCACTAAGGAACAATTTCCACTTTGTGTAGTGTGCTCATCTGTCAAGACTCACATATACCAGTGTAGATATTATAAATGATCGCTGAACAGGGCAGAGGATGATCATTTTCAATATCTAAGTGATACCACTGAAAAGCTGAAGCAAGACAAAGCAATTGCAACCTAAAGAGACCGATTCAATTGTAACTTCCTTTCAGGCTCTCCTTAAGTTCATAGTCTATTGCTAATATCCAGTACAGAAGAGTATGTCCAAAGACGCCCTATTACTTGGAGCTCTTATGTGTAAAGAGCAATATAGAACAATTTGATATACAACTTTAAAAACATGCATCATTTTGTCCATTAGAACTTACTCCTAAGATTTGTTTTCTTTTTTGCTAAAGACACCATACACTTTTGTCACAGGTCTTGGAGAAATCATGCTGGTCTTGATCTAGAAGCTTTCTCCTGGCTAGCTAGCTTTCATCATACTAGAAGGTGCTATCTAAGCTACCAGGAGAGAAACGAGCAGTCTTACCCAGCTGTGAGCACTTCCAGCTATGATGACATCTGGCATGCAAGACATACCTGTGGGTACAATAGTAGCACAAATGTTATTGGTGCAACCAACTGTTTTCTGACTGGATATAAGAACCACTCTGCAAGATAAATGCATAACTGATACTATAAATCTGGCCAGGACTCATGACTGAGGATCGTATAGACTCCAAGGGTAAATGCATTACTACTAATTTGCTAAATGGACATAGTATTAAATTTCCTTCTAAAGGTTTATCTTTATACCCATAGATTAATGTGCTCCTGGTCTTCATCACAGAAATTTCTTGGTTCAGTGACCTAAATTAAAACAGAAATTCCCAACTGGCCAAAACACAGAAGAGCTGTCTGTGGAGTGCTTAGTCCCTATCACAGTCAGGGAATCATGGGAAGGAATGGGTCAAAAGATTACAATGGTCAGAAGTCTCGAAGGACAGGGGAGCAACTGTGTCTGCTGGGTATGACAGAACTGCTAAGCTCCGAACTCTCAGCAGCTGGGGTAGACCTGCAGAGACCTGCGTGAGATTAAGTCAGTCAGTATTCCAACATGGAAGGATCTAATTAAAAACACACTCCTTCAACCAAAAACTTCTACCTGTAAGCATCTACACAAATACTTCAATTTTCCATATATGGCTATAATTACTTTTTGGCAATTATCTAGACTATATGCTAATTTTAAAAAATAAATTGCACAGAAAACAATATTGCTCTCATTTGGAAGATTATTGAAAGATAACAATGTACGTGTTTGTATCTTGGTATAAGTAATACAACAATACATAGTAAAATAGGTCCTTATTTTTATAATAATTGTGTCTAATTTGAAATATCATAAAATAAATTTTCATCAGTTTTCTGCATTTTTGAAGTTTTTGAAGTAAATACTTAGAACGAGAATCATCAGAGACCTTACACAGCTCAAGTTTGATCTTCAGGTTTTCTCATTCTGGGTTCCATGTGTGTACTGTAATTTCCTCTTCACGACTGACCCCGGTTTATCTGCCAAGAACAAAGGGGCATTCTTCCAACAAACAAGAAACTAGATGAAGTGAGATGCTGGGAACCTCACTTTGTAGCTTCCTGACATAAAAGCGCTGGTAGGTATTTAATTTTTTTATTCCCACCTTCACCGCGATGCCCATGCTTTTGTAGACTCCATATCACACATGCAGATGCTCAGACTCCTGTAAAGAGTACTGGCCACTCTCTTTGATCTTTCAGATCGGCAGTATCAGCACAGTGTAATCCTGACTGGATTCTCTCCTGACTGAATGCTAGTCTACCGACTATATCTAACCTGGGGTCCTCAGGCTATATCAGTCCCATAACAGCAGTGAATGTGGTCCGGCACATTTGTACACGACATATCATGTCCCACGTGAGAGGTTGGACACCCTTAAGATGGTAAACTCTTTGAAAGGGACCTGCTTTTTCCCTTTTGTTCCTCCGCGGAGATTAAATGGCAGTTAGTGAGACAGAGTGTCCTACCCACCTCCTCAACTGCCCAGTGTCCAAAGATCCTTTGTCTTGCTTACAAAGGATCATCTCCCTGGAAGGAGGAAGACAGACATCCAATAGGCTACGATGTTGCAGGAAATGCAAGCACTGAGTTTGAGGTGCTGTTTCCTAATGAGTTTTACAAATTTTCACGATGACATTTTTATTTATTTATTATCTATGCATGCGCATATAGGAAAAGTCACATGGGCCACATTATGCATGTAGCAGTCAGTGGACAACTTGGGGGAGTCAGTTCTCTGTTACGTCCATGGATCACTGGGAAGTCAGGGATGGTACATACATAGGGGCTTCTTCTCAATGGAGGAGAGAAAAATACCTGTTGTGTCCAGCAACTGTTCTCTGTCAGAGACACAGTGGCCACATCAGAAGCTTTAAAGGAGTCTGAGAAAAGAGAGTGTAATTGTTGAAAGAGATCAACTTTCAAACACCTTTCTTTGTGCCCCTTGCCCAATTCTAAGTTGGGCAGGAGTGAGGTGTAAGATGGGGTTGTACTTCTTGAATGTAAGCCCCTTCACTGGTCATCTGGGAGCCTTGCCTTTCAGAGAAAACCCAATGTTGCTTTATTCAGGACTGGGCAGTCACAAAGCACCATAGTGTGTAGTCAGTCCACTGGGCTCCAAAATGCTGAGAAATGCCCAAGTTTCCTCCAAATCAGTTGTTTAAGCCACTGACATGTAGCTCCAGTGGGAGGTGATCAGACCAGTTCTGTAGGGAAGCAGAGGGAAAGTCCAGAAGGAGCCTTGCATTTTATTGCTGGGCACCTGACAAAGGTTTGGGTCCCATTAGATAGGAACGATGCAGAAGGCAGGGCACTCCCGTTCCTTCCACAGTGGCTACTTGGGTCCCCAAACAGGGCTCAGCCAGTGGAGTTTAACTTTGTCTCTTGCCAGCTCGGAGTGACAAGACTATTCCCTGATAATGCTAAGGTGTGAAGGTGAAGTCTGTGTGTTTCTCTCTCTCTCTCTCTCTCTCTCTCTCTCTCTCTCTCTCTCTCTCTCTCTGTGTGTGTGTGTGTGTGTGTGAAGATATATGCTTTTTTCTTTGCAAAATATCAGATGAGACCCCACACTTTTCTCTCAGAAACTTGCCAGCAACCTCTTACTGGCTTGCTGACTATTACCCCCGCCCCTACCCTGGCATTCACAGCTCAGCTTTCCTTTAGGCAAACAGGAAAAAGAGACCTTTCCTGTGGGAAAGACTGAGTGGAACCCAGGAGAGGGCTGGATCTAAATTCTTTCTACCCCAGGCTGGCCAGTTAGCAAGATGCAGCCTGTACTACTGAGGTTACTTCCAAGAATAAAGCTACAGTTTGCTGAAAACTTTTGAGCCTGAAGATCTACCTAGGTGAGACCATTTCCCCCAGATTCCAGTCTGCCCACCTGCTTGGGTTGTGAAGACCCTGGGGAGGACTTGAAGGCTGCCATTTGACTCATGCCCTGAGTGGGTGTATCCTGGCTGGGAAGCTGCTGCTGTAAGTTGCACAGATCCAGAGCAATCACGACATGGAAATTGCCAAAAATAGGCCTGAACCGTTGCCAGGCCTCACTAAGACTTCTGTGTAATATAATCTTAAATATACCAGATAAGCCGGAGTCCTAAAATAGCTCAGTTGTGGGAATAGCGGAATTGGGTCTTTTCTTTTTTTAAGGTTGAATCCCTAATCGTTAATTTTTCAGAGTCTCAGGCTGCAACTCCATAGATTCTGAAGTAAAGTATGCTTAAAGCTAATTGCAAGGTAATTTCCATTTACGACTCTACGATTTCTCCTCTGGTCTAGTAGTTGTTTAAAGGAACAATTGTGGGGCTGGAGAAATGGCTCAGCTGTTAAGAGCACGTGGTGGACCTGGGTTCTGTTCCCAGCACCTGCATGGCAGCTTGCAACTGCTTATAATTTCAACGCCCTTTTCTGACCTCCACAGGCACTCCATGGATGTGGTGCACAGACATAGGTGCACACAAAACACACATGCATATAAAATAAAAAGAAATAAATCTAAAAATTTTAAATAATGACTGTACGCTTTTATGCATGATTTCTTTGTTGATAGCTACTTTTGCTGGCTTCACTGGAGAACATATATTCTCTGGTAGTGTCAGAAAATAATGTTCATTCTCTGTGAGGAAAGCATAACAATTTCTTTATTATTGTTGTTATTGTCGCTTGTGTGTTCATATGTATGTGTGTGTTTGGGTTTGTCTATGTACATGAAGATTTGCATGGAAACCAGAGGTCAGCTTTGCATGTCTTCCTTAATCAGGTCAGGGTTTATCATAAAACCTGGCACTCATTGATTCAGTTAGGATGGCTAGCCATTAGGCCTCAGGAATCAAGTGGCCTCTGCCTCTCCTCCCCCTTCATTTTATGCATGTTCTGGGAACCCAAATTCAGGTTTTCAGGCAATCACGTTATCCACTGAACCAACTCCTCAGGGTCATCATTAAAAATATGTATGTTTACAAATATATGAAGACAAGCCCACTAATCCTACTTTGTATGCCACGCATCCTCCTTTGATTAAATTATCTTTATATATCTGGAGCATTGAGCTTTATATATTTGATATGTATGCCTGGAAAACAAAGTCATGGGCTTTCCTTCCGATTACAGCATTTACCAGACGCTTCTGCAAACTTTGCCTCATTTAGTGTCTTTGCTATAAATTCTGCTTGAACTGCTATCTTCAAATTTTCAGCACTCTACATTTTATTGGTATTGACCCTTAGAATTCTTTTTCAGCATTGGCACTCATATTATTTGCAAACACTATTTACTATTTCTGAGTATGGGTGCTTTGTCTGTCTGTGCACCGTGCGTGTGCATAGGGGCCTCTCAGGAATCAGAACAGGGAAACAGCTAACTTGGAACTAGAGTTCTAGGAAGCTGTGAGCTGCCGTGTGGGTGGCGGGGATCGAACCCATTAACTGCTGCCCCATTGCTCCAGCTGTACGTGCAGTCTTAAAGATAGAACACACTCACACTTTTTCATTTCTAAATTTGATATTTGTTTCGTGTGAATTTATTTTAAAAGTGTGTGGTTTATTCTGGTCTTATTTACTATTTTTTTCCCTTTCTCCTTTATTTAAACTTTTCCTCATAGTCTTTCAATCACATTAAACATTCCACTATTCCTTCCGTTTATCTTCCATCTCTCACTTAGACTTTTAGTTTTAAAGATTTGTTTTTTCTTTAATTGCACATATGCTCCCGTGTGTGTGTGGGGATGCATGCGTGCAAGTACTGTTGTACTGGGAGGCCAGAGGAGGCTATCAAATCTTCTGAAACTGGACTTAAAAGTGGCTGTGAGTCACTTGGGCATCAAACTCAAATCTTCCGCTAGAGCAATAAGCACCCTTAACCGCAGAGTTATCTCTCCAGCCTGGGAACTTTTAAATCAGCAGTGTTTCATAATTTTCCATAAAGTAGGTCCCCAATACAGCCTTACTAAGTCTTATGTGTTTATTGCTACAGAAGTATCTTTTTAACACAAAAATTCAAGAGTTGCTATAATAATTTTTTTATTTATAAATAATTTTTTTTGCCACTTAAACAGAAGATATTTCCACTGGTCCCTATTCATTCTGCCCTTTGAAAACTTGTCTACCCTGCTCAACAGGCAATGCCTGGCTTATACAGCAATAGCTAACATTTTTAAGTACTTTGTATCTTAGCTAGCTTGCTGGACACAGAATTTTCTTTTATTTAGGAATAAGTACCTAAGTTTAAATGTATTCCTGTAATATAATTTCACCCATTTATCTCTATATTTTAAAATTCATGGCGCCACTTGGTTTGCTATTAGCTAATTCATCACCACAATTCATTAAGTGAATATATTCTAAGTGGAACATCACATTGCCTTCTTATGCTTTGGGTTTTAGTGATATCCTTCATGTTCATGATCCAGGTGGTAAGATAAAAAGAGGATTTTATTCAGTAAAGCACCCTTCACTGCTTTTTTTCAAACTGAAAACTATTGCTGGCATTTTAGGTAAATTAAATTTTACCATAGCTCACAAGGTCAAATCCCATGGGGTATTCAGCTAACTAGCACAACAGAATGGTACTTGGGCATGTACCCAAGTTGTCTATCGGCTCTGATATCAAACACTGCACAAATGCCATAACTCACATAAATTCTCTTTTTCAAATTGATTATGAAGTTGGGAAATCTTTAGGAAACCGCTGAATCATTATTTCTTGACTGTTTGCTGCCTTTTAAAGCAGGAACTATGAAATAACTCAATGGAAGCAGGGAGACATTTGCATCCATTATACTCAATGGCTTGTCTCCCAATCACGTATGGAAGAAAATGATGTGGACAGAGAGAAATTAAAATCGAATTTCGAAGAACATCTTGAAGAACTTCCTGGGATATATTAGGTGTACAAGCTGAAAATTGATATAGATCACTATTTTATGGAGATGAGAGGATTGTGGCAGTTTTGAGGCTACTTATTATTTCCTCTCTTCCTCCTTCCCATGATTTCTGCAGAGATAATAAAAAGATCGATGCATGGTAGCAAAGCTAATGGCTTGCTGAAGTAATCTGTCTCCACTAAAGGGAGGGCACAAATTCCTACAGATTTTCTGGAAAGAAATTTGAAAGTTGTACCCTTAGATCTTGAAAAGTGCATATGCTTTTTAAAATAGGAAAACTCCAAATTTATCTTAAAGAAGCACGTAAGCATTTATGCAAAGATTTATGTAAAAAGAGATTTCCCATCCATTTTTGGGAACACAAGAAAAATGGAAAATTCCATAAACATCCCTCAGAGGGTGCTGGCTAAAGAATTTATTGTGTACCTATTCATTTATTTATTAAGAACAGTCACTTGATATCAAAGTATTACGATCAAGTAATGTGCATGGTTTATTACATATTTCATTTTATTTTTGTGCCTGTGATTGTGTGTGCTGGTACATATCGCTGGGGAGGTGGCGGGTGCACATGCGAGTGGGCGCGAACGGCTGGAAGTCAGAGACTCAGAGTCTTATGCCTCCGAGCAAGCAATTCACCGACTGAACTATTTCCCCAGACCCCACAATTTATTAACTGCAGAAAACATGGACGTACAAGAAGGCAAAGGATATTTCTTTTCTCTGTGTTATTGAGACAATAGGTCAAAATAATAGCAAAATTACCACCCTTTAGGAATTAGACCACAATGGATTATTATCCGAGCCACAATTCCAACCCCTAAGGTCCCATGATGCCTTACAGAGCTGGCCTAATTCAAGAGAAACACCTTATGCTGTAGGCAAGGTAGCAGAAGGTCTCCTGTCCTCCGGCTGTGGGACTTCACAGGAGTCCCACTCTTTGAGAACAAGTGACTTCCCCTTCAAGTACCCCCCTCCTCTGCCTGTGCGCCTTGTAAGTTCCAGCTGCTTGCAATTGATCGCACAACTGGAGCTCCTCACCCCGTCTCAACGACACAATCCCTTCTCTGGGAACTGCTTACTGCTTCTTGGAGTTTTGTCTCTATCTTTTCCTGTCTTGATTTTTTTTTTTTTTTTAACTGCCTGCGACATCAGCCTTACATATGCCGTTTGGCGCAGCACACTTTCCTCCCTGTCTTCTTCAGATTAACTATAGCTTAAAATAAATCTTACTGCTGTGACGCATTTCGGGGTATCATCCCCCTAAACCTCTCCAAACATAAGGCCCCTTACCTTTCTCTCCAGAGAAGAAAGTAACCACCCCCTGCACCTCCATCAGCATTGGCCCTGCCTGAGTTGTAAACACGCTTGGGTTCCCTGAAGATGAGCAGACAACTGTTGGATCCTTAAGTGACTTCTGGACGTGATGTGTGATTGTAGCCAGATGCTGCGTAATGAGGTTTCCACCCTTTTCTGTTCCTAAAAGGAGGTATCTAGCAACTGACTAAGCTGTGTGCTGACCGGCAGTTCTGTGGAGATTGAGTCTGAAAGTATTATTAGATTATGTCACTTTAGCAAGGAAGGCCAGCAGACTTGATGTAGGATTCCTCATCACTATCAGCAACAGATACAATGTCACTTCTCAGGACTCAATATTGAAAGCATAAACCCATTCAAAAACCCAACATGACTTCTGATAATAATGACTTCATTGATTATCCCTGAATATAGCCAATAGAAAGTATAGAACACTCAATTATGATGAAGTTTTAAAATGTAGAATTTAGAAAAATTTGGATTAATATAATTTGGGGGTAAAAACAATAAAAAATAATTGCTAATTAGTTACTTCAGGTTAAAAATATTTGCTTATACTTATCAAGTGTTTCTAAAAAGAAAAAAATCTAACCCCTCTTTTTGTTAGTATTTTGTTTGTAAAGCAGCTCCAGGCGGTGATTCTTGGAATTTCCTTACTGTTCTTGGCTGCATCCTGTCATTCATTTGGCCTTATTTCAGCAGGGATAGGTAGAGTGGACTAGGGGAAGAAAACAGAAGTAGTCCTAACCTAGGCGTTTCTACTGCTTCCGTGAAATGAAGATATTGCTGAGGCTGGAGACAGATACATTTTTTAAAGCTCTGCAATGGTGTGCTTTGTGTAACTGGCATTGCTCAGCCTCCCCAGCCAGTGGTGTCTCCCTTGCCTGCCAGAGATGAAGAGTTCTCTCCTTGTCAAGTGAGGCTGGGACTATAATATATCATCTGCCTTGGAAGTGGGACAAATGATCACACATGGAAAACAATATGTTCTGGCAGACTGGTGGTTGCTGAGTGAGATGCTTCCCTAGTAACTTTGCCTTCAAAGCAGGAAGAACAGATACCGTGTTCTTTATCCAAAAGGAGGCCTTCTTCTTTGAACTCACACCTCTGCATCTCGAAATCTGCTTTAGACCTTAGGGTATTTAATATTGGATAAAGCTATAAGTTCCTTTTATGCAGTTATTAAGTCAGTTTGTGTTTCTCTCTGGGTTTTATGTATTTAAAAATATACAGAATGCTAATAATGGGCATAATAATTAAAGTTTTGTTGCTGAAGTTGCTCCATGTCTCAAGAGTTTTAAACATTGCTATGTTAATAATACTGACTACTAACTAGAGAATTAAATAGCATGGTTAATATAGGTTGTCAACTTTATGGGATATAGAATTACCCATGAGATGAGCCTCTAAGCACAGCTGTAAGGGATCAGCTAGGTCATATTAGCCTCTGGACATGTGTATGAATTGTTTGTCTAAGGAAAAGAGGAGTTTGAATACGCTGTAGAGCTTTCCACAATTTTGAATTTGTTCTATCTTAGTGTTTTTAATATCAGTAGCTCCATAGTGATCCACTTGGCTAGACACAGTTAATATTCTTCTCTTCCTTCTAAGAAGAATTTGTATTGCTACTGGATCCAGAAATATGAATATAAAATAGAGGTATCTTGGGAATGGGTATTCTTTAGGTAAGATTTAAAATAGGTCTCTTTAATCTGAAAGTTGAATTCTATAAATCTATATTGTCCCAAATAATGGCAGAATTAGATTAATACAGTGAAAAATTTGACCCTTTCAAAACATAGAAATGGCTGGTCTGGTAAGAACTCTGGTTAACAAATAGCCACAAGCAATTTTTTTTATTAAACTCTTTATTTAATTATTTTTTATCTTTCACGTCAGGCATCTTGATCCCATTCATCTCCCTGTCCCTTTGTATCCACCCTCTGCCCTTGCAACACCCCTCCTCAAAATAAAATAAAATTTAAGAGAAAAAAAGAAAAGAAAAATCTTATCATAAATCTCATCTTGGAGGTTGTATCATGACACAGTGTGTCTGTCACACAGCATAGGCTTTTACCCATGTATCTTTACTTGCAAGAGTTCCTTGCAAAGAGTCATTGGTCTGGTTCTAGGCTCTGGTTTTTGCTGCTCTATCGATATTGGGTCCTTCACTGGGACTCCTCATGGTATCCTATTGCTACCCTGTGTCAGGAAGATCCTGCAGCTTTGGATATGCCTCTTCCTGTGCTCCAGCAGATCATAGATAGGGTGGATGTTGGGGTGGGCCAACTCATAACCCTGGTGCTGGGCCTGGGTAGTTGCCGAATTGGTCAGTCCGCCAGCTCTCCGTTTTCCTCACCACCAGGGATTTAATATTGTCCTGGTTAGTTCACCCTTACGGTAATGAGCAAGGAGCAGGGCTCTTGCTTCCATGCCTAAGGGTTGGTTCATCCACACCTACACCACCAGGGCCAGCCCTATTAGTTTTCCCAGGCCAGGTGCAGGGGCCTCTCTCCCCTGTGCCTCAGCTCATGAGGTCAGGGACAGCTCTCACTCTCTTATGACATCAGGGCCAGCTCTCCCACCTGCCACAAGCAGCAAAGAGCAGGGGCCAGAGGAGTATCTCTTTCCCATCCATACCACCCTATAGCACCCGTACCCCAATCAACAGGGTCACTTTCACTGTGCTGCCCAGAGGAGGTACAGGGCCCACTCTCTGTGCGCTGCAGCTGGTAAAGGGGAGGGTCAGTTCCCTCACCAACTAACTGCAGGTGGTAGTAGGAAGGGGGGCTCTTTCCCTAGATCTCACTGCCACGGGGCACGTGAGGGGGCGGTACCTGCTGCCCATTCTCACACCCTCAGGACTGACTCGCCTGGGCTCCTGTCTGCTGCCCAGGTGAGGTGGAGGACCTGTTCTCCTAAGCACTTTAGCTAGTGAGAGGTAGGACAAGTTATCCTGGTGTTGCAACCAGTGAGGGATGGGGCCAAATCTGAATAGCCTTGTCCTCTTTGCCTTTGGTGGTATCAGGAGCCAAGGACACAACATAGACCACAGCTAAAGCATGGCCATGACCACAGACATGGGTCCTGGCAGCAGACCAGACCCAGCCATCACCATAGTGGCTTGACAATCAAGCCACCCAACCTCAGCTTGCTTCTTACCACTTTCACCTCTTCAGATATGTTGGGCAGGAAACAGTTAAACAGGGAATCTCTGAGCTATTCCAACCAAGGAGAACCTGATGGTATTACAGATTAAGTACCAGGCATCCTCATTTCTGTTCAATGAGGGAAATCTCTTTTCAATTCAAGCTCTGATAGGAAAGCTACTCTTCCAGCCAAGGTAACTAAATGACCTATCATGGCAACAAGGAAGACAGTGGACAACATCCCAGAGGAAGCCAATAAGAGAGAGGCAGCATTACTAACTAGGAGAGACCCTAGCTAGATGTTGCATCATGCTACCCTGAGAAAAATTCTGTTAGCAAAGCTCAACACTCCAGGCATGTTTTACAGAGCATCATGAGAGTGAGACCAAAGCTTTTTTAGCAATGCTCTAACGCCATGCCAGCAGGGTAGTGAGAGAAATTCAAAGCTTAGTCAAGAGAACACGAAAGCTACAGCCCCAGGAGCCCACAGGAGAAAGGGTACAGTAGTGCATAGAGAATACAGGGAAGAAAGGAGGGCAATATTTTAGCTAGATGCATCTACCAAGGTCCTTTGCCATGAGGTGGTCAGGAAACCAACTGTAAATCCTGTATACCTGCATGTATCTGTCATTGATACTGAGTTAAGTAGCATTCCCAATCTCCAATGTGAGTTCAGTTATTCCCAAAGGATTCTTCTGTTGCCTTTCGAGTACTTAATCATGATCTGGATTACGGTCTTTGAACTGTATGCTTACCTCTCTAAAGCAGGATGAGGTAATGAATTCAAAATAAGGAGAAGCTGAACAAAATGGCTCTCACGTGTAGTCTCAGTGCTTGGGAGGCAGAAAAAGGCGGGATTACCATGAATTTTTGGCTAGAAACAAGAAAGGGTGGGGTGAGGTAGGAACACAGCTGTGTCGATATATTTTACTTCCACACCCCTAGTGTGAAAAGAGTGGCTGGATAGGAGATGACATTTCACAAAGATTTATACAATTTGTGTTAGAGACTCTTTTGAGGAGTTTCAAATTCTGACAAAATTATATAATCTAATATCCTCATGTATAAAGTTATTATCATTTTATTCATGTGAAGACATGAAGAGTAGAGCAATGGAATAATTTCCTTAAGCTTAATAAGAGTCGAGATGTGGCAGAATGCAGATTTGGTTGTTAGACAGTCCTTCCTCCCCACAGAGACCCCTCTAGCTGTTGCTCTGTCTCCCCACATCAGGCCACATACCCTGTTGTCTCCCTCTCTAAGCCAAAGTAACTTCAATGCTCCTATGTGGGGTTTAGTTCTCCCCACATCTGCCCCACATAGCTAGACGCAAGCCCAGCTCTGTCATCCAGCAGCTAGGGATGAGATCCTCTTGGGTCATAATTTTACTTTCTTATGTAGGTCTCTTCTTCATGACAGGGGACACAGAGGAAGCCATAGGGACCTTCCCATTGCCTCATTCTGGGAACCTGCCAGGGAAAGAAGTCTCTGTTGTCTTATGGACCTCAAGGTCCTGTGTCCTTTTGTGGTCCCATATGGCTATAGCCATGAGATTATGACTTCTCTAATAAAGTTCTCCTTAAAGGTCACTGGGTCTCAGTCTTCCTTCCCACCAGCTTGCTTCCTTTTATAAGTTACGCTAGGGATTATAAATGAATGGAATGATATGTGCATAGATTTGTTGTGAAACAGTAGAAGAATATGTATTACTTTTTTGACATGTGGTACATGAAAATAAAGCTAAATTCTTTTCCATATAATTCAGTTCCCTTCTAACACACAGAAAATAGTGGCCCATGATATATTAATGACAATTTCATCACACACCTTGTACTGCATTAGGTTTCTTTGCAAACGGGGTGAAATTTGCTGTCCAATGGCCATGATTTTATAAAGCTTATGACTGCAGAGTGTCGCATTCATAAAGAATTGTGCTTCATACAAGCTAGATGTTCATACATTTTAACGAGAAGTTTAAATTTTCATGCAGCTGGATAGACTCGTGCTTGTAATTCTATGTCAGTGGTGCATAATCTTCTGCAACTATTCCATACTGTTGACCTTCTCATTTCAGTCAGTTGTTTTCTATAATCTAGAATTTAGGAGACTGTCCAATGGTCGACAACAACAAAAGAACTGAAAGCTGTAAGTTAATATTATCTGAGAAAATTTTCAGAATTTGTCCATCTTGAACCTAAACCTCTTGGAGACTGGTTTTCATCCTTACTTCTTTGCAGTTTGTTTTCCTGTCTGCCAGGAGGCTTGCAGGGACACCCGTATGATATATTTTCTTTTCTTTTCTTTTTTTTTTTTGTCAGATGAGACAACAAAAGCCACACTGTCAGCAAAACCAATGGAAAACTTTTAACATATAGAGAAAGTTTGGTGGGTACTTGACTAGATTTACTTAATTTACCAAAAAACAGTTACATTTTAAAAGGACCTACACAGTACACTGAGGCTAGAGAGCACTCACTGTACCAGATAAACTCCCTTCATCCATAGCAACTCTGAAAAGCTAGATAGGCTGGAAACATTGCAAAGCAAAACAGCAAAGCATACAGATACTGAATTCCGGCTTTGGTTCTAAAATGCTGCAGGGGTAAGCACATAAACTCCAACAGGAGGCAATGTAGATTGCTTTAAAACAGGAAATACTTAAGAATTCCTTGATCATTTCCCCATACTTATTTAAGGCAAATAGATTCAGAAACAAGCCCATACTTTTGTGAGTCGAGTTGGTTCACTGAATAGAGAGTCCTTTAGTAGAAAGCCCTTTCCAGTGGCCAGAAAACCTCAGGGAGAGCTTAGTCCGCTCTGATCGCCTGGAGGACACTGTAGATGGCAAACTGGGAAAGCATAAGAACTGAGCTTCAGGGGAGAACAGAAGACACAAAAAAGAAGCCGTCATCATATACCACGTTCTTCATGGATCCTCTAACTGAAAAATAAATTAGTAAGAACAAGGGTAAAGAGGAAAGTTACCTTCATGGCCTCTCTGTTGATTCAACTAAAAAGAAACAGCAGACTATAATAATCCCAACCCTAGAGAAAAGCGTGCTGAGTGTCACTCTGGGACAAGGTAATGGCTAACAGAAGGCATGAAGACTTAGCTGGCTCTTGTTCCTGGAAATCAATCATGAGATTAATAGCAACCCAAGTTCCCAAGATCCCACAAGAATGCCCTTTTGGGTGACTTCTGCAATTACTCAATGTAAAGTTGGACATATAGGAGATCATACAGGAGCAAAGATGGGAAAGATTTTAAACTATGTCTAGAATCACTTGTTCATAGACTCTATGTTTACCAAGGCTTCATATAAAACATTTTTATCTAGTAATAAAAACAATAACTATAATGTGTTTGACACATCTTCTGCATTCATGGTATAGCATAAACATCTTTACCACATGTTATCTTATTTGGCACCACACAGTCTCATTGGGTAGGTAGCTCTATTTTGCAGACTATGAACCTAATCATAGGGAGATTAATTAATTTGACCATGGAAGAAATGATATTTTTATCCACGCCATATGAGGTGAGGTGTATCCTTTCGCTCATTAAAATAACTTTCCAATTGTGTTTATTGCAACACAAAAATCAGAAAATAGTTATGAATTTAGAAAAATGTCCCTTTACATTAATTAAACAACTCTTTAATTTAATTTGTTTAAGAATGGTTATTCACTCTGGGCAGTGGTGGCACATATCTTTAATCCCAGCATTTAGAAGGCAGAGACAGGTAAATCTCTGTGCGTTCAAGGACAGGCTGGTCTACAGAGTGAGTACCAGGATAGATGCCAAAGCTACAGAGAAACCCTGTCTCAAAAAGAATGGTTATTCACTTAAAATTCCTCCTGAATTGTTTTTCTTATTTCTTTTCAAAGAAAGGGTTAGCTTCCTGAGGAACTTCTATTTTTCAAACACTTTTCCTTAGGCAGTTCCTTGTGCACACTGGGCACTCAAATGTGTGTGAGCCAAATGAATCCGCGAGAAAGCTGCTTGTTGGGTCTAACACACCAGCCTGATAATGGCGCCTCCTAGACAAGCTTCCTAAAGACAGCCTCGCAGTGCCCAGAGTTGGATGGTAAAATTTGCCAGCTAGTCCAATTTTTGGGGTACAGTGTTATAACAACTTCAAAAGCGTGATTGGGAAATTCAGTTGAGATGGAGCCTTTTAGAAGCACTTGCTCGTGTTTTTCCCACTCACTGAAACATCCTGGAGCAGCAACTCAGAGAAGAACGTGTTTTTCTCTCCTCAGCTTTTTCTTCTCAAATGTTTTTGGCTTTGGGAAAAGTAGGTATTATGAAAGAGAAATGGACTATATAGGGAAAGAATGCACAAATTTATCAAGCCAGAGAGGTCTAGGTTAGGGAATTGTATTCCTTAAGTAGATCCTTATCTAAAGAATGGTTAGAAAGGAGAAGGAAAATACATAAAATAAAATAAAAAATTAAAATAAAATCCTTGGTCAGTTGTTTCTTTTCATTGATATACTTTTTTCTGATTATTCACTTATTTATAATTAAAATTTAAAATTAAATTGGGCTAAGAGTATAGCTCAGAGGTGACATACATACTTGTCTAGCATGCAAAATGACCTTAGGTTTCATACCAAGAATCACCAAAAACCTTTAAAGCAGTACAATTCATCCGATATCACAGAATATTAAGCCTGCAAACAATGACCCACTTTCAGGCCAAGGCAAGCATGGCTGACACACTCTTGTTATTTTTTATTTGTTTTGTTTTGGTTGTTGTTTCTCTGTAGCTTTGGAGCCTGTCCTGGAACTAGCTCTTGTAGGCCAAGATGGCCCTGAACTCACAGAGATCCGCCTGCCTCTGCCTCCCAAGTGCTGGGATTAAAGGCGTGCACCACCACCACCTAGGTAACATTTGCGTGTCAGAAAGAAAACAGTTTTGACCACTATTAAGTTTCATAGCCTGGCTAATATTTGGTCTTTTTCTTATCTTCACATCCATGGTAAAAAATTGTCTTGCTGCATAGCTAGAAATCATTGTTTTCTTAGAATGCTACTCATCTTTGTATCCAAAAATAAAGTTGTGACTGGAATTTCCAATTGATCATCTCACCATTTAGATGGATATGGTGTTATGAGGGGTCTCTGCAAACACCAGGGCCAGCAGAGTCACGGTCCACATGAGGCTAGATGGAAATCTGGTTCAACACGACTCAGTTTTTAACACAACGTCCAACATGTTGATTCAAACTTCTATGGTCTGACACCAGGCAATTTATTTTAGGCATATTCAAGTACAACGTGATTTTTTGGGGAAAGAAGTTTCCTGATGATAATTAACTCTGTGTGTATAAAAAAACCTTAAAACACGTTAACATGAAACTCTTTAGAAGGTATGTAAGACCTCTTCCTTAAAGATATCTGCTATGGACTGAGAGACAACTCTTAAAATACAAACCTAGGGAGAATAACCGAGAGAAATAGAGTTTATAGGTGGCAGGTGTGGCCTGGCCTTACAGATAGCACAGAGGTCACCCATGTTATTGTAAGGTACCCGTTGTGATGTCTCCCAGAAGAATGGATTCTGTTGACTGAGAAACTGTTCAAGATCATAGACTAGGGGAGAAGAGTCTGGGAAAACATAATGGTCTGCGGCATTCAGGTAAGTCCTGCCTTACAGATAGCACAGGTTATCAGGCTGTTAATGCAGAGGCAAGCCTGAGTGCTTCACCTTCCTGACTCTCCCGGTGCTTATCTGTGAGCATAAGGACCTCCTGCCCTCTACAATGCTAGATTAGGGTGATTACACACCCTACATTCCTAGTCATGGCAATTAGCCTAGACAGGTGAATCATACTTCGGGCCAATTAGAGAACTTTCACGGGATTTTTTTTTTTTAAAGCTAGAATCAGAAGTGAATATTTATGTTTCTTGCTACTAGGAAGAAGATAAATATGGGTAAACCCAAAATATCGCCTGGTGTTAGTTACCTCATGGAGATTCATAATGGGCTTAAGATGATGAAGGCAGAATGCAACAATAGGCAGATGGGGGAACAGATAGGCAGACCACACACACACAGACACACACACACACACACACATACACACACACACACACACACACGGTGTGGGGTGGGGTGGGGAACACAAGAGAAGCAGAAACAGAAACAGAAATCAACCCCTTTCCAAAGTTCACTTCTAGTGGCAAGGTTCACTTGCCAGGTTGCAGAGCTGACTCAAGTTAGATTTTTCCCATTTAACCTGACAAATTCTGACTAATAGTCCAAACTGTGAGTGTTAAGTAAACTGTGTGTAATAATCTAGTTTCCAACTTCTACTCCCCATGTTGTGTCCTAAAGGAAGATGGAAATACTGAAGCTGTTTCGACAAAGCATAATAATTACCATATTCAACAAAGTTAGTACGCACCTTTGGGACTAGTATAAATTTGTGCGATCATTGTTTTAACTTAGTGAGGGCTTGGAATTTAAAGGTGTAGTGCCTCCAAGGGAAGCTCAAAATCTGAGTCTTGGAGAATCACAGGACTTTGGAAAGCAAATGGGGAAGGAACAGTGGACACAGACACGCATAAAAACATATGTCGGGGGAAAAAGCTTTCTGTGAAATTTTTGAAACAGATTTTGGCTGTGATCACACTGTACATGTGTGGAGTTGGGGACAGTAGTGTTCTGGCTTTCAAAAGTCTTAAATGCTGTGCTACGTAGTCACAAATGTATCACACACGCTATGAGAAGTCACCTGCAGCTCTCAGTCAAGCGAGTGGCAGTCAGATTTATGAATACATGTACGGAATGAACAGCCAGAACAAGTTTTATTGCTCCTACGTGAGACTAAGAAACTCCCAAGACCGTCAAGGTGGATTTCCACTTACCTTCCTGTACATTTATGCAGATCAGTTCATTCTGCTATGTAGGTCATCATTTTTTCCTCTTTAGTTTTAGAAGCTTTCGATGTATCGTGATGCACATACGCATATATGAAATCACTATATTATTTATTTTAATATACCATTGGTAGTATATTTTACAGATATTTGCTTCTGCTCTATCATGCATAGATTTTAAATTTTGCTAATGGTACACACCCACTATGATACTGCTCAGACACATGTAGATTTTTAGTTTTTTAAGAAACCTATTTTCAGTTTTTTAAGAAACCTCCATACTGATTTTTACGGTGGCTCACTAGTTTATATTCCTCCCTGCTGTGTGTCAGGACTCTCTATCCATAACTTCAACTGGCATTCTGTTGTAAGAAGGATAGGCTCTCAATGTGGTTTTGACTTATAATTCTTTTTTTTGTGCATTTATATACTTTTTGTCTTTATTAAGGTTTTCATTGCTGTGAAGAGACAACATGATCATAGCAACTCTTTTTGAAGAAAATATTTAATTGATGTGACTCACAGTTTTAGAGGTTCAGTTCATTATCAACATGATGGGGAGAATAGTGGATGTAAAACTCTCAGGACCACATCTGCTTGCAAACCACTATTCTCCCCACCATGTTGATAATGGACTTACAATTCTTTGAAGACCACTGAGGTTGAATAATTCTACATCTGTTTATTAACTATTGTGTTTTATCTTCTGAGAACTGTCTGTTCATTTCATGGATTGGGTTGTTTGATTTCTTGCTTTTTATATTCTGGTTACTAATTTTCAGTCAGATAAATATGTGGCCTAGATTTTCCTCCCATTGGTAGGCTGTCTTTTATTGATTAGCCGAGTTCACAAATGTTCTTTTCTAATACATATGTGGTTCCTTTTCTAACCCTTGATTTAAATATCTGATCCATTGGAAATATATTCTGGCTTCTGATGTAGGAGAAGGAGTCATTTTTATCTTTTTCCATATGGATATCCATTTATAACATTTATTTAAAAGTCCATCTTCTACCCAGTGATCGAAAATACCTCTCATCCTGTACACTGAATTTCTACCTACAATTGCATCTGTTTCTGGACTTTCTGCTGTTTCCATTGGCTTTTATTAGTATGTATGTCCTAATAGTGAAGGTTTTGAATTATGATTTATACTGTTTCCAACTTTTCTGACCTGGTATTTCCTCTATTTTCTTCGCTGTTGCTCCTCTTCATTGAGGTTCATTTAATTACTTTTATTACTTTTCAAAGTAGCCAATGAATTTTCTGGGAAAGTTGTTTATTTGTAGATGAACTCCTTATAGGCATTTATCAGGGTCAAGCACAACTTAGAAATTAATTAAAGTAGTTGTTATGCTGTGATTTTTCTCTCCCTGTGTATGGTCTGTCTGTCCATTAATTTATATCTAGCTATTTTTTAAACAATTTTGTTGCTTAGTTTATATAAACAATGGACATTTTTTGGTAAGTTTATGTCTAAGTACTTGTTTTCTCCTATTTCCTTTTTGAATGATGGATGTCATGTATTCTTCAACTGCATATTCTTTCTCACAGCTATTTTATGTGTGTATCTATAGTTTCAGTTACATATCTTGTTGTTTGGGTATAAAATATAAGCAAGCATACTGATTTAAATATTCTTTTTTAAATACATCATTTTAACCTATCCTCATTTTTTAAATTTTTTTTCTATAGTTGGTGCTGTGGGAGCTCCTTTAGCTTCTTAAGCCAATAGCTTTTAAGAGACATGCCCAAGTGGGCTGATATCTTAAAGGATATTGTTTGAAGGAGCAGGAGCTCCCACAGCACCTTCTCCTTGCCCACAGCAAGTTCCTTTTTATTTTTTGACTCATATAATCACATTTTCTTTTAATATACCTTATCTCATTTTCTGTAATGTTAGAATAATGAATATTATCTTATGTCTAATAATTCCATCATTAATGTTTTTGACTGAATGTAGTGTAAGAAAGAGGTACTGGGAGGTAATTGTAGCAGTCTATGTGAGGGCTTGTGGGAATGAGAAACTAAAGTAAGAATGCTTGTAATTTTTCCCAATTATGTTAACCTTCCTGGATAACCTGTGAGCCCACAGACACATGATTTGTGGCCATTTCTGCAGATCTCATTGTGGTGGACAATATACTCATTCCACAAAGAGATAAATAAAATCCAAATGAATGAGTGAGTAAATGATTGGATAGAGACAAACTATGGAGAATAATCTCAGGTCATTTCAAGAGATTGAATCAACAGGTACTGGAGATTGAATAATTGTGAAAGATTAGAAAGTTGAAATTAGATGGGATTGCTGCCATTAGCTTAGATAGATAATTCAAGAAAGACGATTGATATTCAAGACTTGGCTGTATTACCTTGATGTTTCCTGTAAGACATCTTACTGGAGCTACTTAGTATGCATGCTTTTGTTTTCTAAGAAGGAGCCTAAAGATGCTATTTTATTTGTTTTTTTCTTTTGCCAGATACTATGGTAACTGTATCACAAGGGCTGCTTTGTTCTGATTTACACATAATACAACAGTAGGACTATTGTTGTTCTTAAACTACACTATAAATATCAAACACAATGGAGTTAAGTAAAATATCAAGATTATGGTATGCAAAATTCCAAGACTTGCTAAGCACAAAGTGGTAGCACCAGTGTTCAAACCCAGGAATTCTACTATCAGAGTCTGCCCAAAGTTATGCCAGACCGACTACTAAGATTAAGAGAGCAGCCACAAAAGGTTCATGATAGTTGAGACATTGGGGTGTATTGAATTGTCTTTCTACATTATTATGTAAAGAGAGCAATCATGGAAAGTGACTGAAGCAAAACAACTTAAAAAGTTGGCTGTGGAGGAAGAGGCTGAGCAGAAGCGGCAGAGAGCTAGAAGGAAACCACAGAGGGCACCTTGGAGAGGTGCCAGATACTCTCAGACATAGAGAAATTCAGTTTGCTTATATATGTGTATGTGTGTGCACGTGTGTGTATTTTAGTTTCATTTTTCAAAATGTCAATGAACTCTCATTGTTTTATTTTTTACCTTTATCCCTCTCTCAGATCCCCTCCAAGAAAAGAAGTTATCCAGTACAGAATATCATAGGCTGCCTATAGCTACACCAAAGAAATAAAAGATTTTATTAACATTTTAAATTAGCATACCAAGCAATTGGTGTCATTATGAGAGTGTCTTCATACTTCTTTTACCCTTAAAATATGGACTATTCCACAGGTTAGCATGTCATCTCTATGAATGGAGGGGTGTTGGAAGACTCTAGGAGAGTTCACTGTATTTAGGGTAAAACATTGGAGTAAATGGTTGTTTTCAAGAAGGACTTTGACCTTGAAGAGTCATTGTGGAAAGCAGGGCTTATCTTCTGTGATCTGCAATGTTGTTTTTCGGAGGGGGTATGCATGACTTTAGTCTCGAGAGACACTTCTAGCACACATGAAACACTTGGAATATTGTGTAGTACAAATGACACACAATAAGGTCTAAAGTGGCAGGGACGTGTGATGCTCCTCTTTAGAGAAACACGGAGATTAGATTAGGGAGCTTGGTATGAGGAAACGCTGTACCTAAAAAACAACTTTGTCTAGCAATCAATAAAGATGCCTTTGGACTGCTGTTCAAAGTTCAGTTCATTACAGGCTGGACCTTCCTGCTGCCACACAAGCCGTAAAATTTCATCTTGGAGTGACCTCTTTCTTCGACCGACTCATGCAACATAGAGCACCCTGACAGAAGGGACAGATGAATCTTCTCTGTATCATTTTATATTTATCACAGGAGCTACTGAACCAAGCACAGAAGATAACATTTATGAAGCCACAAGAATTTCTTTGATAGGCTAAGGAAATATTTATATGTTGGCCAAGGAAATTTATAAACAAAGGTTTCACATTTTATGAGTCTATGTTACTACCATATATATTTAAAATTACTAGACAAAGGCAAGCAATTAGCAATTCATTTGGATAATTAGAGTAATAATCTCTACCATATTCTGAAACTGAACTTTCATAATTGAATTATAATTTTGATACCTTAGGTTTTTTATTATTTTATTCTCTGAATTTAAATGGCTACTTATGAGCTAAATAACCAGCATATTGACCAAATGAACAGTGTGTCAAAGATATTTTTTTATGCAATATTAGGTGTGGGCAAGATGGCTTAGCAGGTAAAAGTACCTGCTGCCAAATCAGGTGACCTGAGTTCAACTTGAAGTCCGACCTTGGGTCCCACAAGTTTGAAGGAGAAAACTGACTTATACAAGTAGTCCTCTGACCTCTACCGGAATGCCACGGCAAATGAACCCATCTCTACCCACTCCCCCACAACGTAAGTAAATAAAAATGTAATAAAATGTTTATTTAGTATAGCTAATTCAATATGCAATAAATATCTTTGTTTTTGTGATGAACATACTACTTCTGTGTAAGACATTATCAAGACCAGTGAGGTTGGCCATTTGGTCTTTGTTGAATGACATCACAGTCATCTAAATGACATTTGTTACCTACTGTTGTGATTCCACTTGCATTGTATGGAATAGACAAGGTTCCAGATTGTTTTGAGAATCATCCATCGTGTATACAGAGGGTTGCTTTAATCCTTCCACCTTTATAACAAAACCAAGAAAACAGAACAGAAAACCCTGTCACAGCGATAACTAATCCCTCAAGACAAAGAAGGATGGAGGAGATGGATCAATAAAATGTTGTTTCTGCAGCTTGTCATTCTTTGTAATTGATCTATTTTATAACCAGCTTCATTTCAAAAAGGATTTTTTGAATATGGTAACCTCTGCCATCTAGTGGGCTGACTTGGTAACTATATGGTAAACAACTTTTTCTTTCTTTTTCTTCTTTCTGTTTTTTTTTTTTTTTTTTCTGTTTTTCAAAACAGGTTTTCTCGTTTGAGCCCTGGTTTTCCCAGGATTTATTCTGTAAAGCAACTGGATTTGTACTCAGGTATCTGCTTGCCTGTGCCTCCTTAGTGCTGTGGTCAAAGGAGGGTACCACCACTCTTGGCTGTAAACCAGACATTTTTATTGTGTCCAGAAAACAACACGAGAAGGATAGAATTTGGTCATTATACTTCATCTGCTTTCTCAGTATTCCTGCTACTGCACAATAAGGAAAACACAGGCTTTTATTTAGCCAATTTTTATGGGGAAGGCCAAATTTAATCTAATAATAGTTCCTTCTAGAGTAAACACTTTCAAATATAGAGGGCAAAAAAAACCAAAAAACAAAAAACAGGTGAAAAAGTAACACTGATTAGGTGGGTTTTTTCTAACCATAGACATCGCTTGTGGGCTAATTACTTATACTTTTATGATACCAGGCCTGATATTGCCTTTGAACACTGCCCCTTTCAGCAACTGCCTGCACATTCTTATCATGTGGATGTCTATGCGGTATCTTATGTGCCTCAATTTCTCTCTGCTAGCCAACTTGATACACTGTTCACTTGACCACCTCAGCAACCTTGCTAGATCTAATCAACAACTAATGCTTGTGAGCTTTGCCTTTCCCTTACACCCAGATTTCCACCATTTCTTGCAACACACACAGTGGTAAGATAAGTCAGCATGATAATCTTGTGACACAAGCTGCTGTGGAGGCCACAGGAAGAACTTTTGGGTTCTCTGCTTCTGCCACATGGTGGCTAGAATGATTTGTTTCTTTTCTTGTTATTGAGATAAAATAGCCTGGGAAAGAGCAACTAGGAAAAAAGGTGTTTTTTTTTTTTTTTTTGGCCTGTAGATCCAAAGAGAAATAATCCATCATGGCAGGAGGAGGCGGCATGCAGGAGAACAGAGCCAGCTTGGCACCTGCATCGTTAGTCTTTTTGTAGAGGGAGAACAGAAAGGGAACCAGGCTATAAAACTCAAAGCCTGCCCCAAGTGACATCAGTCTTTCTCCGCAAGGCCCCACATCCTAAGGGTTCTGTAGCCTTCCCAAACAGCACCACCAGCAAACACACAAGCCAAGGGAACACAATCTTATTCTTTCTTATTCTAGCCATGACACCCATGAAAGAAGAGAAAATTGCACAGACATCCATGCAACTCTCTTTAATGGCTTCTTAGAACACATTGACCAGTCTAGACTTGTCACTATGGTCTTAAAATCTTTCAAAAAATTAAGAACGTGCCTCTATCCTGCTGGAGTCCCATACCACAAGCTAGCTGGTGTCCTAAACTCCAGGTCACACTGCTTGTCTTGGCCACCCAGCTAGCTTAGCCCCGAAATAATCACACAGGAACTGTATTAATTAAATTACTGCTTGACCTGTTAGCTCTAACTTCTTATTGGCTAACTCTTACATGTCAATTTAACCAATTTCTATTAATCTGTGTATCGCCACATGGCAGTGGCTTACCAACAAAGATTCGACATGTGACTCTGGTGGTGTCATCACTTTCCATCACTGGGATTAGAGGTGTGTATAAACAACCACAGCGGGGCTTTTTATGTAGGCTCTGGGGATCTAAACTCAGGTTCTCATGGTTGCATAGCAAACACTTGACTAACTAAGCCATCATTCCTGTCCGCTTGATATGACTTTTTGTTTTAGGAATGATAACATCTTTTAACATTCCATTACATTTATTTATTATTCATTTTGGATAAAAAGTAAAATTTTATCAATAACTAACTAACCAAATCATTTACATTTTAAAAATATTCAAAGTTGAATCTACAACTATTCTACAATGTGAAGTTGGGAGTATCTTTAGTAAAAATGTAAAGACCTGCCTCTATACTTTGAATATGCATACATATGCACACACATACACACACAGACACATATATGATTATGATAGATGATTTCATACCCTGTGGTTCCTCACCTTTTTTGGCTAATAATTTTTTTTTTTTAGTTAACTTTCTGGCTGTCTTAGGCTGCTTTTTAATGGGTATCATGCTAATACTATTTGCTATTAAAAAAGAGTTTATTCTCAGATAATTAGGAATATCAATCCATTTCTATTTAAGATGGGTTTCTTGTTGAAAATATGCCCTGAGCCAGGCACTTAAACTGTTAGACTAAACAGCATTCTTCATACCTCAGAAATAAAACTGGGTGGAACTAAATTGCCAGTGTCACTATTTTCTCCCCACAGAATGGAACATGAGACATAACTCTGATAGAAATATGCAATGGAAGCTCCTCAGCAATTGTCTTGTTTTCATCAGATAAAAATAATTTTTTTTTCCTGAAGCTTCTATGTCAGCTTTTGGGCAAGCTCCAGTGATTTTCTACTGAACACAGCCCCTTGAAGTGTTTTCTGCTAGCCACATATTTACGATCTCATTTCCCAGGAGCTGTCTCTAGCCTAGTGTCCGTCTCTCAGCTGCCTGCCAACTGCCCATCTTTCATATCAGCCTGGTCATTGCGGACACCTCTATTTTCAGGCACAAGGGTGAAGACCATAGGTGTGAGGGAACCTTCTGCAGTGTCAGAGAGTGGTGGGTGACAACCTGTAGAGACAAAAGCAAGTCTGTTCAGCCTCTGCTTAGAAAGTCTTTCGTTCAGCTTCTTGATAGGATTTGGCTCCTTGCTATGCAGGAATCCGCTGCCATAGTACACTGAGCATCATGGGAATCTGATATGCAGGACATCTGACAGGGAACTCACAAAGTCCCTTCAGTATAATGGTTGTCTCAGTACCGATCTGCCTGCTGTCAGAACTCAACACGATGCTTGTTTTACACACACATGTTGTGTTAAGGTTAAAATCTTACTAGAGGCAGAATGATCATGGTTTTTTTTTTAATACTATCCTGTATTCTGCACACTGTCACGGCAACTAGAAATTACTTTTTTACTACCAGAGTCGTACAACAGATTAAAAAATTGTAATTGGAAAAAAACATGGAACTGAAGTTTTCTTATATTTTATGAGTTCTGACCCTAGTAATCTTCAAAACTATTATCTGACTTACCCAGGTATCACTAAACTAGATTTGTTTCTATCCTAGGAAACCATCTCAGTTTAAATGAAAGCAGTAGGTAATTACAGAAAAGTTGAGAAATATAGAAAATTATAATAATATTTTTAAGGATTTAGGATAGAGGTTTCAGAGGCTTCAGACCATGCCTTTGACCTTGCTCAGTAGGCATGCATTTTTGGATACCATGTGTTCCCATCATGCTTTACTGTCTAGTACCCTGGGCTTCCTCCATTGTAGGTTTGTGAGGTGGTTTGCCTTTCCTTGGAGCCGTGTTCTGAGCTTTCCGTCCCTATGAGCCTTTGACTTTCTTTTAATGGAAAATTTATATGATTAATAAGCTTTTGATAATCTAATATTATTTAGAAACTAACTTATAAATGTGTAAATATAAAAATGCCACTATAACCTCCAAGGTGTTCAAGAATGAATATCACTACTCACTGAGCCAGTAAAGAGGCAAACCCAGATGCTTTAGGTCAGCACGGATTACAGAAAGATCTGGAAAAAGAAGGAGGGAGGATGAGGGGGGGATAATGACATTTTATGATAAAGAGATATAGGTTAAAATGAATTATTGCAGCCCATCACAAATGAATTGAATCATTTTAACAGGGCTCCCAGTGGCTTTCAAAGCACACAAGCAAATCTCTTAGAAAAGAAAACATACAGAAGTTCATGTAGAAAACAGATCAGAATAGTGTTCCATTTGTTCAGGCTCAATTTAAAGTTCAAGTACTCATTACAAATTGACAAAATTGGTGTCCAAACCAGAGCATGAACACAAAGACCATGGCTTTCTTTCAGTTTCATTTCTGCATTTGTTTTACTTGTTTCTTTTTCCTCCACTTCTTTCCTCCTCCTCGTCTGGCATTGCCTTTCTCCTCTCTTTCATAATCTCTCCATCTTTGTCTTCTTTCCCCCTCTTTCTTTTCAACTGTTAATGAATGGTTGGCATTTGACAAACTATATATTTCAAATAGTTTTGTGTCTTGACATCCATCCATACCCGGGAAACACTTGTTGCAATCAGACAATAAACATACCCTCAGACAAGAAAGCTTTTCTTGTCTGTGATCCTACCCCCTGTCCTGCCCCACTCTTCCCACCTGGCCAAACAAATATCCACAAGCTTCCCCACAATGTAGATAGGATTTTGTTTTCGTCAATAGTTAGTTCCTATTCTGGAGATTTCTGTCCATGGTCATTGTTTTCATTTAATTCAACACATGAAATGTTGAATATTTAAGACACCAAGAGCAGAGATCCTGACTCCATCTTCAACCTTAATGCTCTTTGCCATGTAAGGTGATATATTCACATGTTCTAAGCATTACACTGGAAACATTGTGAGCTTATGTACTGTCTTAGGGTTTCTATTGCCGGAAAGAGAAACCACGACCATGACAACTCTCCCAAAGGAAAACATTTCATTGGAGCTGGCTTATAGTTTAGAGATTTAGTCTATTGCCATCATGATGGGAAACATGGTGGCATGCAGACAGCGTGCTGGAGAAAGAGCTGAGAATTCTACATCTGGATCTGCATGCAGTAGGAAGAGACTGAGACACACTAGGCCTTGTTTGAACGTCTTAGACCTCAAAATCTGTACCCAGTGACATATTTCCTCCAACAGCATGCCACACCTATTCCAACAAGGCCACACCTCCCTATAGTGCCAGTCTCTACAAGCCTACGGGGACATTTTCATTCCAACTATTCATATGCATTTTCATCATTTGGTCTGCTATACTTTGCCTTGTAAGGTTTTAAGATATTCCTTTATCTTCTTTTCCTTTTCACGGCTCATCTGCCAGAGAGTGCTCTTCCATGCCCTCCACCCTCATTTACTTTTTGTCTGTTTTTATCTTTCTCAGAAGATAGAAGTTTCAGAGAAAAGTATTTCACATGCTGCTTGTGATTTTGTGTTTTGCATAATTTGAAAATGTTTCCCTGTAGTTACTTCGTCTGACTGCCTGACATATTACAATATTTTTGATTCAATTGTGGGTTTAATACTTTTCATGTTTAAGATTGTGTTAAATCAACTTCAGGTACTTTCTGTTTTCTGACCCTAATTGATCTTTAGTCTTACTGTGTGATGAGACTGGAGTTTTTTTAAGAGGAACCCAATGGACTTGGTGATTCAGTTGTTTCAAGTTTTGCTGGTCTCTACTGCTCTCTCTCTCTCTCTCTCTCTCTCTCTCTCTCTCTCTCTCTCTCTCTCACCTAGGGCACTAATGAACCTAGGACCTTGTGTGTGCCATGCATTCAGCACTACCCCTGATCTGCATCATCAGCCCCCAGCCTCTGTTCTCAAGAGTAGTGAGTACACACATTTCCCTTATTTGTTCATTTTAGCTCTGAGGAAAATATGAGGCCTAAGTGGAGGCTGAAAGAATTATTGTAAGTTGCTTATAAGTTCTATGTTTTTGTTTCTATAGTCTTGATAAAATTCATCTATTACCTTGAGAAATACTCATAAACGAAAGCCTATTTTTCATAGGTCATATTCCAGATCTGAGATTCTCCATTTTTACCTGGCATTGAAATTTAAGAGAAACAAAGTAAGATTAATTTTAAAACTGGAGGTTGGTCTAGAATGTTAGTCAGTCAAAGTCTCAATTTCTTTTCTACTTCAAAACAAACATAATTTTAAAATATTATTTTTTTAAAAAATGATACATTCTAGTGCCTTGTCATCCATTCCAAGAATAGGCAGCACATGAATGGGCTTTTTAAAAGTTTACTTCGGGGATGTAATATTGAGATGCATGTAAGACATCCATGTCTAGAGAAGTAAGATTAAGAAGAAGAGAATGGAGGAAAGATGGAAGAAGGGATAGATTTCTAGAGTGACACAGTTATATATTTTAGAACCATTAGAATGTATAATATTCATTTATATATTTTTTAGTCATTAATGGAGTTGAGAGAGAGAGAGAAGTCTAAACACTGAGGTCTGAGTACACTAATGTTAGAGTTTGGGAGATGAGAATTAAATAGTAGAAAAGATAATAAAGTGAAAAAAAATGATTGCACATGGAATCTTATACGCCAAACAAAGTCTTTTAGAGACGAGAATGCCTGGATTCCTCTGGGAATTTTAAATTTAAACTGAAATCGAGTCGGTGGTTTGACAGTCATTCATGACGTTGTGAGAAGTAGGTTAGTAGAACAGTGAGGTGAAACATCTGGGTTAGTTCACGGGAGCCAGGGGAGACAATTGGAGGCAGCGGATGTTGAAACCCCCTTTCACTTTTTATCTTCTCTCATACTCTGCAGCAGATGTAAAGTAACCCGTTGAGATCGAGCTGAAGAGAGACGTGGGTCAGAGACAGATCTCTTCTAAAATATTTGCTTCAAATGAAAGTATGCATGCTTATATGAGTGGGAATGATCCAGAGAATAAAAACGACATGGGTGATAAAGATAGCAGAGAACGTCTAGGCCTCCAGTTAGAGATGAAAGGGTGCAGCTGAGTCTCTCCATAGGGAGACACATTTCTCAGTCATCATCAGACAAGCTTTCCTACTGCAGTGGCTGCGGACAAGTACAGCGATCCACATCTATACCCTAAGCATAGGGTGAAAGACCGTAGAACACACAGCCCTACATGGGGTGTCTTCATCAAATCCTCCCTCTACGACTTGAGCAACCCTGCTGAAGAGATGGTAGAAGTGTCTGAGTCAGAGAAGATGAAAGACACCAAAGAAACAAGACCTAAAAACAGCAGGATTTACACATACATGAATGAACAGAGACTAAAGCAACATGCATGGTCGGTGTCAATGACCAAGACCTCCCCCATGGCCACCGACCATCCTGCTCATCCTCAGGGAGAGACCAGCGGGATTGGCTCTGCCTCAGCCCTATCTTCTGGAGAACCTGGCAAAATATATTGTCTGAAAATAATCTATTTTCAATTAAAATAATGATAATGAAGACAGCAAATATCAGGGTATGTCTGCAGCTGTTCAGACCCTCGTACTGTCCCTTTAATTTCTGCAGTCAAGATTGAAGCTACACCACAGTGTTGACAACTCTTTATGAGCAATGTTCGCTCTTAACCTATGCTGGGAGCACAGGCACTCCTTTGACAACTCCCAGGGAGTGGTAACAAGACCTCCTAGATGGCCAGGTTGCTAGGTAACAGCTTGTTTCCTTGGTCACGGTGAGTCCATAGAAGACTCCTGTCCCCAAAGAGGCAGCAGATTCTTGGTGGACAATCTTCATATCCTTGGAAATGTATGAAAGATGATCTTCAGAGAAATAGCTTTTATGAAGCAAGAGGGATTTTATTTTCACGTGTCAGACATGCTTGAAAGGTAGGAAAATACAATTAAAGGTGACCTTTATTATTACTTGAGAACATGAAAGTCCAGCAAGCGAAGCTAATGTTACCAGATTACATTGCAGTTAACAATGTGAAGTGCTGACCTGGTGGCTGATGAAAGTTGCTTCCAGAATGCAACAAACTCAGCCACCATCGTGTGCCCAACACTTGGAACTAGTTGTAGACTCTGTAAACTCGAATGCAGTTCATGTGCAGCAAATATGTCTGCAGTTACTCTTCTAAGAAGTAGGTGTGAATTTCAAGGGAATAAATAAGACAGCGAAAAGGGAATATCTATTAATATTTACTGGGTAGATTCAAATAAATCCATTTACTGCCAATAGGAGATGCTAAATAAGTTACAGGAAAGCTTATTCCTTCTTCCCTGGATCCATGTCTCATCGGTGTCTCCTAAGTGCGTCACAAATCTTGAACAATGTGCATTCGGAAGACTGTAATTTTATTCAAGGGTTTTGGTTGTTTCTTTGTTGTTTTTGCTTTATATTACTGTATAACTGGGTTACCATCTTTTAAAGCATGAGATTCACATTTTGTGCCTTCAATATTCTGTACACTGTGGCTTCATAAAATACAGGAACTAGTTATGGTTTCTGCTTACTGCCTGTAGTCAAATTCTTAGACCTGGAACTGATGAAATGGCAGAATGGTCCATGAGCCAGACATGCAACCTCAGTCTGTGTCATAATATATTTTATTATGGAAATATAAATGCTTCCTAATTTGGAAAACTGACAGACAAAATGGTCCTTTTCAGCTGAATAGAAGTTCTGTACAGTGTTAGGGGCTTCAGTTTTACCTGCACTAGGAGGTAACTTGTGAGTTTTACATGAGCTTATATTTCCTGCCAGTCAGTCACATTGTCTGCACACTGTTGCTCACAGGACTTCCTAAAGGAGTTCTCTTCATTTAAGGTTAGGCAGTTTTATGTTTTATCACAAGACTGATTCCCATCCCTTGCCCATCAGTATTGATTCTCCTCTCTGGCGGCAAGGAACCTGGTGACATTTTCAGAACTGTAACAAGAACAGAGTCAAAACCCAAGCAGACCGTGAGTGCTAGGACAACAAAGGTCTCCACTTTCTGAATATGATTTTCAGAGAGTATAAAGGCTTTATATCGTCCTTGGCACAAGTATTTGAGCACACCTTCGCTCTTATAAATATCACTGTGCCCTCTGCAATTTAAAAGCTTTTTCTATGTGGAAGGCTCTTCTTTGCTTTCTCACTTTTATTGTACATAGATTTGCGACACATTGATGCTTATAAGGCTAGATTTGGAGATGTGGCAATGGGAGTAAGCCAAATTTATATAAATAAAAAGTTGTTCACATTACTAATATATATCATAATATATATTAGTTCCTGAGCTGGATTTTAATTTAAGTATGATAAAATCTAACTCAGACAGACACACAAGAAATAAACAAATATAGTTGCACGGTTTTTCAAATTTCAAATTTTTAAATTTAAATTTCAAAATTAAATGTTGCTCTTATCTAGTAACAATAGAAATCATCTCAAACTTGCCTGTGGTGGTCCCAGACTCTGGGTTAATGGAAAGCATTCAGAATGTCCTAACAGACAGTTTTCCAGAGGAGTCGGTTAATAAAGCATTATATGGGTTTAGTCCTGAGAATTTAGAGCCACCTGAAAGTAGTAATAATCTCTGAGTTTAAACCTAGTACATTTCATTTGCCATTCCAGAAATTAAACTCTCAAATATCAGTTACTTCTGCTTTATATGAGCGTTCCACTGAGAATTATCGCTCTTACTGCCTGTTACTTCATTATCATCCCCAGCATGCTGAGAGCACAGACATTGTCCGTTGCAAGCAAATAAAACATAGTTATGGAAAGGATTGAAATACTAGGCTAAGAATTAAAGAAAAGAAAAATTATTAAATCAGGGGCAGAATGCAATGATCTCATTGTATTCCAATGTGATGCTCTCTTGTAAAAGTAACTATGTCATGTGTCAGAATTGCCTGGTGTCAGCAAAAATCTCACTGGGTTTTGGTTCAGGCGTCCAATTCTCTCCTCTCTCTCTCTGTCTCTCTCTGTCTCTCTGTCTCTCTGTCTCTCTCTCTCTCTCTCTCTCTCTCTCTCTCTCTCTCCTTTACTGAGTGAAGGAGGAGAATGAAGGTTTGGGAAGGGTGTTATTTGCTAACTGAAAGCTAAATTGAGCCTTCGTCCCTCCTCCCTGGATCGAAAGCCCCCAAAGAAGATCCACAATAACTATGATGGACGCTTTAGAAACTGAGTTGATCTGAAAGCTCTTTTGTTCACCCTGAGTGTCATAGAAGACACACTCCGGGTCTTCAGATGTGCCCAGTGTCACTTCTCCCAGCCAAGGGGCTCAGCTTCACCCTGAGGGGTGGGTTGCCTGCTGTTTCCTCCTTGAGCCACCTAACAAGTTATGGAACTGCCAGCTAGTCCTTTTAGTTGAACTGATAGCTTCCGCTGCTGCAGACACGTTATGAGGTTATAAATTCATGGCTATAAAGAACATCACAGCCTCCCGATGGAAGGTGCTAGGGAACGGATTAGTTCTCATTGTTCTTTTTTTCATCCTGTCTTCTCAGCTCATCTGATAGCTTCTTGTTAGTCACTCTACATGTTTAAAAACAAAAATAGATGACCAGTTCAGACAGGGCCACCTATATTTAAAGACAGGATAAATCAATTCCGAAGGCCGCTGTGCAGCATCAGCCACGGCGCTTTCTCTAGGACGGCTTTATTCCGTAGCATTAATAACACTAATTCCTCTGTTAAAAGGGTTTAGATTGATAATTTATGATTGCTGTTTGTTTGAGGCCAGCAGAAAGATGAAAACTGAGCAAACCAATATACCATGTAGGCTGCACCTGTCTGGTGTGTTTGGAAGTGAGGAATGAGCTTTGTAGGCAGAATGCTGGGGTCTAGGATGATGTTCTCATCTAGTTCCACGTTTGAAAGTTTAACTATGGCTGCAGTGAATGAGAACTTTTCATAATTATAGGTGAAAGTCAATAATATATATGGCCAACTGGGACACTCAGAATAAGAAAAATTCATATTAATGATTTGCCTTATCAAGTGTACCCTAATAATGGCAGAGTTTGATAATTCCTTTAAGCAGGGCAGTATTTATTTGATACCTCGCTCTCATGTGAATTCTAGTGGCTAACTAATGGACATTTATTGGGTGGGGGCTTTGGAAAACTACTCTTTCTGTGTTAGTGGCCTGTCTGTTGCTATGATAAATTACATGGGCAAGGCACCTTACAGAAGGAAGAGTTTGTTTGTCCTTATGTACTGGAGGTGAAGAGACTGTCATGGGGGCAGCAGGTTGGCATGGCTACTGGGGAAGGAAGGGAGGGAAGGAAGCTGACAGATCACATGCTCAATTTCAAGCAATGATTCAGAGACTATGTAATTTTTCATCCTATGCCCAATGACAATGTCACTTCAGTAAAACTGCCCCACTTAGACCTACCAAAACTGTGTCAACAACTGGAAATGAAGTGTTTAAATACCTGGACCTATGTGCATGAGGGGCATTTGACATTCAAACCAACCCACTCTCTGGGCTTCAATTTCCTTATCTACAAAAGCAAAATAAAAATGTCACAAGATCTCCTGAGTAAATTGGGAACATGGGGAACTTGGGAAAGGGTTGAAGGGGAGAGAAGAGGCAAGGAGGGGAGCAGAGAAAAATGTAGAGTTCAAGAAAAATCAATAAAAAAGTTGCATATTTTATTTGAAATGTAGAAAAGTTGAGTGTGTGAATCCATGCAAAATTTTTCATGCAGTGCCTGCCTAACAAAATGTAAGTGTTCGGAAAGTATCAGCTCTAACATTATGTAAGTAGTATGGGCCAGCAAGACAGCTCAGCAGATAAATGTACCTGCCTGTAAGGCTGGTGACATCCAAGAACCCACAATGTAGAAAGTGAGACCTGATTCCCTTGGGTTATCTTCTGACCTTCATTCACATGTGGTGCCCACACAAATAAATATAAAACAGCAAAAGAATTATTATGTCAGTAGTAACAGCAAGAACATTGCAAAGTCAGCATGGTGAAACCTAAGTCAGGAAACTTCTGCTTTAGCTTCTGAATGCTGGAGATAAAGAAGTGATGGCATGGATTCTGAGTGCCTTGTCTGGATCTCAGCCTTCACCACAGCCCAAAGGGATAGGGCTCACAAGTATTGCAATGTGGTCTTCAGTATTGTGTCCACTAGGACAGTTGTGGACGCAGCAGTTATACGATCTAGAAGATACTTTAGAGATTTGTTTTCCAAAGGGTCAAAAATCCTTCTGTTTTCTTGAGATTTCTAAATAAAACAAAGCAAACAGAATGAAGAAACAAAATCCATATTCCATATTGAATTTGAGATGCAAAGGGTTTATCACAACATTGTTCTGGGGTACCACTTCTGGTCGCTGCTTACTGCCATGCTGCCCAGGAATGGCAGAAAAAAGTAAGGGGAGAAGGCAGAAACATCACACCCATGATGGTCAAAGTGGTCATCTACAGCTCCTAATCGTCTTAGCTCCTGTCCTGCAGTAGGAGGGAGACTGGAGATGGGGGAGTAGGGTGGTGGAAAGGGTTGGGAGAAAGGAAGGAGGTATTGGCTATTTCCCCACTGTTATTACAAAGGTTCTCATTACCCACTTACATTTATAATGGCTCGTTCTTATTAAGATAATGTCACAAAGAGTCCTACTTTACATCAGGAAAGTGCAGCGCTAAAGCTGGGGCTCGGAGGCAGAGCAAGAGCTTCATGAGAGCAAGGCCCTGGCTTTGATCCCAGAAAAACCAATAAACAAATGAACCAGAAAACGGTAATGTAAACAGGGTAATGGGATGGCTTTCACTTGCTTTTAGACTTACTTCCACTTTGCATGCCCTGCCCCCAACACACACACACACACACACACACACACACACACACACACACACACACACACACGAAACCACCAAGTCGCTCTTTTTGTCAGATCTTCTGATTTTGAGATCATTTGCCTCTCTGCTGTACTTCAGGAAAATTATACCAGTGAAGGAAAAACTTCATGCTTAAGAACCAATAGAGAGATGCAGAGGATTTTCTTGTTGTTGTTGTTGTAACTCAACCTCACATTTTGTGAACATTATTTGAGTTGAGAACCACTAGCTACCATTTACCCATGTTTGGTTGTATTCTGATGTTATTTACACATTTTATTATTTTAAAAGAATAGATTAAAAATCAAAGATGTAGGATGTAAAATTCCCTAAGGGTATTATTTTAATTTCTTTCAGTTTTCTCCCATCATTATTATTAGCTAAAAGTGTCTTTGCTGACGTCAGGGTTTGCTTACGTTAGCATTTGTGAAGCTCACAGGCTGCAGTGCTGTTCTGCAGCTCCTCTAAATGTGTTTCCAAAGCACCGTACCCTCTGGGAAGTTCTAGATCAGGACAGAAACTGCTACGGTGTGTGGGGAATAAAGCTATGCTTTCTGATTTTTTAAACATTTTAATAAAGCCTGCAAGTGGTAATAGCAACAACAACAGCAGACTCTTGAGTTTGAAATGTAACCTACTGGGAGAGAAAGGAGCCTCAAGATAGGGAGACAACCTTTTTAAATTTATTTTTATTTTATATTTTTATTGTTTAGTCTTGACAGTCCTTTACTGAAACTTACTTTCTAAGGCTGCCAGGCATAGTGGTACATACCTTTAATACCTTGAACCCCAGCACAATACTCGGGAGGCAGAGGCAGGCAGATCTCTGTGAGTTGGAGACCAGCCTGGTCTATAAAGCAAGTTCCAGGACAACAAGGATTGTTACACAGCTAAATACTACTTCAATCAATCAAACAAACAACAAACAAACAAACAAAACTGGCTTCTTAACACAAATCATGTCATTTTGACTTAAAATTATAGATATTTCAATTATGTATACTTATTACAGGAAGACAAATGTATAACAATTGCTGAGAAAGGTATAAGATTGAATAAGAAGGCAAAGAACTGGTACAGAAGGATACAATGACAGAAATAAAGGCACTTTCTATTTCACCTTAAAAATAAAGAAGAATGTAGAAGAAACTAGACAGTCAAGTGGAATGGTTGGGTAGTGTTTCCACGTGAAAGAAGTCATTTACAGAAATTCCTTTTCAGTTTGTTTGCTACCAATTTTAATGATAACTCTCAGGGAACATTGACGGCTCAGATTTGTGAAATGATATAAGAGAGAGAGTGTAAGGAGGCTGGCAGGTACCAAGTCAGCTCTGTAGATCCATAGGTAATGAAATTCCAGTCAATGGCATGAGCACCTTGGCATCTGATAAACTTGGGAGTGTGCTGACTGTTTCTATTTCTAAGGCAGGCAATTCATACAGATGTCCTTGTTTTAGGGATAGGGACCATTTGTTTTAAGTGGTTACAAACCAAAATAGATAGATAGATAGATAGATAGATAGATAGATAGATAGATAGATAGATAGATAGATAGATAGATAGATAGATGTGTGTGTGTGTGTTTAGGATGATGACAAGATATAAAAGTCTTTTCATAAACTCTTAGAGTATCACTTGTATCTTCTATAAATGAAAGTTTCTGCTTATAATTTGCTGTTATTTTAAATAAAGGTATTTATTTTTAAGGCAGTAAAAGACACACAAAGACACTTTAAACCCATTCTTTCCCTCAGCTCCTCAGATCAAAAATGTACAAGCAGCAGAGAGAGCTGCCCTTCAAACATGTTATATTGCTCTGATCTCAGGGAGTCCTGTCCTTCGGACACGTCACACTGCTCTGATCCCAGGGAGTTCTGTCCATCGAACATGTCATATTGCTCTGATCCCAGGGAGTTCTGTGCATCGGACACGTCATACTGCTCTGACCTCAAGGAGTCCCACACCTATTCAGGTCTTTCACGGAGCAGAATATGCCGTCCACATTCAGATTCTGGAATATCATCCCAGGTAAATATTTTTCCATTGGCAATGGAACTTAAAATTATGTTTCAAATAACACATTGGCTTATATTTAACATGCAACAACGGGAGTAGGAAGAGTTCTTACATGTGTGCTCTCAAATTATAGAAAATGAGGTTTTCACACACAATGGCTGTATTTTATTCAATTTTGCATACCCAATATCTGACATAAGCTTTTCACCCAACAGAGGATCATCTATGTATGTATGTATGTATGTATGTATGTATGTATGTATGTATGTGTATGTATGTATGTATGTATAAAATAATATTAATAATTATAAGAAAGCATACAACGAACCAGTATTATGCCAATCTAAAAACAAATGAAGAACATATTTAAAGAAACCTAGAAATTAGGAGGCTCTAGACAAATCAATCGAGCCATCAAAATTGGAAAAGCCATAAGGCAATACATGGATATTAATTGTTGTTATGTAGAGAAAGAAATGGTCACACACCATATCACATCAACAAATAAGCACAACAGTAAGCAAGACACACCCAGCTTATTTGCCTGAAAGATCAGAAGCCATAAATTAAACCAGATAACTACTAAAAAAATGGATTTCAGCTGTAAAGATGAAAGCTGTTTTTTTTTTCTCTTTTTTGTTTTCTTAAATACAGCTTTAGCTGAAATTCCCTTCTATTCCCACTATTAGCTTCATAAAGAAGTGCAAAGGAACAATGGGGCAAGGCATCCCTAGGGAACTGGATGTGCAGAAAGTTTTTCTATACAGCAAATTTCACCTAGATTCCACAACAGAATCTAGAGAGGACACATTCTGAAAAGATATAAACTTTTGAGCCTATTTATAACCATATGAACCATACAGCCAAGAATAAGTCAACCACTGTAGTTTACCAATCTAAGAGAGAGCTGTGTTTATTGTTTTAGAGACAGTTCACAAAAGCAATTACTTAATTACTAGAAACTTCATTAGCCACAACTGATTATTTCAACAAATTACACTAGCAGTCCTAACATTTTAGCATCTGTTAACCAGATTTTGGATGATAATCTATTTTTGTAATGAAGATGTAGTTTATATATTAAAGAATGCAGATCATCAATGGACTAAGTAATAAAATCGAAAGATCAAAATTTGAAATTCTATTTTCTGTATGAATTTAATTATATGTGTGAGTGTGCTTCACTCTTTGGGTATGTGTTCTTGAGTGCAGTTGCTGGTGGAAGCCAGAGGTACTCTAATCCCCTGAAGCCACAGTCATGGGCAGTTGTGAAACACATAACCTTGTGTCTTGGAAACCCAACACAGGTTTTCTAGAAGAGAAGGAAGTTCTCTTAAACAATGCTGACAATTCTCCTAGCCTCAAAATCTGTGGATTAAAGCTGTCCTTTCCTAACTTAATTTGTGAGAGTCTTTTTCCAGTTATCCCATATGTTGGGCCAAGAACGAAAAGCATTATGACTTAAAAGCCCAGAAAACAATTCACAGTATATACTAACATGTATGTTAGCTCACTAAATGTCTGAATCCCATAGGGAAAAAGCTCATGTTTAATTTCTGTTTACCACCCGAAGGATAAATTTATCTAGAAGTTGAAATGCTTTTTATACTATTTACACAAATTTAAACCAAGAGCTATGTGAGTGACCCAGTAAGATTAATGCAGTTGTTTTTAATGCCTTGTTGATATTTTGTTAAACCACTTACCCTGAGTTTGCCTGTTCTGCGTGTTTGTAGCAATGAATAACAGAAGAATGAATCTATGGTGTGTGTGTATATATTTAGATAGCATTTGTTCAGTAATATAAATTCTATGTGTTCGTTTATGTTAATTTCAGAAATGTCACCAGAAATGCAAAATACTGAGAGTTTTGACTGGTGACAACCTTTGCACCAGATAACAGTTGGAAACCAGAGGCACTGTAATCCCCTGGAGCCAGAATTACAGGGAGTTGCGAGACACTAACTCTATGTCCTGGAAACTGAACTCAGGGCTTCTAGAACAGCAGAAAGTACCCTGCAAAATTACCCCAGAACATGGTTTAAGTGCATGTTCTACTCAGTGCTAATCTGACTGCAAAAAAAAGAAGATCAAAGAATCGGAAATATTTCATTCCATAAATGCTACACATTTTAAATTTAGTGTTAATAAAGGACTGCTTCACAGGAGAAGCCAACAGGATGACTAATAGTTTATAAACCAAGATGTGTGTGGCGAATTGAGTTACTTAGGAAGGTAATGAATACTGTCAGACATATAATATAGTAGTCACAGACAGAAAGATTCTTTTATGTAACTTCATAAGGATAGATCTTTCACACATGGAACAGTTTACAGGAGTTATATAATGAACTGGGTCCATTTAGCAAAGCAATCTTACAAGTTAGTCCTGTCCTACAATCATTCATCATGAAATAGTAAACAAAAAACTAAAGTGTGTTAGACTCTTAGTGCCTTTATACATATAATTGTATATATATATGATTTTATGTATATGCATGTATATTTATGTAAATGAACATGTGTATACATATGTATTCACTCTGTTGACCATCAAACATAAAAAGTTTCAAGGGCTGGGACACAGGACGTGAAGATGCATAATGTGAAATTCACTGAGGTGGCTTCCGTCACAAGACATGCAGACTTTAATCTGACTAAACACTTGATGCATACAAGTAAATTAAATACACTATATGATGTATATGTATACATATAATAGATGAATGTTTCTCTTCTCTCTTGTTTTAAGCTTCCATCAGATTCTTATAAATATCTTGCATGGTACAATATAGAAGAGCATGACATTCAAGGAAGTCAGCTACATTGCCCAAGAATAAGAAAAGGTAATAAAGAAGGGAATATTTCTTTTGCATTTTCTGAGTAGATTTTATTGTGTGTATGTATGTTTTTGTCATTGTCCAATTGCTATGAAGAGATATAATTACCAAGACAAAAATTATAAAAGAAAGTATTTAATTGACAGTTTGCTTATCCAGAAACAGAAGCCAAAGAGGGAGGAGGGGGAGGGGAGGGAAGGACGGGGCGTGGGGGGGGGTGGGGGAGACAGAAAAAGAGAGAGAGAGACAAAGAGAGAGATACTGGGCCTGGTATGTGATTATAAAACTTTAAAACCCATCCTTAATGACGCAAACATATGAAACTATGGGGCCCATTTTCTTTCAAACCACCACAGTGCATATTAAAATATATTCCTGTATTCCTTGGGGATGGGAAAATAGTGTGGATTAAATTTTCTTCTTCTGTAATAGCAAAGGATTGTTTATAAGTAACTTTATCTTTAGAACATTATGAAAATAATAATTAGTACTAAATACCAAATAGAAAGATAAAAAAGGTCCTGTAACCAACCACCTAAAATAAACAGATGTTGTGTAATTAAAGAAGGTCCACAAGAGCCCATAATAAAGGATAACAAATGTTTATTGGGGACCACACACAATAGAAAGCTGCTGTGTTCCTCTGCTCTGTGTGTGCTGGGGATGGAAACTGAAATCAACCACCAACCAAGCTAAAGGAAAAAGAGGAGCGAGCATGCTTCCTGTCTGTGTTCATAGTACCGCAGACCACACACTAATGGACTGGTATCTAAAGGCTATTGGCTAAAGGAATTCCCACAACAACCAGATTTTCATATATACATATTATTTTTTTACTCATTTCTCTTTAATATGCTACCACTTAAAACATGCATTTTAAACTTATACATTTGTATTACCTGAACATTTAAGTGTATTTAATCAGTGGCCAGTTTTAGAAATCAATTTATTGTTTTATAAGTATGAATAATGCCTCAGTTGATGCCCTTACACTGATTAGTAAATATAATAAATCAATATTTTATTATTATTTATAATAAATTATTATCTATAAAATCTAGTATAAATCTATAATAAAACAAATAGAAGAGAATATTCAATAACTAGGGCTTTCCAGAGAAACATGTCTTTTTTGTCTATAGATAAAATTGTAAGATATTGATTATAATAATTGGCTTACATGATTATGGAAGCTGTGAAGTCCCAAAATATGTCAACAAGTTTGAAGAACCAGGAAAACTAGTAGAGGATTTGAGACTGAGTCTGAAGACCTCAGAACCAGGGAAGCTAGTTTGTGACTCTTCACTGGAGTCTAATGGGAGACTTCTCATAAAAGGCCTAGAGTCTAAAGGCCAGGGCATATGGAGTTCTGATGAGTCCCAGCTCTAGAACAGAGAGTGGGCTCATCTCCCCTCTGCCTTTTAGCTCTCTGGGCCTCAGTGATTGAGTGGTGCCAACCCAGGAAAATTAATACAAGCTTTATTTATTTGTATTGAAACACCCTCTAATGGTGCTCAATTTAATTGTCAACCTACCTGAATTAAGGAACGTATAAAGAGATGGCAAAGTGTTCTATCTGGCTTTGCCTGTGAAGATATTGTTGAAAGACTATCATTTGAATTAGCAGACTGAGCAAGAAATATTTAGCCTTCCCTAGCACCGGTAGGAACCATCCAATTGTTCAAGGACCATGACAGAGTAAAAATGCAGAGGAAAAGTGAACTCTCTCTTCTTGAGCAGGAATGCTCATCTTCTCAGACTCTGTTTCTCAGGTCACTGGACGTGTACTTTAGTAGAATAGAATTGTAGAAAGGGACTATGCATTTCTCATCTCTTTATGTATTTATCCCCCTTAAGTCAGTGAAACAATATTATGCAATTCCTGTTTCACTGAAATTTTGGTCTTTATGAAACTTCAAATATATCATTACATTTCTCATCTCTGTTAAAGTACTGCAGTGACACAGTATGTTATCTAATTGATGGATTTTATAAAGTGATGTCAGAGATGTAATTCTTATTTCTTGTTCACTTAGGTAATATTATATCCTTCTGGAGTCTTTGATGAAATTAAAGAATGGATAGATAGTTATAGTTTTCCTTAGTTATGATAAAATATAAAGTAGATTTAAATATTATAACTGTAATTCTTACTTGATAACTGTTTTATTATATGTAATTTTACTATGTTAAAGTTAAAGCCTTTCTTTTTTGTTTAAACAGAAAAAGGGGAAATGATGTGGGAGTGATTTCTTATTAATAAAGAAACTGCCTAGGCCCATTTCATAGGCCAACCCTTAGGTAAACAGAGAAAACAGAACAGGATGCTGGGAGAAAGAAGTTGAGTCAGGGAGTCGCCATGATTGTCCCACTCCATATGGACGCAGGTTAATATCTTTCCTGGTAAGCCAGCTCGTGGGCTACCAAGATTAATAGAAATGGGTTAGATTAATATGTAAGAGCTAGCCAATAAGAGGCTGGAACTAATGGGGCCAAGGCAGTGTTTAAAAGAATACAGTCTCCGTGTAATTATTTCAGGTAAAGCTAGCCGTAGGGGAGGCTGGGTGCCAGGGATGCAGCCCCGCAGCTCCTATTTCAACATTAATCTGTTGATTTCTTTCTCCCAGTACTAGTCTATTACCCACATAATACATGTCTCCCAGCCAGACTCAGTCAACAAAGGAAGACTTAAGTCCATTTTCCTAAACCTGGTACAAAACACATTTACATACTTTTGTGCTATCAACTCTATAGGCAGCTAAGCATTAACATATATTTTAAAAATACTGGTAAGTGACATTATGACACATAAATTAGACTCGGCCTTTAGAAACATTACACTATTTTTTGAAGGATAGAAAAATTTCAGAAAATCAGGAAGGAGGGAGATCAGAAGGTGCTGAGACCAAATATGGAGGGAGGAGCTTGTCGGTACACAGGAGAGGGAGCCACATCCCCTGGATGAGATTAACAGAAGTCATGTTGGGTCTTTAAGGGACTCATTTGAAAAAAAATCACATTTCTGGGCCTTTTACACCACAGTGTGATATTGTTCCTCTAGTATGGGCTTGTGGAGCCTGCCTGCATTTGTTAAATGATGACAGCAAATTCTTCTGGAGATTATCTGAAGGCCTTGCTATGAGATGGCTGAGTGTTTTGAGGAGAAACATTTGACAGACAGTGAGGCAGTAAACAAGGAAAAAACATTGGTGTGGTGTTTGTGTGTGTGTGTACATGTGCATATGCACACATGTATGTACACATGTGCTTTTGGAGTGCTTGATGATTTTGTCAGCCACACTGATGCAAAAAGAAATATTGTGGGCACAGGTGGAGGGCTGAGGTGTGATGGGAACTACAGAACTGAAGGAACACACGGGCGTGAAAGGAGACTGAACATGAGCATGTACAAAGACAGTGCACAGGCTCCCTTCCTCCCTGATTTAAAGGGCCAGGTCGAGTGCTGAGGTCATCAATCAGCAAAACCAATCCCACTCTATGACAATAGTAACCATTCATGCAGATAACGCCATTGCTCTTCCGAGATGAAGGCACATTTCCCTTCCTCCCATCGTTAACAGCATCCAATCACTTCTAAGTGACTAATCATAAAAGAAACAGAGCATTGCCTACGGGGAAGAAAACCCTGGATAAAAGTCCATCACCTTAAACTATAAAGAAAACAGATGACCCTTCTACAATGCCCTTAATTTGGTTTAAATTTTCTTTATGAGATGAAAAACAAATGCTCTCAAGAGCATGCTGATGATAATTATCCTCCTTTGAGATTAGATCCTCAACCATTTATCAAATCTATTTTAGACAGTCTCCACTGTCCCAATGGCCCATTCTCAAAGACTTGGTAAGGGAAGCAAGGTTATCTGATGTGTGATAAACAGCAATTTCCCAAGGCTTTGATTGCTGGATCCAGGGTGACTTAGCCTGTTCCAATTAAATGAGGCAAACGAGCCCATTGTTGACAGAATACTTCTGAAAGATCGATTTATTCCGTTTGAAAATCTCTCCACAAAGTGATTCTTTGACTGCCATTTTTAGCTACACATCCAGCAAAGGGACAAACAATGGCTGTGAGATAGGGAGAGAGAGCCAACATTCCTGGGCTGTCAGATACTCCAGTCTATAGTCTTAGTGGCTAAGATAGATCTTCAATTACTAACCCAGGAGGAGTAAAAAAGACCAATTTAATATAACTTCTCACAGAGGAGATGACCTTTGACCTCCAATATCAAGGAAATCTTCGGAAACTACTCTAAAGAGAAATAATTAAATGACCAGAAAATCAATAGCATTCAACCCAACAGTACAGGGCAGAGCTTCAAAAGTCAGGGGTATTCAGCACAGAGAGCGCATTACCAAATGTGGAGAGGGTTCAAGACAGTACTGTTTGAAGGTACCTAAGGTCAATTAGGTAGATTTTTAAAGCTTTGTCCACTATGGATTTTATTTCTAATAGTCTTCAATGATGAAGGACATTTCCTAGCTGAGCCTATCTTATTTGCAAAGTTGTTGACCCTACCACACTCAGGGTCAAAGGATTTCCTGAGTTACCACAGTGCAGTTCATTGTGACAGAAATAGGCCAGATGACAACTTGACCTACATCATCCCCTGGTGAAAAAGACTAATGTTTGTGTCAGAAAAATGAAACATGGAACTCTCTCTTATTGCTTCCAAAAATCCTTCACAAAAGGAATCATTGTGTCTTATCATCATCTAGACAAACATGCCACGAGAGCCATCCTGGCCTGTGGTGTCTCCAGTGTGTTCCTTCTCCCAGTATCTTTATTTTTGAAAAGAGCAGAGCCATGAATTCCAGAAAAATAGACAGAAATGAGTACAAAGGCCACAGCTCCAATATTTACAAATCCAGTATATGAGAGCTGGGAGGCAGCCTTGAAAGCTCACCCTCAAGTTGTTTCAGGGGCTCTGGCTGATAGAAGAATTAGCTTGGCTTGGAGTAGCTCAATCAACAGGGTAGCAGATTATGAAAATAAGAAAGCATATGTTGGCCACTTGTTTTAGAAATAAATGTTTTATAAATAATTATGAATGCCAAACAATTATGTTTTCCCTCAAACTCAGCTCACATCGGGTCCTTGTTTCTGACCTTTCTGGTATTTTTAGATACGCAAAGAACTGAATGAAGATGAGTAGCTGAAAGTCCACTATCTAGAGTCACGTGGCTCCTTTCCATGCACCTCAAGATCAGTAGCAGAACAAGCTTTCCTAACTGTGAGAACTGGGAACAAATCTTATTGGGAGGAGAATAGTAGAAAATTGCTTTGGAAATACAAATTAGATTAAGATGTGGGCAGCTCTGTTAACAAGACTGAGTTGAGCTGGGTGATGGTGGCGCACGCCTTTAATCCCAGCACTCGGGAGGCAGAGGCAGGCGGATCTCTGTGAGTTCGAGACCAGCCTGGTCTACAGAGCTAGTTCCAGGACAGGCTCCAAAGCCACAGAGAAACCCTGTCTCGAAAAATAAAAAAATAAAATAAAATAAAATAAAACAAGACTGAGTTGATGGGCAGGCAGTAAGACAAGACTGTCGTGTTTTGAGTGTGCATGCTCCACAGCAAATGCTGCTTGGATGCTTTTGGGCAGCTTACCAGGAGGTTCCTGAGAACGTAGCTACAGTGTAAGGGGAAGAAAGGAGTCTCCAGACATTGAAAAGGAAAGGATGGAGTCTCACGGGGAAAGTGATCAGATAAAAAGCTCACCGAATCGAGAGACCAAAGAGAGAAAAGATTAGATATTCTAGTGGGTCTTCTCATTTTTGTCTACTAGTTATAATTTGCATTGGACTAAAGGTTACTTCTACATTCTGATTTTTCCTCCATGAGTGAAAGTGAAAGTAACTCTTGTTACTTTTTTAATAGTTGTAAAAAAAATGTTAAATTACATTTGAGACTTAAAACCTATGCCCAGAATTTAGGGTGTTCTAATAAAATGACAGGTGATGTATAGTTTAAATATTGTTTGCACTAGTAATATGCTATTTCAAATTTTAAAAGGAATCTACATGTGAATGTGTGTGTGTGTGTGTGTGTGTGTGTGTGTGTTTACTGCAAATTAAACTCAATCTTCCATATCTCAGGCAATTGTTCTACCACTGGTTCACACTCAACTCATTCAGGTAAAAGTTTACTGTTAATTATCTTTAGAATATGAAGCATTGGTTTTACATATAAATACATGCATTATTTATGTATATAAATATATACATTTATTGCCAATGGTCTATATATGTGTGAATTTAAATCATCTGAAACTGTTTTTGTTTTCCTGTTAACTATACTCTCTTTTCTGTAAATTCTACTGAAGATTACAATTGATCCATGAAAAAGAAATAAAATCATTGGCTCCATCTCCTCTTGTGTAACCCACGATGTGCTAAGAGCTCTAAGGGAAGAAGCAGGGCTTCTTCAGAAGACAGGGGAACAGGGAAACCAGGGTGAGGGTCTTACCTATGTGTTATTGCTGCATCTATGAATCAGATTCCCCGTTTCCAAATCAGGAGTTTAGCCTCCCAGTTAACCGTCTGCTATGGGTTCTATAGCCATAATTTCAACCAGTGACAGAGAACTTGTACACATGAGAGGAAGTCCATTGGGCAAATTTTAAGAAAAACACTTCTGGTGATACTTATAAAGAAAAAATGTGGAGAAGTCATGTGGTATGGTCACGGGATCCAGCTTCCTTCTACCTGGATTGGGCATGGTAATGAGGTAGAGCATACATCAGAAGGGATTAATATATAAAATGTTCTTTTCCGTCCAGATAGAGAGCAAGTTCCAAACACTTAAGAAAAAAGTCAAGCAAAAGCCTCAATCCTGCTCTCCTGACCTCTTCTGCGGTTTCACATTGTGCTTTTGGTTTAGGACCCTCTGAAGAATGGTTACTCTCCAGACAAGTGGGGTGCGCCTTGACTCCAAAGAAAAGAGTCCTTGAGAAAAACAAATGGGAAATGTGGTTGCAAGAAAACTGGGAGGATTGCAAGGTGAGCTCTTAAAGCCCGCCCTCTCTGCTGATAGGCTACAGCAGTACTCCTTTAAAATGATAAGAACTTCAGGGAGCGCATTTTTCTTAAGTGGCAATTCCTAGCATAAAAACTAAAACGTCCAGCAGCTCCAGATATCCATCTAAAAGTCCATCTTTCCCCCCACTTTCTGTTCATCCTGACAATGCCATGTGCTTTCTACCTTTATGTCAGTATTGTTTGTTTGTTTTTCTTTTTTTTCTTCTTCTTCTTCTTTTTGGTTTTTAGAGACAGGTCTGTAGCTTTGAAGCCTGTCCTGGAACTAGCTCTCGTAGACCAGGCTGGCCTTGAACTCACAGAGATCAGCCTGCCTCTGCCTCCTGAGTGCTGGGATTAAAGGTGTGCGTCACCACTGTCTGGCTATGTTAGTATTGTTAAATGTTGGAAAAGTTGAAAATAAGTGAAATATAAAATCGTCCCTTTATTTAAAAAAAAATACGGCAGGACAGATGGTTCTGTGCTTAAATCACTGGCTGCTCTTCTGGAGGTCCCAAGTTCAGCACCCAGGCCCCACAAGGTGGCTCACATTCTCTGTTCCAGAACTAGAAGATGCAATGCCCTCTTCTGTGGTCTCTGTGTCCATGTGGTAGACATAGACACACGTGCATGCAAAACATCTAACACATAACACAAAAATAAAAGGATTTCTAAACTGTCAAATTCCATGTAATTTGTATCAGTAAGTTTCTGATAGTATCTAGAATTTCTTTATTGATGGGTCAGGGTAAAAGTTTTGGACAGCTAGGGTGGGCAACCTTGCCTATATGGAACCTGTGTAAATGAACTCTTTCGCCAGGGCAGGTATGAGCTATGATCTCACATGGTGAAGCTCAGCTGACTGAGTTGCTGGCTCTGAAACAGCCTTGTGATTAGTCATCCTGCTCACTCCATAGGTGACACTGCCTGTGATCAATTGGCTTCTAATTTAGTCCCCTTAAAAGTCACCGGCTGGCAGAGGATTGTATATTTATTTCGCAATGTCATTGGTAGCATTGATAGCAATAGAAGAGAAAGTCATGCTCATTGTAACTCTATAAAATGATTAAACTACACTGGAGGGTCTTAGGACATATGAACGTGAACGTGAATTCAGAAGCTTCGGGTTAGGGTCTCCCGATTCACCCTTTACTTCATGAGCTGACTTTGTATGTCATAGAATCATTAATGTATGGGAAGGGATTGTAAAGTGTCTGTTTTAAATTCCTCCTTTCAGAAGAAGCCCAGAAAAAAAGTTGTTTTCTCAAGGTTGCAGAGATTATTGATGGACGATGTAAAGCAGAATACCATGTTTATAATATAACACTTTCTTGAAAATTAATTTTAAATCATTCTTATGAAATAAATGGATGCATGATACCCTTTCGAATTTAACAGTGTACCCACTCATTTATGTTAGAAAAGATAAACAGTGCATGCAAGGCTCTGACCTTCAGTTCCGGCCTTTTCTTTCAAGGTGATTATTTTGGCACAGTCATTCTTTACAGCTACAATTTAAAGCATAGGGTAACATAAAGGCCAATGGAACTAGTTAATCGATGCTCATCAAAAAATTTAATTACCCCCACCCCTGCATGCTAACCCATGAACACGTGAGGAAGAGCTGTGCCCAGGAATCATCTGTCATGTGATAGCATGGGCATAGGAGACATCCCATCCCAGCTGCTTCACAAAGAAGTGGGAGAGCTGTTCCTGCCCCTTATCAACTGCAGCACTCAGGATAGTGTCCCCTGCACCTCAACTGGGCAGCGCAGTAGAGCTGGCCCGGAAAATGTGAAGGAGAAATGACCCTGAGGATGTGAAAGCTGAAGACCTGGCCCCTCCCCTTGCTGGTTGCTGCAAGAGGTGAATTAGACAGAGCACCGATGGAGAACTCACCTGGTCCTGAAGACGAAGAGAGCTGGTGAGCCGACCAACACTCCAACCACCCATGCCCAGAGCCATGGTTAAGTGTTGACCCACCCCAAAATCCATTTCATCCTGTGGACCTAGAGCTACAGGATCTGCATTGACACAGGGCAGCAACGGGATTCCAGGAAAAGTACCTGCAAGGGTCACAGAGACCAGGTTGCCTCCAACCAAACAAATGATTCTTTGCCATGAACACCTCCATGTAAAACATGTATGGATAAAGGGGTTTACTGCCTGATGTACTCGGTCACACTGCAACATCCATGAGGAGATTTCCTTTTTCTTTTTTTCTTTGTTTTCCTTTTTTAATCTTAAATTGTATTTTGTTTATTGGGGGGAGGGAGCTGCAGGGGCAGAGGGCAGATGAAGGGGACAGGAGATAGGTGCCATCAGAATGCATGATGTGAAAGTCACAAAGAATAAATAACAAAAAAGAAAGTTAAAATATAATCAACCTTTGGGTAACTATAAAAAGCTGACTTAATAAACACTAAATTATCATGGAACAACTAATTGCAAAGTAACAGTCAATAAGAAAATTGATCAGGGACATTGATGTGTAGAATATGGGTATAACCTTTCTCATTTCTTACGTTTTATTTTTAGGTAAGAGTCTTTCATACCTATATAAAACAGAATTTTAACTGTGAAACTTTATAATATTTAATGTTTAGAATACCAAGATCTCATTTTATTTTATTTAATCTTTTCATGTGTTTATGAAATGTGCATGCATATATACATATGAGGGTGTGCACATACATGTGGGTGTGCACATACCATGTAGAACACATCGTGATCAGAGGATGACCTTTGTTGTCGTTCTTTCATCTTTGAGACAGGGATATCTCCGCTGAACATCCTACATATTCCAGGCGAGCTGGCCTGAGAGCTTAGGAGGTTCTTCTTTCTCCACGTTCCATCTCATGATAGAACTAGGATTGCAGATGCTTGCTATCATGCCCAGTTTTTACATGGGCTCTGCCTGTTCAAATTTAGATCCTCACCATTGAGTGGTATTTGATCCACAGAGCCACCTCTCCAGCCTCAGACATTAGTCTTTCTAAGGCAGCTTCTTTAGATGCCTGTCGCTCCTAAACTATACCAAATTATTTAGCTCCAACACTTTAAGGGATTGCTATTCTACTCAAAAGCTTTTATTGGCAGCACTCAGTGGTGAGACCTACTTGAAAATGTTGCACTGTTTTTTTATGAATGGAGGTTATAGAGCCCAGAGACAGAACTGGCTTCCTATACCCAAAAGTTGACTGATATAAAAACTAAACATTAAATTACTATGCTTGAAATAAAGTCATTTATCGATATGTGTTTGTAGTTGTTTTAAACACAAACCAAAGTTTTAACCTTTGAATACAATTCTGTCTTTCTCTGGAAGTTTTATAAGTATTATTTCTGATTATTTCCAAGTAAGGCCAACGGACAGACTTGGATGGAGAAGTCAGACCATTCTCCATCAGAGTTTTACCAACTATAATTTGTACCCCTATAAAAATTTCATAATTTTCTTGAGAATCCTACTCTTCTCTCATTTCCCTCTTACCTTATATCACTCAACAATTCTGATTAGCACCCAGCTTCCTATAAGAATCCTCAGGATTCCTCTAAGATCGCTGTGATTATTTAGGACGGTGAACATTTTTGAAGATGAAGGGAGAGATGGTTTCAATAAAAGTTTAATAAAAGATGCATTATCACACTTTGAATAATAACTCATTAAAACTGACAACTTATTACTTTTGTTTTTCCTTCAGAAACTGAACATTTCATTTCAGGATTTGGGGGACCCCTTTCAACTCGACAACTTTCACAGGATTCTTAGAAGATTGATTCGAGTGGAAACCCTGTGGTTGGTGGGTAATTCACTGGTTGATCTAAACACCATAAGATTGCCAAGGTACTAGTGAACATTCTGAATTCAATTTTTGCTTTGTGAACACATATGACTAGTGTGTGTGCATGTGTGTGTGTGTGTGCGTGTGTGTGTAGATACTTTTGTCTTTATTAATTTGTAGCACAGTAATTAGAATCATGGATTTGGTGAGCTGAAAATCTTGCCATGTTCCTTGTATTGTGAACTGGAAAACACAATTCCAGTATGCAAGTTAGTAATTTTCACTTAGCTGCATTTATTGAACACTTATGTAAGGAAACTCTGCAAAGCAGTTAACAAGAGAATGATCTTCAAGAGTGCATAGTACAGATACCAAGGTTGCTAGCCCCATGACAAAAACAAATACAATATTGCACAAAATATATTATTAGAAAGTTTTTCATGGACCCCTTCATCCCTCAAAAGATTCCAAACTCTTATGGTTGAAGCCACTCTGTATCTCCAGTCTGGGCTGTGTAAAAGCACTCTTTGCAGAGAGCTGTTGTCAGCTCCATTAGGCAGAATGGGTAGGTGGCAGGAGCGCTGAAGGCCATAAGAGGCAGGAGGAAGTCTCCAGGAGTTGATTAGAACACTCTCATGGTTAGTTTTGTTGACATACTTGGGAAGAGGGAATATTATTGAATAATTGCTTCCATCATATTGGCCTGTTGACACAATTGTTTGACATTTTCTTGATTACTAATTGATATCTAAGGGCCCAGCCCACTGGGAGCAGTACCATCCCTGGGAGGCTGGCCTTATATAAGAATGCTAGCTATATATGAAGAACTTGAAATTTCTGCCCTGGCAATGCTGAAGCATGCATGGGCAGCCTGTATATAGTGGTCCTGTTTAACTTGTCCATATTGGGTTTCGTAGTCTAAGTTGATGAGGATGACTGACCAGGTCTCTTCCTCAAAAGGGCACCAGACCTCATTACAGATGGTTGTGATGCACCATGTGGTTGCTAGTAATTGAACTCAGGACCTTTGGAAGAGCAGGCAGTGCTCTTAACCACTGAGCCATACCAGCACCTGAAGGAAATTAAGGAAGCACCATTCCTCCATTGGTTCTGTCCCAGGCTCCTGCCTTATTTTCCCCTAGTGATGGACAGTAACCTGTAAACTAAATAAACCTCTCCTCCCAAGAGTACCTTTATCATGCTCTGTCACAGCAACAGGAAGGAAATGAGAACAGAGAAGGAGGAAAAAGAGACTCTGTGTAAAAAGAACACCAATCCCAGAGAAATTAGGATTTGTTCTGATCCTGGGCTAACCAGACCAAAGAAACATATCAGCATCACTGCAGAGGAGAGAAGAAACTAAGCCAGGGACACGTAAACCACATCAGAATGTGCAGTGTCCATGTATCCATCATCACTGAGTCATATTCAAAGTCTGTGTGAAACCTCTGACTGCTTACACAGCATTTAAATGGACTTCTGTTCATTTTTTAAAAAATGAGTTAAAACAGCACAAAAATTCAAAGAAACTTTATGATGCTAAAACAAGCACACACACTACTTGTATCACATGACACCAACTCATTTATTAAACTGGTGATTTATTGGCTGATGAAGATAGGAGTGATGCATCCGTTATATTCTGCCCCGACTTATAGAAATAGGCTGCAACAAGGCAATTTGATGGTGGTCATATAGGTTTAGAGCATATTTAGAACACTGAACTAGAAAATTTTGACTTGGAGTATTAAATATACCTTTATTTATATATGAAGGTAGTGTGCTAGAAACAGATTTTGAACTACTTTTTCCACTGTCACAGTCTCATACAATTATGATTTTTAAGGCAAAAAATATTCAGAGACATATGCCAGAAAAATGCATGGAATTTAAGTGCTTAACTTGCTTTTATTCTCTTAAGAGTATTCTGTAGATTTCTTTTTTGTATAAAGCAGAAGTTTATTTCTTATTTAAATAGCCATCTTCTCATTATAGAATTTAATATGTACACAAAATCAGGAGGAACGGCTGCTTTGTTTCTTAGAGGCACTATTCTTCACAGGTTGAGTTACTTTGTATTTCCTTTTATGCGGAGGAAATAACATGGAGCTAGTCACTTTTTCAAGATCAATTGAACACATGGGAAGAGATGCTGTGCATAGCAGGTCTACTCATCCAGTTCACTCCCATGGTTAATACAGCTTTTGGTAATTTAACTTCCTATGCAGTTTTCTGGTGTAGCAGGACTGGTAGTTCACTATCCACTTTAGAAAGCAAATGGCAAGACTTTCACATTACCTCCAGATGCAGGGTTTTAAATATGAGCAGAAACTATATCACATCTTTCAAGCAACTACCAAATATTCCTCAAATACAACATTTATCACTGGCCGACAACCACATCGAGACACTAGCCGGCCTCTCCAGTTTATGGGACACACCACTGGAATCCCTCATCCTGAAGAGGAACCCCTGTGAATTTCACCTAAACTACAGGAAACAGTAAGACTCAAACGCCTGGGTTGCCTTTTGTTGAGTAGTGTACTGCTAGCCCCGCTGCATGTTGTTTCTCTGTTGTTTACACTCAGGTAGCAAAGGTTTGGTCATTTACTTTTGTGTGTATATGTTGTGTGATGAAGTGCATGTATATGTGCCACCTCCACATCGGTGTCTGTGGAGGCCAGATAGGATGTCAGATCCCAGGGAAGTAGAGTTACAGGCTGTGGTAAACACCATGTGGGTGCTGGGAAATTAGACATCTCTCTAGCTCCAAAGAATGCTCATCATATTTGCTCTGTATTGAACGCTTCATGATTCTAAAATATCAGAAGCAATGAGTCAATATGCATGTGGTTTATTTTTCTTTAAAAAACTGATGTTCTTAGTTGACTTTGTGGTAGTAGCACTGATTACAGGCCCTTAGTATAACATGAATTTAAAATTATTGGCACACAGTCATTTACACAGTGATGTGCTTCATACAGTTCTTTTCCTACCATGTTTACCCCATCCCTCTTCTCCATCATACTTTCC
>NC_022009.1:118506175-118513683 GCF_000317375.1 Microtus ochrogaster
CACACACACACACACCACACAATGTATACATGTAATTTTTAAATCTATATATTAAATAAAGGTTATAATAATAAAAGAAAATCAATATTTGCCTTTTTGAAAATAATTAGTATTATTTCACTTAAATTATGGTTTCCAGCTGTGTCCATTTCTAGTCAATAAAATAATTTTATTCTTCTTTGTGGTAAAATAATGCTACATTGTTCAAATATATCACATTTTTAATTTACTTATATGTTGATGTATACCTAGACTGATTTCATAATTTGATTTTTGTGGGTAGTGCTACAATAATTACATTAATTCAGTCACTGTTATTGTCTTGAGTTCAGTCTGCACCTTTACTTTCAATAGTGTTTGTTGTTTTGAAGTTGGACATGCAAGTACCCAGTGTATTTATGGTTAGAATTATTTTATTATTCCAATGGATATTTCTATATGGTATTGGATCTCTCTCAGCCTATTGTTGACTGTGAGCCAACCTTGCCTCATCTTCCTTTTGAAGTCACACATCAGAGATCTTCTGTCAGGTTTAGCGGTTCATACGAGAGTGTTGTTTGTCCTCACTCACCATCTTCATTAGATCTCTGTAATGCTACTTTCTATGCATACAAAGAGATTTCATTTTGCTTTCAAATTTGATATATTTTCTCACCTAGGTTTAAGAGATACTGCATCTTTAACTATTTTTTCTAAATACAGGTTCCTAAAAAGTTTTATAAGATTGCCTTATACATTCTCTACTCGCTCATTTTGCTTTCACAGTGGTCCATGAGCACCACATACAAGCAAGTAATTGATTTTGTCTACTGCAGTGATTGAAAAAACATAAAATCTTCCAAGAGGAAACCATTTTATTATTTTGCTCTGATTGGGAACACTTCTAATGATGCTAATGGAATTTAACTAGATTTCCATTATGCACTGAGCAAAATGCTCACATACAGATGACAGACAGATAAAAAATAGATAAAACATCTCTAGCTAATTCTGCATGTACTATTAGTAATCTTAAGAGAATTGAGAAGAGCAAGTAACTGCATCCTAATCTCATACTTGATCCCATACAATCTTATCTCTGCTCATTTTGTTGTACTAAGATCAACTCTTCTCTGGGGACTGTCTAATCCCATTCTATAATGGAGGCCCGTCACAAACATACAGTTTCAAAAACAGATGTAGTTATTCCAGTTTTTACTTCTCATGTTGCTAGTTTTCCCATAATAGCAAAAAAGTTTTATGTAATATTAAATTACTCAATTCCTGGTGTACAATGAAAAATTGTCGAAATATGAATTCTGATCTCTATTGTTACTACATAAATCTCATTATTTCAGTTGTTTCCCCTATGACTGTAGTTGGAAAGCAGAATTTCATGTTGTTGATCATAAATTCTCAAATTACTTTTCCAAAACAGTGGGAACTGGCAGCATAGTGATTTCAATATTGAGCTAATATTTAATCATAAAAAAATTTTTAAGCTTAAGTTATATTGCTTTATTCAGAGGAGGTTTAGCTGGACATTTCAACATCATACATAAGAAGGCACATTCCTAGTCATAATGATAATTTAAGGGTATGATATTAGTTTTGTTAATATGTGGCATTTTCTAAAGCATTTTGGTGCCAACACTTGCCTACCTCCTAAAAACACCTTGCAGTAGGAACATTAAGATGGTCTAACATCTGATGTTCTGCTGGTTCACTATTTTCAGTCTTCCGAATTCATGGTGTGGTATACAGTCAGATCAGAATAAATCTCCTTTATTTCCCGTATTAACTCCACTGGACTGGGTCCAAGACAGATGTATACTGACTTTTAAGCTACAAAATGGAGCTTAGGCTGACTTGAGCACTCCAGGGTTGCTTTGAAGAAAAAGAAGGGGTAGTTTTATGACACGAAGAGAGGATTTAAGCATCCACTCATGCTGAGTGGCTAAGAGGAAGTTCAGCGTCCATCTAAATTTGAGTTCAGTTACCAAGCCAGTAATCCCCACTTTGAAGATTATAGCTACATTTATTTTGTCACCAGGTGTTCACACCTAGGATTTGGGTCAGACTCTCGAGATCCTTGACACCGTGCCTCAAATTATCTGAAATGTAGCTTCTCTGGGTTACTGTGCTCTGGAATTATGATTCTCTTTCCTTTCTCCTCTGGTGTTCAGATCACACAGCTAGAAGATAGCATCATTCTAAAGAGAAAGGACTCAATGAAAGAGTTTATAGTGTATGTCCAGGATGACTGGGAAACCCCCCTTCCAGGACATGCTAATTAGTACAAGTTAAATTCTTACCGCTTTTCAGAAAGCAAGGTGATATTTTCATCCCAGATTTGTATATTGTAAATTTGAGTTGTGAGGAAATCTCATGAGCTAAGTCTGAACATTGGCCCCAGAGGACTTAGATCCTCTGAGATCCCGAATAAAATACTTAATGCAGGAAATGAGAATCAGCTTGACAGAGCTGCTGTCAGGATTGAATGGACCAAAGTGCAGAACAGATTTTTACTCTGAGAAAAGCAGGCCGGAACAACTGGAAGGCTTAAGCAGGTCAGCGCCACCACTGAATGACCGAGCACGTCTGATGACTGGTTTAGGATCTTTCGTTTTCATTCTGAAGGCCATAGATTCCACATGCTTGAAGTATAAGGGATGCCACACATAGGACGTCTGTCCACTTGAATGGAACTACTGCCTCTGACAATTCTCTGTGTATGATCATTGTTTCAATGTACGAATCAGAAAAATCTCTTCTGACCTTGGCGTTGGACTTTCTAAATTGGAAATTTGACCTTTAGAAGCACTTTCTGTCCAAACAAAATACCTTACCAAATACATTTTCCATCCCACTTTTCTACCTCTGAGCTACCACTAAACAACACCGCCTTCCCCAATCCCCCTCACTCGACTTTGAACTTTATAACAGGCACATTCTTTTCCTTATGTATATTGGCTGATTTTTTTTTCCCCTTTGAGGACTTTATGGAGACTAAAATGGAGTTCTCTCATAAAAACAGACTGTATGCTGTCTCACCTCTCTGATCAGTATTTACATCTGCTGGAAGATGTGTTAGATCTAAGAGAGGGGGCGCTATGCCCAGGTCATTGGCTCAGGAATATAAACAATGGCTTGCTTTAACCCCTCTGCAAAGATAAGGAGAACAGATAAAGTGGCATCCAGCACCTTTCTTATTTGAAAAGGTTAAGTGCATTTATTGATAAAAATAAGTGAAATAAAAGGCCTTGTTCAATATACTTACTTAATTTTCATTTTGTTTTGCTTTAGAGTGTTCCTCTGTTTGCCAAACCTAAAGATTCTGGATGGGATCTTGAAGTTACCAGAAGATTGTTCACCTCCAGATGATAATAGTTTTTCAAAATTATGTATTTTATCATAACACATTCTGCATTGCTATTGCTGATAAATCACTAAAAATAAAGGTAATGCATGACTAAATATTACCTGAATATTTATTTCTATAATATATACATGTATAATCTGCCTGTATTCATAGTATGAGAATATTTCCTCAACAGACCACTTCATGGGCAGGGATATAACCTAGCTTGAAACTCCAGGTTTGATTTTCCAGCACTGCGGGAAATAAAGGGTTATTTTGGACTCTTGACTATTGCTGCACTTGCTCCACACGGCCCTGTAGAGCAAAAGCTGACAAAGACAATATAGAAAAGTATGGGTGTAGCAATGTCCCAGGAAAATGTGTCCTCCCAAACCATGATATCACATATTTTATTTATTTCTGCTCAAAGTTTCAATGCCACAGTGTTGATTGCTTTACTCATAACCATATCCACCTGCTTTCTCTGGAATGGCCATTCATTTTCCCTCTTAATGAAGTCAGACACGTCAAACTTCCATCTACCAGTGAGATAAAGGGGTTGTGTTACAGATTGCTTACAGATAGAAATTTGAGGATCGTTTGTACTTAGTTATATTTCTTAAAATTTTATCACATCAGTGAGCAAATAGCCAAACAAAAGTTGCTTCACAGGGCCTGACATGACCCTGCTGAGGGAAAGAGCCATCAGCATTCCTAGGGAAGATGTATATATACGAAGAAGATCTTCGTGATGTTTTACTATAGACTCACCTCTACTACCTAACACTCCATAAATTTAGGGACTAAGCCATGTGTAACCAATGATGAGTTTTCTTCCACCCCCAAACAGCATAGCAAACATTCAAAATGTTGAGTGAATACATATGACCACTGCAGAAAACTGTTGGTGCCTGGCAAAACTACTGGGCAGAACACAATTTTGGGAGTTTTGGTGAAATTACATTAAAAACTGACTATGGGGTAATAAATGTTGGAAATGTTAAAACTGCTATGAGAAGTCTAGGAACTGAGCATGATGGCGAATAATATTTTATTGGCTACACTAATGTGAAATGCAGAAAATGTTTACATGGAAGGGGGACTTGATTCGGGGAGGGGGAGAGAAATGGGAGGCGGTGGCAGGGAAGAGACAGAAATCTTTAATAAATAAATAAATTTAAAAAAAAAAGAAAAAAAAGAAAACATTAAACATGCCAAGAAAACCACGGGCTTCATACGTGGAAAATAAGAGATTCAGGATTACTGTACTTATCTCTTAGGAACAATAGCTAGGCTTACTAGACTTACAGTTAGGGATCTCAATATGTACATAACCAAATCCAGAAGACGTAGCCTATGTTAGACTTGTAATCGCATTTTCTAATCTTAACAAGTCTATGGGTAGGATGGCTAAAGTGGCTTGGTTTAAGGAGATGATGCCTGTGCTGGACAAGAAGTGAGTAGAGAAAGTACATGAACCGCTCTATGGTCTGGTCTCTGCTCACTAAGTCTAGCAGTTGCCATGGTTTACACATCAACAATGGCGTGTCAATTCAAGCTCCTTACATGGCTTCCTTTGTATCTTCTAGAATATACAGAGTTCCTACTCACACTTAGGTCTTAGCATTACCTTTACTCATACTATGTTAAATACACGGGGACATCTCAAGTCAGCCACGAATCTGTAATCATGTACATTTATGCACACCAAATGAAAGGAGCCAACTTCTGGATGATGTCTAATGCTATAGAACAACAGATCTCCCATGAACGTTTTGGTTCTGTCATTCTGCTGAAAGGTTTAGTGTTCCTCCAGGAATAGGAATACACTAATGCCACATCTTAATTCCATGAACATTTGTGTCAATCCTCCATTTTTCAGTCAAGGATTTTCTAGTTCATATCTGGACCAATGACATTTGTATAAGCACAGAACCACTTTTAATCCTTAGAAGTTATTCTTTATTTGAAGATGATACCCACCTCCTACAACTTCCAATTTCTTACTTAAGTGCATTACTCAATTGCATGTTAGAATTACTCAGCTTCCAGGTTCTTGAAATCATCTTGACATTTTTGTCTTTTTTTGTAATTAAAACTGAAATAGCTACACTGGGATTGCATGAGGTTGTGGCAGGGTAAAGTGAGCTGAAAAGAACCAAGGCAAGAAATAAACTGTGGTGGTTTGAAAGAGACATCTCCTTAGTTTCTGGCGTTTGGATCCTTGGTCCCTAGTTATGGAGTTGTTTTGGGCAGGGTTAGAAAGAACAGCCTTTCTGGGGGGAGTATATCACTGGGGAGAATTTTAACATTTCAAAACCACATGCCATTCCCAGTGTGCTCTCTGCTTGCTGCTTGCAGTTCAAGATGCAAGCTCTCAGCTACTACTGCCACCGTAGCTGTGGCTGCTTTCTGCTGCCATAATGTACTCTTATTCCTTTGGAAAGATAGTCCCAAATAAACTTTTCCTTTTATAGGTTGCCTTGATCAAGGTGTTTTATCATAACACTAGAAAATAACTGATACAAGACTAATTTTCTTGAAAGAGTCTTGGAATAGAAAGTAAAAAGTGAAAGATTCCCCAAATTTGTATGGGCAAATTTTGAAAACTGAAGGTAAACTTACCATTTCTTAGATTCTCTTAGATGTCACCTGTTTTCAATTATTATTTCTTTCTACAATAGAGAAAATATAACTTATTGCTTATTATTATACTACCAAATAACATCGAATTGGGCACTTTTAAAAGGCTAATTACAGCCTGAAACAAGTTTCTGATTGGCTTAGTGTTCTGGAGCAAAGGGACCAATATTTGAATCACTGAAAGTTCATGTTTGCTTCTCTCTTGTCGTATCTCTAAAACATAAATAGTCTTTGATTATTGTTTAGATTTTCTGAAAGATCAAATCAAATCATTCACACTACAATATAAAATGCCCTGTGAAACATGTGGCTAATAAAATCTTTATATTTGTAGGGTGTTATTGATCTTGAATTATCTTCCATGTCATGTTTTCCTTTATATTTTATATCTAATTAATTTTTATGATATATCACAAAGTACAAGTTTTTCAAAAAGTAGATACATCTTTTTTATGTTTGTGTGTATATGTATATAATGTATATGTGCATGTATATGACATACATTTGATTTGTGTAAATGGTATAGTATTGTATATGGCATACATATTATTTGTGTGATATGTGTATTATGCATCTATGATTTAAGCATAATATGTATATAGTGCATATGATTGTGAATGTGTATGTATTAGATATGTTCATATACTATATGTGTATATGTGTGTGTGCTTTCACGTGTGAGTGTGCCATGGTGCATGCCTTGAGGTGTTAGAGGATAAGTTCAAATGTTGAGTCTGCTTTTCATCTTGTGTGAGAGCAGGTGTCTTGCCTGTAAATGAATATTCAGCTTTCTATCTCATCAGAGGAACATGGGGATTCCCATACCACACTACTTTGTCTGGTTTCACACTGGTTTGGGGGATCTGAACTCAAGTCTTTGTGTTTGGGCCATAAGTGTTTTCCCCTCTGCGTCATCTTCAAAGCCTCATTCATCTTCATGTCTCTTTATATCTCTGAAAAACCCAAGTGGGCATCTCAGTGAGTGTGATAGAGACTAGGAAAACTCAATTCTGTCTTTATAAAGATTAGATGTCTAGTGCTGGAAAAACATCAAACACATTTTAAATGTCTGAAGAAATAAAAGTGATAGGGTTTAAAACCTAGTTTTTTGAAAGTTAAAAAACCCTCAGAATCCTGAACTTTTGTGTGGGGCAGATGATACTAATACCGGGCTTGCTCTGATCTACTTTTAACTTCTTCCCATGGCCAAATCGGATAAGCAGTCTACCGTCATGGATCCTTTCCATCTAAGCGAGGACAGGGATGTACTGCTTGGATTCTGACTAACAACACAGCTGGGATTTTATAGTTGGGCATTTGAGGAGGGCTTTGAGGTGTCTTTTCCTAATCCTCTGCTTCACTCATTGAAAAAGGTCAGAGAACTGTTTTCTTTGTGTTTCCTGGTGAGTCCCTCTCCTCCCCCCCCCCCAACCCTTTATGGACCAGGCCTTCTCATTCCCAGCCCTTCTCTCTGCAGCATACACAGAGCACAAACACATCCAGGATGGGGTGGGAGATAGTCTGC
>NC_022009.1:118513783-118521452 GCF_000317375.1 Microtus ochrogaster
TCCTTCCTTCCTTTTTTTCTTTCTTTCTTTCTTTCTTTCTTTCTTTCTTTCTTTCTTTCTTTCTTTCTTTCTTTCTTTCTTTGTGTGTGTTTTAATTAATTAACTATTTATTTATTTTACATTCCAACCACAGTTTCCTTTCCCTCCTCTCATGCTAATCTCCCCCAATCTGCTCCACACCCCCATCCACTCCTCCTCTATTACTCTTCAGAAAGCAGTAGGCCTCCCACGGACATCAACAAAACACAGCATAACAAGTTGCTGTAAGACAAAGCACCTCCCCTTGGACTAAGGCTGGACAAGGCAATCCAGTATGAGAAATAGGTTCCCAATAGTCAGTCAAAGCATTAGGGACAGTTCCTGCTCCCATTTTTAGGAGTCCCACAAGTAGACCAAGGTATATAACTGTCACATATATGTAGAGGTCCTAGATCAGTTTGTCGGTTCGAGATCTGTGAGTTCCTATGAGCCAGGTGAGTTGTTTCTGTGCAATTTCTTTTGATGTACTTGACCCTGTGGCCTGTCTAATCCTTCTTCTCTCTCTTTAGGAGGACTCCCTGAGCTAGGTTTAGTACTTGGCTGCGGGTTTCTGCATCTGCTTCCTTCAGTTACTGGATGAAGGCTCTCTAACGACAGATGGGGTTGTCACCAATCTGATCACAGGAGATGGCCACTATGGCTAGGAGCCTTAGCTAGGGTCCGCCTTGTAGATTCGCAGAAGTTTCCCCTGCCTCAAGTTTCTCCTTGACCCTGAAATGCACCCCCACACACACACACTTTGAGTTATCTCCTTCTGCACTCTTCCCCCCTCCCCACCCCTCCAACCAGATACCTCAAGTTCCCATCCCCCACCCGCCTGGGAGATCTCTTTTATTTGCCCTTCACTGGGAAATTCATGTATCCCCCCCACACACACCTTGGGTTCTCCTGGTTTCTTAGCCTCTCTGGATTCGTGGATTCAGCTAATGTCACGTGTGAGTGAGTACTTACTCTGTTTGTCTTTCTGGATCTGGGTTAGCTCACTCAGGATGATTTTCCCCAATTCCATCCATTTTCATGCAAATTTTCTGATGTCATTGTTTTTAACACCTGAGTAATATTCCATTGTGTAAATGTACCCCGTTTTTTTTTCCATCCATTCTTTGATTGAGGGGCATCTAGATTGCTTCCAGTTTCTGGTTATTACAATTAATGTTGCTATGAACATAGTTGGGCAAGTGTGCTTCTGGTCTGATTGAGCATCCTTTGGGTACATGTCCAAGAATTGCATAGCTAGACCTTGAGATAGATTGATTCTCAATTTTATGAGAAATTGCCATATTGATTTCCAAAGTAACTGTACAAATTTGCACTTCCATCAACGATGAAGGAATGCTTTCCTTGCTTTTTTCCTATTTCCATGTTTTTCAAAGCTTAGAAAGCACATCTTTTTGTTTAATAGAAGTAGCAATTTCTAAATATCAAATGTAGTTTAGTATAAGGACAGAAACATCTTTTTTTGGATGTAAGTTCTATTAAATCTCAGTACAATTTATTAGATTTTGTCATGGCTTTTAAGGGCAGAGACCCAAAATGTTATTCCTATAACTGGTTATTATCATCATGATTTATCTCTATTCAGAGCATTAAAAAGATATTTTTTTTCTAGAAAAGTGCTCTGGCCCCATGCCATTTTAATATCATGTTAACATCACCTAGTCTCAATAGGCTTCATGCCTTCATACAGAATACAATGTGCTTTAGGTACATATAAAGTATTAATAGCTTACCAAACGTAAACTCTTATGCAAATTACGGACACTGAGCATATAGCTGTTCAACCTGTTGTTCATATTTAGGTAAAAGGTATTCACTATTCATATTAGAAATATTTTACATACTATATAATACAAAAACTAATAATATAGGAGACCCTTGTTGCTTAATTCATGGACATAAGGAACAAATATGAATTTATGCTTATACTCACATGAAATTATCAAATTCAAGCAAATAGATACATGTTAGTCCATTTGTTCTGAGGAATGATAGCCCCCTACCTCCCAAAATAAAAATAATGACAAAGCCATTAACTACTAAGTAGAAGGATATATGGTGCCTTTCCCATGAATTTATAAGAATTATAATTCATAAGGCATATCACACCACCACCTTTTAGAAGTGAAAGTCATATTGGTGAAAAAATGTTGATTTCCTGTTTTCACAAGAATTACCTGTTCAATGACTAGATATATTTTCTTAACTTTTAAAACCATTGCCTGTCCAAAACACATTATGAAAAAGTCTTTGTACCTTCTTCTCTTAGCAAATTACCATAGATCAATATAGAAAATGCTTTTCTTGTGAGAGGAGACACATTCATAAAGATAGAATGAATTCCAGCATGCCCTACTCTTTCCAAGCGGGGCTTCTGTACATCTTTGTCTCTGATCTTTCCATGTGTAATTCCCTCCAGATCTACCATCTGCACATGATGAGACATGTAAAGTCTCACTAAGAGCTGTGACGCTCAAGTCGCATCCAGATGTGGGGGCAAGTGCCCACAGATGACTCAGACATTGGGATGTTCTGAGTGTAACTGGCATTGATTTAGTGGCTGCAGAATTCGAGACTGCGTGATCCTTTGTAGATCAGTGGTTGGCATATGTGTAACTTCTCTCCAACTCTTTTCTTTCTTTTTCTTTTTTGTTCTAGAACTAAATAAAGCTTTAGGATGGGAAGTCCTTCATACTGTCATTCTTGTCTACAAAGTTGTCTCCCGGGACTCCTTGTATATGTTGGTCCTCAGATCTGCCCAGTAGCAAATATTCTGTTTTTACAGAATCAGAGTAGATAGGAGAAAGAATAAATTGGATATGAGCACAGCTGCCTGGGTGTGATGACTGATTTTCTATATCTGCTTGGCTGAGACAATCTGTTTGAGATGTTTCGTTATAAAGTTTTCAGATGAGATTAACATTTAATGGGTGGATTTGGATTTCAATAATCCTTCATAAAATAAGTAAACTTCATCCAGTAAGGTGAAGATTTGAACAGAATAAGATTAATGCTCTTCTCTGGATATTTAGGATATAATTTTGCCTACAGACAGAGTCCTATCTGGAACTGCTTTGTATATTCTTCTTTTCATTGAGGCTCACCTCTCTCCTCTTCTTTCCTCTCCTCCCCTCATGGCTCCCTCTCTCCTTCCTTGTCTTTGTGTGTGTGCTTTTTTTAATATTTATTTATTATGTATACAATATTCTGTCTGTGTGTATGTCTGCAGGCCAGAAGAGGGCACCAGACCTCATTCCAGATGGTTGTGAGCTACCATGTGGTTGCCGGGAATTGAACTCAGGACCTTTGGAAGAGCAGACAATGCTCTTAACCACTGAGCCATCTCTCCAGCCCCCGCTCTCCTTCCTTATCCTCTTTCTTCTTCCCTTCATTTTCTGTCATTTTTGGTCCCGATTTTGAGGAGAATCTCGACTAATACACAAGACACAAGTAATTAGCTCAATGTATATACATTTGGCTTCTGCTTTTTACAAGCTCTATCCAAAATGTGGTCCTCGTTACTTACTGTTGTTATTTCAAGGCTCTGACTCTTCTAGCGAAGCCTTCTCTGTCTTCTTCTGTAATTCAGTTATCCTGCATGTCAGAGTCCAGCCACTTCTGACTTCTGACACTTACAAGATCTAATTCAGAAAAGAAAAGTCCTCAAGTTCTTAATCATTTCTTATTGAAACCTTAGCTTCTCAAATCTTTTTGCTATGTACTTTTGAAAGCCAAATCTGGACAATGTCTTTTTTTGTTCTGTTTTTTTATCTTCCTCTATTTAAAATAAATTTATTTTGTGTATCTATGCTTAGAAAGCCAATGCCAATGCCAAATGATGACTTTTTTTTGTTTTGGTTTTTATCTTTTTTACTTTAAGAATCAATAGATATTTGTGAATCTACACTTAGAGAGCCAGAGGCAAAAGAAACCATGAGAAGAAGTTTTAAAATTGAGATAATATTTCTAAATATTGTCATTCTACAAGACAATACCATAAAGCAGTATTATCAGTCCTGATTTGGGATACAATTATCCAGATCTGAAAAAGCTAAGAAACGTATAACCCAACTGTAAAATCAGTCTGATTTGATTGGTGTAAGGTTCAGGTAATATTATTTTTGCTATTTTGCTAAATGAGGTTATCCTCATTTATGAGAGACCAGACACTGGAATCCCTTGATATGTAAGGAAAGACATTGCAATGGCCTCTCCTGTGCGGTGTTACTGGAAGTAGTCACCTAGGTCTTTGAGACCCAGACTTTCAGCCTGCTCATATGAAGAACAAGAAAGTAAATTTCAATGTCTTCAATAAACTTTCCACCACTAACATTCTGGAAATTGGTTGCTGTGAGAACTAAAGGAGAGACTGGAATAATTGTTGATAAGAATATATACACACTATACACATGGAAAGAGAGAAAGTCAGTCTATTCAAACAATTAAGATACCTGCTCTGTGCTGTGTTGATATGGAATTACTATAAGAACCCAGAGGTCTTTTCATGTGATGGTTTTTCATTTACTAGGTTTACTAGACACCACATCAACTTAGAAGTAGTGCTATAGACTACCCCACTCCCTCAGGCACTGGCTAAGCTCAGGGAGATGCATTCTAATGATGTCATTTTAAAATTATGTCTCCAAAGGAGTGAAAAACATATTGAGCACTCCCTAGTAGAGCAGACTGGGGTCAGAATGTTGCTTAAATACTGTGTGTGGGAACTTTATTGTCATGTGAAAGTATTAAGAGATAAGACTTTCAAGTGGTAATAAAACCATGGATGTATAGAATTAGGATAAAGAATAGGTTCTATTGATGCTCTTGAGGTTTGAGGAATAGCATGGGTTTTGGAAAATGTTCAGACTAATTTTGAAATGGTGCCTTTGGAGAACCCAAAAGAGAAATTAAAGAAAGCTAGAAATGTCAAGAAACTTCTAGAAAGTGATAAAAACTTAAATATAAGTGGGTGAGATAAGGAGATAAATATAATTCAACATATGGATTAAGTGAAGAAAAAAACGAACATGGTCATATTATTAGATGCCAAAAAAAAGTCTTCGACTAAATCAAACATCCCTTTATAATAAAGACAGGTTACTGAAAGCCCATTGCTAACAACAAATTAAATGGAGAAAAATTCAAAGCAATTTCACTAAAATCAGAGACAAGATAGGAGTGAGAAGCTCAAGCTCAGCTGTGCTGTGTAAGAACCACACAAAGAGAGCACACCCGGGCCTCACATCATTTTTCTCGAGGTCACAGAAAGCCACACCCTATCTTGGTTCCACTGCTTAAAGATAATGGTTGGCAAAGATTCCCTGTCATCTCCATACCTATTCAATATAGGACCTGAAGTCCTAGCTAGAGTAATAAGACGATTGAAGAAAATCAAGAGGATTAAATTGGAAAGGAAGAATTCAAAGTATCATTAATTGCAGATGATATCATAGTAGATAGACATAAGTCATCCTAAAAATTCCCCTGGGAAACTCCTACAGCTAATAAATAAATAAACATTTACAGCAAAGATTCTGGGAAAAAAACTAACTCACAAAAATCAGTACCCTTCTCATCTACAAGTAGACTGCAAAAAAAATAAGAAAAATGATACCTTCTACAATAGCCTCAAAAATATAGGAAGTAAAAGACCTGTATAATCCAAACTACAATAGGTCAAAGAAAAAAACTGAAGAAATAGGAAACTGGGAAGATCTCTCACACACAATCATCAACAAGATTACCTTAGTAAAAGTTGTTCTCCAACCAAAAGCAATGTACAAATTCAATGCAATCCCCATAAAACTTCCACTACAGTTCTTCACAGATCTCATTAGGACAATTTTCAGTTTCATATAGAAACATAAAAACCCTAATACAATCTTTAATAATAAAAGATCTGCTGGAGGTATCTCCATGCCAGATCTCCAATTGTTCTACAAAGCTATAGCATAAAAGCAGACACATTGATCATTGGACTCAATTGAAGACCTAGACACAAATCTATACATATATGAACATCTGGATTTTTTTTGAATTTTCGAGACAGGGTTTCTCCGTAGCTTTTGGTTCCTGTCCTGGAACTAGCTCTTATAGAACAGGCTGGCCTCAAACTCACAGAGATCCGCCTGCCTCTTCCTCCTGAGTGCTGGGATTAAAGGTGTGTGCCACCACCGCCTGGTGAACACCTGAATTTTTATAAAGGAACCAGAAATATACACTGGAAACAAGATAGCATTTTCAACAAGTGATGCTGGCCAAAGAGGATGACTGCATGTAGAGAAAACACAAGTAAATCCATACTAATCTCCCTGCACAAAACTCACCTGCTGATGTATTAAAAACCTCAATGTAAAACCAGATGCATTGAACTCAATAAAAAGAAAGTGGGAAATAGTCTTAAATTGATTGGTGAATAAAAAGACTTTTTGTACAAAACACTTTTAGTGTAGGCACTAAGATCAACAACTAATGTATTGGACTTCATGAAGCTAAAAAGCTTCTACATAGCAAAGGACACCAAACTATAGAATGGGAAAAGATATTTACCAACTACCCATTTGATAGAGAATTAATATCTAAAATACACAAAGAACTAAAAAAATGTTATCAAGAAAACAACCCAATTTAATAAGTGATACAGGTCTCAACAGAGAATTTTCAGAGGATTTCAAAAGTCTGAAAAGCATTTAAAGACATGGTCTACATCCTTAGCCACCAGAAAAATGTAAACCAAAACTTCTTTGAGATTTCGTCCTTCACCTGTCTGAATAGTTAAGATCAATAGAACAAATGACAGTATATGCTGGTGAGGATATGAAGAAGAAAACTAATCCTTTGCTGGTGGGAGTGCAAACCTGTACAGCTACCAAAAAAGCACAGATGTACCTCAATGAAGGCGTAAATCACAGACAATCCCACACCAGTTTGGAATTAGATTATTAGAGAGGTTATTTATTTTAAGGGGGAAAAACTTACAGATGACCGTCCCAGACAACAGCCCTCTGCGCAATCAGGAATGAAGCCTACTCGCCAGAAGCAGAGCCGGAAGCCAGAGCGAGTGCAGAGGGAAGTGGCTGCTTTTTTAAATGGAGAGAGACCACGCCCCCAGTGGGCTGGTATCTCAGCGCCTATTGGCTGAAGGAGTGGAAGGAGCTCCTGCAACACCTCCCCTTTTTGTTTAAGTAAGTTCTAAACCTACTATGAAATTATATACAATAAGTACAAATATCCTATTCTAACTAGCTTAAGTCTTGTATAATAAATAACTTGGCCAAGTCATCAACCCCATCGAAGATCTGAGAAGGGAAATAATGTTATGTAACAAATCACAGAGACAACTAGCTACCTGGGCAATCGCCAAAGGTCACGTTTGCAGCGTTGAAGCAACCAACTTTTGATGGCGGATCAAATTAATTCAGGCCAATTGGTATAATATAAAACCAACTTTAATATAAAGGAGCACTCACGCAACCGAAGTTCCAGCGATGCCCAGAAATAGGAGCCAGGAAGAAGGGGGTCACCAGCGTTTGTGCACCCCAATTTATAGAGATTTTCCCGAGGCCGTCCCGCCCCCAAAGGGCGGGCTCTCTCTACATCTCCCCTTTTTTGTCTAAATAAGACAGAACTAAAC
>NC_022009.1:118528972-118544518 GCF_000317375.1 Microtus ochrogaster
GGAGCACGCTGGGCAGGGGAGCACGCACAGGGAGTCGCGTCTGTGTGGAAAGCTGTCCCCGCGCAGCTCTGCACTAGGTTCCCCCTTGCAGCGCTGGCTGAAACCGGGACCCGCCGGGCGGCTGTGGCCAGCCCGTTCTTGGGTGCTGGTGTGGGTAAGGGCCACAAGGTTGGGCGCCAGGTGATGGCGGATCAAATTAATTCAGGCCAATTGGTATAATATAAAACCAACTTTAATATAAAGGAGCACTCACGCAACCGAAGTTCCAGCGATGCCCAGAAATAGGAGCCAGGAAGAAGGGGTCACCAGCGTTTGTGCACCCCAATTTATAGAGATTTTCCCCGAGGCCGTCCCGCCCCCAAAGGGCGGGCTCTCTCTACAAACTTTGGCTAAGGCCTAACATAACTGACATGCCATTTTCAAAGGCAAGACACTTTTCAAAACTATTTTACTGAATTGAGGGGAGCAGAGGCAGTGGAAACCATATTGGTGATTTATTATGGAAGTAGAAATGTATTTTCAGTAAAAGAAAAACAACAATAAGGCATAACATAACTAAAACATATAGCTAGGTGGAAAATACATTTTTATAATTACTTCAACTTTCAAACTCTCTGACCGTCATTATTTCTGCTATGTCTGGTACACAGAGAATTAACATTAAACATGGTGCTCTGTGTTTGTACCAGTCAGAACCAGTTGCTGCTGCGTTTTGACTCCAGAGAGTAGGTACCAGAGAGAAGTACACTTGTTGGTGACATAATCCTATATAACCTTCCCTGGGTTTGATACATCAGTGAAAAGTTCAGGCTGTTTTTCACTGGAGGTCTTGAATGGACAATAAGAAGAGTACAACATGGAATCTGAGGGCATAATTTGATTATAACAGTGGGCTGTGATTGCCAGAACACCTTTCCCCTTAAAATGCCATTTTAAAAGCTTTTGTGGCATCATGCCAAGAATCTCAAAAGATTTAATGCGTCACTTTCAATGGCAGTCAAAGGTGCATTTGAGTCCTGTAAAGTGTGCTTTTCCAGGAAGAGGACAAAAGAGACACACACTTTAGATTCTGTTAATTATTAGAGCCCGAAAGTGCTCATATTAACAATCACTTTACCATTATCAGTTATCTAGTACAAGGGAAGACAATTATTTAGCAAAAGAACAATCACTAATGCTTTTAGTTAAGAAAAATGTGAATGCTTAAGCACACATGCTTTTTAATTTCTTAATCTTTGCAGGAAGTTTAACAGTGGGGACAAGGGAAGAGGGATGAGAAGCCAAGGCAAGGAGGAAGCATAGCAGTTGTTTCTGTGAAAGGTCAATTATGTGTGTGCACCTCGGGCAAGTATGTTCACGCTGTCTACCTCCAAAAGCAGCCAATGGAAGTTCCATCCACTGGTGTGGTCAGACCTTCATACACAGTTATAGACTGTGGGTTCTGCTGTTAAACTTCACTAGAACTGTTCCTGCAAAGACGTTTTATTTTCCCTTTTATTACTGTCATCTTTTAGAAAACCTGTTGTGTTCCTTCCATACTTAATTTAAAGACCATTAGAAATTTTACAAATGTGAAAGAAAGGGGGCGGGGCTTTAGCATCTTTATAGATCTTTAAGGGCTTTAACCAAACTGACTCCAAATACTGCAGAAATGTGATGAGAGTTCTTGTAACTCAAACATTTCTTGACAGGTTTGCCAAGGAATGGACATGCATGCCAGCTTTTTCATCATCAGCCCCTTTGTTATCACACCAAAAAGTTCTTAAGAATATTGGGCTTAATGTGCACATCTCCATACAAGTCACAATTCCTTACTTCCCTCACTAATCCAGCTGATTTTTTCCTTCTAAAGCAAAATTTTATCAATGATGGACTTGGTGAAAATATTTGGCCCTGTTCCTTAATCTGAGTAGCTACTGCAGGTTATTTTCCTATTGTATACAGCTCTGGCAGTTTATTACTGTGCAGGTCCCGTGTTTTAAAATCTGAAGAATTTAAGAAGAGGAAAATATGGGTATCCTGGATATAGGAGGGTGGGGAGGGAGAGACAGAGAGAGAGAGAGAGAGACAGAGACAGAGAGAGAGAGAGAGAGAGAGAGAGAGAGAGAGAGAATGATCTTTGTTTTGATTCTTCAATAGATCAGATGGTGAATTACCTGATATACTGATTCTAACATTAATCTGGAAACATCCCATAGATATCCAGAAATATTTTATCAGCTGAAATCTTGGTATCTCTTAATCAAGATTATACCTCAAAATTTTAGTTCCTTAAATTTATTGAAGCACTAGAAACCTAGAAGAAAGTTGAGACCGTAAACAATGCGGCACTCAAAATTATCTGTCAGTTTGCTTAGCCATCCTCCTGGAGTAATTGATCTAAACGACTCCTCACCGTTCCTCTCCTAGGAGATGCTTCATCCTCCTGTAAACAGAACTGAGCTGAACAAGCTGCGCTTGCCCTGCAGGTATGCCTGGTCATGTATTGGCTTCAACAGTGTACGAGGCTGAAGCAGCACCCCAGCTACAGTGATTGGTTTTAAATCTGAACGGCCAACGCTTGGAACAAATCAATACTGGAGTTGCTTTCTTTTCATTCCCTTAGGTTTTAAAGGGTTAGCTATCTTATCAGTAGAGAACTCAGTCATACGACTCGAGAGGGAGCTGATAAATTGGTGCTTTGAGATGACTAAAAATTTAAGATGTCCTTGATTTGAAAAACTTCGCCTGGAAAATCTCTGAAGCAAATTTTTCATAGGTGACTGAAATTCTAAATTCTGTTTCCGGACTTTGCTGAAACATCTTCTCATGTGACACACCCTAGGAAGATTAAGAGCCCAAAGAGAAAAAAAAAAAAGCACATAAACTTGCCTGCTTTTCTTTTACAGGAGGCAAAACCTGACTCAGGTCCCAGCATAAACCAGACTAAAACAAATGCAGCAAAGAAATATGGCGTCTCACTGGACTAAGTGAATAAACTTCATCATCTCGTTTTGTTTTGTTTTTAGTTTTTAAATTTTTGTTATAGAAAGTTTTGATTAAAATATAGTAATTATATGTAATAGTGGATTTTTAATAAGAATTTTCACACATTATTTAAAGTGCCCTGATCACTTTCACTTCCATTACTCTCTTGTCCCCCTTCTCGGCCTAATCTTCCTCTTCCCACCAAGTTTTCTTTCTATTTTCTATTTTCATGTCCTTTTGAGTATGTGTGACCCAATAAGCTCACTCAGGGTTGTTTACCTGACCGTGGGTAAGGAGTTATCACAAAAGCATGAGCACCTCACCAATAGCTACACCAAGCATAGCAATGAGATTCCTCCTCGTGTTCTCATGCATGAGGTCTCTTCGCTAAACACAATGATCTCCAGCTCCACTAATCACCCTGAAAATGCGTGACTTCACTTTGCTTTAAGGCAAGGAAACTCCATTGTGTATACACAGCATTGTCATTGTCCATGTGTATTGGTGACTCTGTTTCCTATCCACTGTGAACAGAGCAGCTTTTATCTGCAATTATAGATGCTCTTTCCGGGGAATGTCAATTCAGTTCTTCTGGCTATGTAACACGTTTTCAAGCTCATGACTTTGAATTGCAAGTAAACTGACCCTATCGTAGCCTCTCTGGACTTGGGTATTAGGCCTTGTTTGTGTTTTGTCTTTAGGTTGAGGAGATTAACAATTAGCTTTTGCTGAGAGCTAGGCACACTTGAAAGACATTTTCTCTAATATCCATAACAACCCACAATGCACATACTATTCTGTATGTATAGAAACTGAGCTGAAAGTAGGTTAAAATATAATTTCCCTCACTTGTTCAAAGTCAGAACAAGTAAATTGAAACAGCTAATTACAATCTGTAAATTGAAATTTTAAAAGTATTTATGATAAACATGCTATGATACTTTTGTGTTAGTAACAATTAATGCAATCTCCTATGCTGCTCTAGCAACTATAGCTAAAAACAACCTAGGAGATTTTGTGGGCTTTTTAGTGCTCCATAAAAAAAATGTTTAAAACTATCTTCCATGCAAGTTCTTATGCAAATTTGCAGGTTTAGTTGGTTCAGTCTTTAGGTGGCACTAGCAATTATTTCCTAGAGCATATATCTAAATTGTGTTGTTTGCAGAGGTATGTAGTAGTCTTTTGAAGTATTTTGAAATAAGATAGGAAATCTATTGGTTACGGTGCTACTAGCATTCTTTCAGGAGATACGGTCCACGACTATGATGGCATGCCATCTAGCTTTTGTGCGTTTGGTAGCACCACACTTTTAGGGTGTCTTCCCATACTATTTTCTTTGCTGTAAGGAGGCAGACACAGCCCTGAAATAATCACACAGAAACTATATTATTTAAATTATTAGCTTTAGCTTTTTATTGGCTAACTCTTACATATTAATTTAACCCATGTTAAGGAGCCTCGTTAGCGCAGTAGGTAGCAAGTCAGTCTCATAATTTAACCCATGTTTTATAAGAACTGTCCTGGTAATGGCATCTTTTCACAGAAATAAAATACTAAGACAAACTTTATATATATATATACATATATATATATATATATACACAGAATAACTATACTATATATAGTTACAGAAGAACCCAAAACACATAAAATATATCTGATCTTGTAAAGAGTCAAAGGTGAAATATCTGACTCCTGTACTCCTTGAAGAATCTCTGGCAGCATGATGACCTGTAAAACTACGTATTCTGTAACTTTAAATTTAACAGAAAGAACCTGCATTTTGGTCGAAGCTATAAATCTAATCACAGGTTTAGACCCTTTGGAAATCAGTTTTCAGGTGTTACCTTGGAAGCAATTTATGCTGCTTGGAAGTAGAGGACACTATTTTAAGGTCACATTCAAAGGATGAACTATCCCTTGTATTATGCTCTGCATTCTGTGGGACATGACATAGGTGTCTTTAAAAAGAGATGACTTGAGCCAAAACAAGAGAGCCTTTAAATCTGAATGTAATAGCCGGAAGCAAAGATGTCAGAGATTTTCAGAGATGGAAAGCCATTGTGGGAAGTTTCTAGGAGCCCAGGGTGATCTTAAGACTTGGACTAGTGAGGAACTCAAGCAACAAGACCCTGCCAATAACTATGTGCCAGGAAGTGGGGTACACGAGCATGGAGCCTAGATGACGCCTTGATTTCAGCACTGGGAGATCCTGAGAACAAAGTCTGGATGTTTGGTTAAGAGTGTTTTGAGTTATTACCTGACTGTCATTTAATCAGGAGACTTTGTGGTGGTTTTTTTATAAAGAAAAATAAACTAAGAGAATGTCATGTTCCTAACATGTAAAAAAATATGAACGTTCACTCAGAAAACAGTGAATTTGAAAAAGAACAAGGAGCCTTTCTGTAAGGAGCAAAGAAAGGGGGAATTATGTAACTATACTATAATCTCAAAGAATTCAAAATGAAGAATCAAAGAAAGTGAACATTTGAAACACTTAGCAATCTTTGGTACAGTTTGTACGTAATTTACGTTAACTCTCATCATTACTATGACTGATTAGGCAAAATTTCTAAAGAAAATTGGAATATTCCATAACAAATCCATACTAGGCAAAGTTTATTAATTAATATGCTGGTGAGGTTATCTTGACACAGCTAGATGTAAATAGTTGAATCTTTGGTTTTCATTTGAAATATAATTTGTTCTGATGATGACATTTCCCAGTAAAAAGTAACATCCCTGGTCCTTGCAGGTACTCACCACAAGTTTTGACAATGGGTAGAAGATGATATATCCTGCAAGGAACTCTCTTACAACTTACAACTGCCCGCTAAATGTGGTGCTTAAATTTTTATATATTAACTGTAAAACTGAAGTACTTTTGCCAACTAAGAGAGCCCAGGTGGGATTCATGAGATAAAAAAAGAGACTCCTTAGGATATAGTCTCCTTATCAGACTGAAGAGTTATGTCAGCTCATTTCAGCTCAGGTTGATATGCAGCAGGGCTAGAGCCCGCACTCTGAACTGACAGATTATCAGTGTGCATTTGTGCATATGTGAGGCAGAGCAACAGATATTCTCCGACAGCGTTCGTCTTGAGCTATGAGACAGGAGCTGCTAACCTCATGATCCCAGTGAGACTTGCTTTGCCTCCATAACTGCAATGTATATTCTGTAGTATTAACAAATTGTCAAGGGTTATTCCTTCTTATTATCAAATGGAGGTCTCATTTACACCATAATCCTTATTTTAAAATCCAATTTAAAATATTTTAAAATACATCAATGTTTTGAAATCTTAGGAATCAATAGTAATGCATATCACCACAAATCAAAAGTCTGCAACAGGCACACAGAATACAAGTAGAAATTATTCAGATCGTTCCTGTTTTGAAATCCATGGAACAACAAACAAACAATCCTCAGTAGACAAGCAACAAAAACAAAACTGAGACTTCATACTGTCTGATCTCAAACTATTATCCAAAGCTTTAGTCAGCAAACTACATGGTTCTGGCGTAAACATAGACATGTCAATCAAGAAACAGACTCCGTCTCATTAGATCCAAAAACTGAAAAAGAAGCAGATGAAAGAATGGAAGGCAAGACAAATCTAGAAGAAGGATAGGATGGAGTATGGGGACAAGGTCATGGTCAGAAGTATTTTGGAGTTGGCTCAAAAATCGTAGAATATAATGCAAAGCTAGAAAAAAAAAACAACAAAGTATAAAGCTTCTGTACTGCAGAGGAAATGGCAATAGAGTACTGAGGAGAGAAGAGTGTCCAATTCATTTACCAAAGGTTCGTACCGAGAGTGTACTAAGAACTCAAACAATAGAAAAAAATGCTCATGCTTCTAATGCGACAATATTTAAGGAAAGGACAGTTGACCCAAGCAATGTCTGACAAACATGAAAAATGCTACATAACATTAGACCCTAGGGAAATGAAAATCAGAACTACAAGAAAATATCATCTCATTGCTGTAAACTGGGTCTATAAAACGACTGAGAATGGCAAGAGCTGGGCTGCAGAGAAGGCTCAGAGGGAAGCGTGCCTGCTGAATATGCTGACTCCCAGAGATTGGAACCGCAGAAGCCACGAACCTAACATCTCTATACCCAAGTTACTGTGAAATTTTGAATTAACCCCTTTAAAGTTATGTTACTCTATTTACCCATTCTCCCTATAAGTTTCTGTCTTATTCTTTATAGCAATACACATCTTCTTTGTTGGCAATGTCTTTCGGCATTGCTGAACTTGATGGTTAGTAAACCAAGGCTTGTTGACTCCATTGTAAAGAAATTGAAGACCTCTACTTGCAAAGTAAGATGGCAGCCAGTGGGGTAAATGCAGGGGGCATAATGAGTCACAGTCCCAATTTCCCTGGAGCTACGCTCCAGGAGGAGAGGCAATGATAACACATGCCATGCAGAGTCTGAGTGAGAAGCTGAGAAAACAAGAATGTATGCTCTTTAGGGAAATTTTCTAATTTATAATTGTGTAAAATTTGCATAACCACACATAGCCTCAGCAATAAAATTCGGGGAGCTTTCCTAGTTAAGAATTTACTAGATCTGTCATCAATCCATTGCATTGCAGTTACTGTTAGTTATGGCCTCCCGTGTGTATAGTAGTGTACGAGTAAACACAGAAATACAAAATTTATGACACCTAAAATAAAATGTTAGCAACTTAATTCCTTAGAGAGAAGCTTGTAAACTTTTAATTGGTGTTTCCTAGAGAATTTACACTTACTGTTAGAGAAACACCCCTTCACTTTCATCAATACTTCTTATTTTATTGGGCTTACATTTTTCTTTTTTCTTTTTTTATTGAGCTCTACATTTTTCTCTGCTCCCTTCCCTACCTCTCTCCTTCCCTTCAACCCTCTCACAAGGTCCCCATGCTCCCAATTTACTCAGGAGATCTGGTCTTTTTCTACTTCCCATGTAGATTAGGTCTATGTACATCTCTCTTAGGGTCCTCATTGTCTAGGTTCTCTGGGATTGTGGTTTGTAGGCTGGTTTCCTTTGCTTTATGTTTAAAACCACCTATGAGTGAGTACATGTGATAATTGTCTTTCATTTTTCATGTAGTATATTCTGACTAGAGTTTCCCTTCTGCGAATTCCTCCCTGATCCGTCCCACCTGCCCAAACCTACTAACTTGGCTGCTTCCATTAGAAAACAATCAGGACTGACAAGGGAGCTGCCGCTCCCCTTTCCCTGCTACAATACTCAGGAAAGTGGGCCCTGCTCTTTGTTTGGGGAGCACAGTGGATCTTAATAGAGATGCGTGATGTGAAAGACTCAAGAATAAATCAAAAGATATAAGTTGAAAAAAAAGAAAGCAAACAGGAGTAAATAATCAATGAGTACAAACCCGAATAGACACAAACAAACAAAAAAAAGCCAAACTAAAAGCACAAGAAGCAAATAAAGACACAGAGACCTATGCATTTGCATGCATACACATGGTGCACATAAATTTATAAAGCACACAATATATACAAATAAAAATAAAGAAAGCATGAGTAACAATGTCATGATGATCAAAGTCTGTGGAACGGTATAATATGAAATTTGTTTTAAACTCAACTGCCCCTAATTTGATGTGAGGCCTACCTCTGGTTCCTGTTTGCTCTAGAGAGCATAAATGAGAGGAAATAGCTGAGGACATAGATATTAATTCTTGAATTTACAGATTTACACTAATTTCTAGAAATGTTCTATCAGTAAAAATAAGTTGCTTTATCCTGAAAATATTCTTTTGAATTTTATATTTGTTAATTTAAGCAAAGTAAATAAATATAGAAGAAGTGTATAAAGTAATTGTTCTCAAAAGAAGCAACCTTACCCAGCAGACCTAGACTGCAGGAAATAATCAAATTGAGAGCTGAAATCAACAAAATAGAAACAAAGAAAGCAACACAAAGAATCAATGAGACAAAGAGTTGGTTCTTCGAGAAAATCAACAAAGTAGACAGACCTCTATCCAAACCAAAAGGCAGAGAAAGAATATTCCAAATTAACAAAATCAGAAACAAAAAGGGGGCCATAACAAAGACACGGAGGAAATCCAGAGAATAATCAGGTCATACTTCAATAACCTGTACTCCACAAGGTTGGAAAACTTAAAGGAAATAGACAACTTTCTGAATAAATATTACTTACCAAAACTAAATCAGGACCAGATAAGGAAATTAAACAGACCTATAATTGCTAAAGAAATAGAAACAGTCATCAAAAGTCTCCCAAACAAAAACAGTCCAGAACCAGATGGCTTCAGCTCAGATTTCTACAAGATTTTCCAAGAAGAATAATACCAATACTCTGAAACTGTTTCACACAATAGAAACAGAAGGAACATTGCCAAACTCTTTTTATGAGGCAACAATTACCCTGATACCAAAACTGCACAAAAACATTATTAAGAAAGAAAATTATAGATGAGTCTCACTCAAACATTGATGCAAAAATACTCCATAAAATACTGGCACATTGAATCCAAGAACATATCAGAAAAATCATCTACCATGACCAAGTAGGCTTCATTCCAGAAATGAAGGGATGGTTCAACATACGAAAATCTGTCAATGTAATCCACTATATAAACAAACAAACAAACAAAACCCCACAAAATCATCTCATTAGATGCTGATAAAGCCTTCAACAAAATACAGCATCCCATCATGATAAATGTCTTGGAGGCAGCAGGGATACAAGAAACATACCTAACCATAATAAAGGCAATATACAGCAAGCCTACAGCCAACATCAAACTAAATGGAGAGAAACTCAAAGTGATTCCATTGAAATCAGGAAAAAGCCAAGGTTTTCTACTCTCTCCACATATATTCAATATAGTATTTGAGAGTCTACCTTAAGTAAAAAGACAACAAAAGGAGATCAAGTGGATACAAATTGAAAAAGAAGTCAAATTCTCGCTATTTGCTGATAATATGATAATTTACATAAATGACCCAAAAAATTCTACCAAGGCACTTCAATAATTCATAAACACTTTCAGTAACTTAGCAGGATACAAGATTAACTCAAAAACTTAGTAGTGCCCTTTATACAGATGATAAATGGGCTGAGAAAGAAATCAGAGAAACATTACTCTTCACAACAGTCCAAATAATATTTCTTGGAGTAACTCTAACCAAACAACTGTAAGACCTGTATGACAAGAACTTTAAATCTTTGAGAAAGAAATTGAAGAAAACACCAGAAAATTGAAAGACCTCCCATGCTCTTGGGCAGGTATGATCAACATAGTAAAAAACAATCTACAGATTCAATGCAATGCCCATCAAAATCCCAGCAAAATTCTTCACAGACCTCAAAAGAATGGTCCTCAACTTCATATGGAAAAGCAAAAAATCCAGGATAGCCAAAACTATCCTGTACAATAAAAAAAAAAAAACAAAAAAACAAAACAAAAAAAAAAAAAACGTCTGGAAGCATCACAATCCCTGACTTTAAACACTACTACATAGGTACAGTACTAAAAACAGCCTAATATTGGCATAAACAGACCAGAGGACCAATGGAACCGAATAAAAAACCCTGATATCAATCCACACATTTACAAACACCTGATTTTTGATAAAGAAGCAAAAAATATAAAATGAAAAAAGAAAGCATATTAAACAAATGATGCTGGCAAAACTAGATATCAACATATAGAAGAATGAAAATAGATCCATATCTATTGTCATGCGCAAAACCCAAATCAATCAAAGACCTGAACATAAAACCAATGACATTGAACCTCATAGGAGAGAGAGAGTGGGCACAAGAGACCAGTTTCTAAGTAAATCCCAAGTAGCACAGACACTGAGAGAAACAATTAATAAATGTAAACTCCTGAAGCTGAGAAGTTTCTGTAAAGCAAAGAACACAATCAATAAGACAAAATGGCAGCCTACAGAATATGAAAAGATCTTCACCAACCACACATTTGACAGAAGGCTGATCTCCAAAATCTATAAAGCACTCAAGAAATTGGTCATCAAAAGAACAAATAATCCAATAAAAAATGGGGTACAGTTCTAAGCTGAGAATTCTTAACAGATGAGTCTAAAATGGCTGAAAGACATTTAAGAAAATGCTCAACATCCTTAGCCATCAGAAAAATGTAAATCAAAAAACTCTGATACTTCATCTTATAACAGAATGGTCAAGAACAAAAACACTAATGACAGCTTATGCTGGAGAAGCTGTGGAGTAAAGGGAACATTTCTTCATTACTAGTGGGAGTGCAAACTGGTATAGTTACTTTGGAAATCAGTATGGTGATTTCTCAGAAAATTAGGAGACAACCTACCTCAAGACCCATCAATACCAGTTTTGGGTATATAACCAAAGGGTGCTCTATCATACCACAAAGACATGTGCTCACCTATGTTCACAGCGACATTATTTGTAATAGCTAGAAATATCTTAGATGCCCCTCGACCAAATAATGGATAAAGAATATGTGATATATTAACATGATGGAGTACTACTCAGCCAAAAAAAATGACATATTGAAATTTGTGGGCAAATGGGTGGGTCTAGAAAACATCATACTGATTGAAGTAACTTAGGCCGAGAAAGACAAGTATAATATGTACTCACTCATAAGTGTCTTTTAGACATAAAGCAAAGAAAAACCAGCCTACAATTCACAATCCCAGAGAACCTAGACAACCAAGAGGACCCTATGGGAGACATACATGTATCTAATCTACATGGAAAATAGAAAAAGACAAGATCTCCTGAGTAAATTGGAAATGTGGGGATCATGGGAGAGGGTAGAAGGGGAGGGGCGAGGATGGGAGGGGAGCAGATAAAATACATAGCTCAATAAAACAATAAAATGTAATTGTACTCATTTCTGCTCTATTACTGGTAATATAGTTTAGAATCAAGCATACCCATGTAAAATGAAAAAGGAGAATGTGTATTCTGTACAGCTATTCTGGTAGTTAGAGGTCGCTGTCTACCTGATGATCACATTAGACCGAAGATAAATTATGAATAAAATAAATATGTTGTCAAAGCACATCAAAATGAAACAAGCTAACCAACAGTAGATGGGAAACAAGTATCTAATTCTAAAATCCTGTTTAGAAGCCAATTAAGGTGACATAGGAGCCTAGGATTTCATTTATCAATAAAACATCTCTAGACTTTCTAATGATTAGACATAGGATCATTTCCTGTCCTCTAATAGATAACAAACAGTTCCGACACCGTGCCCTTTAATAAAGCACCAGAGAAACAGCTCAGTACATTCCAAGAGAAAAACAAATCACAGCTTGTCGGTACTACATGGCTCCTGGGTTCTGCCAATGAAATAATGACATCATCTGACCTTTACGTTTTACTTGAGAATTCTGCCAGGATCTGAGGCTAAGAGGCTATTGCTTTATCTGGAAATTAACTATATCCTTTAGAAAGGAAGTTATCCAAACTCATATCAATGTATAACTGGGAATACATTACAAGGTTTCTTATGTATTCAATACATCACATCTTCTTACAGTGAGGAAACAGAATGGCCAAGCGAAGGGATAATCTCCTAAAGGTTCTTTTGTTCCCTGATCCAAGTTGACTAAATACCACTATTCTCTAAAGCATCACTTCTTCAGATGTGTGTTAAGACATTTTAAGGTGATAAAGCATATTTATACGGAGAATTATGAGTTATCTTATTTTTTAATCCAATCACAGTGATACTTAAGATTGATCAGGTGAGTGAGAATAATGGCAAGATGAAGGTCATTAATTCACAACTTTTATAAAATTCCCTTCGACGACATCATATCTCTTAAGAGCTGGGTGCTCAACATTTGCTGTGGTAAAAAGCAAGGTTTCTAGGCTAATGGATGATCATTGGGTTAAGTGCTTGACACACAAGAATCAAGGACCATCCTTAAATTCCCGGAATCCATGTAAAAATGCTGGGCATGGTGGTTCACACTTGTAATCCTAGCACTGGGGAAACAGACATAGGAAGGTTCCTGAAGTTCCCTCCAGTGAGCCCCAGAGCTGTTAGAATCTCTAAATCAGGAAAACTTATTTTAATTAATGGTCAGATGTTTCTTTTGGGCTAAGGATACTATTGAGTCAAAACCAAAATACGTATGACTAAAATGCTGAGAGATCATGAAAGAAGAAAGTTTAGTAACCTCTGCCTCTCGGTATCTTCCCCTTTGTCAGTATGTCCTGTCAATGTTTTGTCAAAGCAAACTTACCCTTTTACTGAAGCTAAGACAAATGAATTTTAGATCATCAAGATATTATGGAGAAATTCTCTCCATGTCTCATGTTAAATATTTGTCACCTAAGGACAGCCATCTGTTCTCTGCAATTCTGATTTGGCCACAGTCTCTACTTTGCTTGCCAAAATTCTTAGATGGTTGATGGCTTGATTTTCAAAATCAGGATGTGTTGGGGTTGGCTATTGTATCTGATTATTTATAGCATAATTTATTCTAACTTATTTATTTTGCACATTTCTCAGAACAAAAGATCCATATCTCATAAATACAATATTTTATTTATAATCATGTTGTAAGCACCACAATCCAGTCATTTATTCTTTCTGCTCAAGTCGGAGAGCTGGAAAACAAATACCCAGTCATTATCAGTTACTCCCAGCAGAAGAAATGCACAGAAATTTCCCTTTACAATTGCTGTGAAGTATCTGAAAGAGCTGTTGGAAGGTTTTTCCCTCTTGTATGTTTTCTCCCATTAGAAAAGAGCAGGCTTGTACTTTGTTTGTTGTATTTGGCTGCTTAAGCATTCTTTAAGATCACCAAATATCATGTGTCCCAAAATTTCCTCAGCAGCTTCTTTCTCACACTGTAACTCTTCCTACCTACTTTTATGACCAACTCAACCTTAAATACCTCAACTTCTTTTTTTCTCTATTCCAAACAATGAGTAGGTTGCTTAATAAACATCACAAGTTAATGCTAAGGCAACTAGATACTCTCCACAACACGACAGCAAGGCCCTAGTGGTGAATTTACATCATCATGTAAGATGTAGACATGGAGAAACAGAGAAGGTGCTTAACTAGAAGATTTTCCCTTGTTGACAAACATTCATAGTGCTGAAGGTACTATGCATGTTACAGGAGAAGAAAAGCAATCATCAGTGTCACCCAGCTACAAAACCCATGAGCTACAATAACAACCTGCCTGCAAAGTGTCCTTGTACAATAGTGGCACAATCATTGTGGGAGTAACCAACCACAATTGGATTGGTTTTAAGGCCCACTCTATGAGATGAAACTCATACCTGACTCTGCTAAAGCATCCAAGAGTCTGAGACTAGATGTGTCACAAGTCCTAGGGAAAACCTACTACTGATAGTCCATTAAACCAATATGGCAATAAAACAATTCCTAATAATGCATTGCTATACCTATAGATCAGAGTCTTGATCAACACACACCAGAGAAGCTTCTTCTTACAGCAGATGGAAATTAACACAAAGCCCACTAAGCCCTAAATGGGAGGTCTTTATCAAACCCGCCCCTTCACGGATCTAGGTGGAAGAGGACAATAAGATTACAGAGGGATTACTAGTGCCATAGGTGGTTGATGACTCCAAAGAAACTGCATCTGGACACAACAGGAGTGGTACATGTGAACTCACACAGACTGTCACAGCATGCACAAGGCACAAACCATACAAAATCCCAGAACTGAAAAGGGAAAGTGAACAAATCCTCATCCGTAATCAAGAAGATGCTTGCAACTGATACCTACTGAGGAGAGAAAAATAAATTTTCTCTAATAGAGTATCACTTGGTGTATGAGTCACAGTCCAGGACAGGCCTCATAAAAAGGAATATCTGGCTACACAAAACAGAATCCTTTTTAAGGGAGTGGAATTTTTTTGTATTATTGGATTTTTCTTCTTTGTTTTTATTTTTGTTGTTTTTAAGAGAAAAAAAGGACAGAACATTAAATTGAGGTATAGGGAAATGGGAAGACTCTTGGAAGACTTGGGCAAGAAAAAAGAATGTTATTCGAAATTATTTCATGAAATAATTTAAATGAGAACAAAGCAACAACAGCAACCAAAGAAATGTATCTTTTGCATTTGTTTTTTATTTCCATAACAACTTTTCCTATTCCAGACTTTCATTTCTTCCTATTGTGATTTATTCTTCATGAGATATCTACAGGGGTCTTTGCAGGACTCGTATGAATCCATGCTATGGCTATAATTAAGGCTTGTATAGTTCGATTTGTATTTTGACCCTGACGTGTTCTACAAACTTTACCTCAAGTTTCTGTTCATTTCCTTTTATAAAAGCTCTATTATTATGGTTTTTCATTTGGTTGGTTGTTTTGCTGTTTGTTTGTTTGCTGGGTGTTTGGTTGTTTGGTTGGTGTGGGCTCCTCAAACAAACACCCAGTGCAGGGTAAAGCTGTGCGTCCACCAGTGCTGGGAAACACTAAAGAATGGAATGACTGTGTGAAGAGAAATCTAGAAAAGCTGTGAGAGTGAAGAGAAAATGCTCAGTGGTTAAAAGACTTTCTGTGTATCCAGAATGTCAGATCC
>NC_022009.1:118549170-118573266 GCF_000317375.1 Microtus ochrogaster
CAAACAATCTGGTTAGTGAGACTACCCATTTTAGAGAGCTTTAGACTTGATTGGGAGATCCTTGCTCAAAAGATAAAGTGAAACAATGATCAAGGAAGACCCCAACATTAACACTGGTTTTCTGTGTACATGCAAATATATGTGTGTACATCACATGCATACACACACACACACTAGGAAGGAAAACGTTTTGAAGGAATACCTCATAAGACAGGAAGACCTTCCTCATCATTGCTTACAACTTAGGAACTAACAAATATGTTAGGACACACCATTTTTATAAAATTTGCACTCTGTTTTCTGGGGAGATGATTCCGTGGGTACATGATAGTTCAGTGCGAACTGGAATTGGAATCCTCAGAATCCGTATGAAAAAGCCAGACAAATTAGCTTAAACTAAAACCACATAAAAAGATTCTTTATTGTACAGCCTACTAAGAATTTGCTCCATTTCAGCAGATATAATTGCCAAAAATACTAAGAAATATGTAGATCCTCAAATAAATACATTGATGATCAATATTTTGAAAATAGAAACCTTAAAAACTGAAAGTTTGGTTAAATATACATACTTTTCTTGAGTTCATTGTCTAAAAAAATCAAACAAAGCCTTGGCTTTAAGCTTAAAATATCTGAATGCTGAATTAAAAATTTGTTTAACTTAATTTTGGATAAGTTTTAAATTCCCACAGTTCATAATTCAAAAGACTACACTGTAGTCAACATTGAGAGTGTTTGGTTAAGAGCAGCTCATCCTACCTCACGAGAGCCACTGTGGGTAGCTTTCCACATATGTACTCAGGGCACCATATGGACATCTTTCAGATGGACACTGGAAATATTTAAAACACAGAAATTGTCAGTTACTTCAAAGAAAAACATTTACCAGGACTCAGTGGAAGGTCCTACCCCATTTTTAGCTTTTCAATGAAATTCTTTTGCTTCTCGATTGTAACCAGTGTTATTTGGAATTATTAATTATTGTAGCATCTTTTTGTTCTGTTTGTATTTCGAGACAGGGTTTCTCTGTAGCTTTGGAGTCTGTCCTGGAACTTGTGCTGTAGACCCAACTGGCCTCTGTCTCACAGAGATCCACCTGCCTTTGCCTCCCAAGTGCTGGAATTAAAGGTGTGCATCACCACCACCCAACTATTGTAGCCTCTTTACAAACAATCTCACAGCACCTGTAATTGATACATAAATGTTTGTCTTTTCCTATGACAGATAGTGTCATTTAAGGTGTGTTGTTCTGATGCTCAGTTTCTTTTATATATTATTTTATAATTAATACATACAATATTTTCTCGCTCAGGTTTAAAATGTAAATATCTATGTATGTGTTTGTTATGTGGATATGCTACACTTTATATTTAGCCCAACATTATTCATATTCATTGATTTCCAGCTTGGGAGGAGGCAATGCTCAGTAATTAACCTGTTCATGGATCATTGTGCCCTTAAACTCTGTGTCTGAAAAAATTCCCAAGAGTGGAACCAGTATATCCAAAGCAGTATAGGCCTTTTACGTTGATGAAGAGAGGCAAGCTTTTCTCCATAAGTATTCCAGTTTGTAGTCCCTTCAGTGTTGTGTGAAGTAAACATTTATGGTTAAATTTATAATTATTTTTTCATATAATCAATATGAAGTTCTGTGTCAGAGAGAAATAGTGTCTATTATGACTCAGCAAATACTGAAAAGACACAGAACGCAAGTGATTCATTATGTGAAAATCTTTATCCATTCTGAGTCTCTTCTGCATCTTTATGCACATGTGCACTTCAGACCAGAAGAGAACCATGAGATTTGATACAGGAGAGAATTTTTATACATGTATTTACTTTTCCATTCTTTTTCTATATGTTTCCTTAGACAGGAAAAAATGTGAATGAAATTATGTGGGAAGCTTAAATGAGGTAGTTATTGCCAGAAAAAGTAAGCACACTCATCTAAAATATGTATTCTTAAGGAAAAACAGGAAAAAGAATTTTAAAAATTTCATTACTATTTCCAAAAGAAATCAATATTTGACTTTGCAGGAACAATCCCATAGTGAAAATAAAATTATTCATCTTTGTGGTTTTAAGCAATGTGCTTCCAGCCCCAAGGAAAAGGACCATTTCCATTGATACTTTAGAAAACCAGAAGCAGAAATCACTCATGGTCCATTCCTTAGAAGATTTGGTTCATGAAAATAAAATAATGAGCACCACCCTTAAGGCCACAAAGTCTTAAACAATTCCTTATGAGTTTACTAGTTAAAAAAAAAAAAAAGATAGACTGGAGACAATTTTTTAAAGTCCATGGCATTGAGTCTACGTTTTATGATGCAGAAATTTTAAGTGAGGACAAAATGCCAGTGGGGTCATCAGATAGACAGGGCTTTCCCAGTTTTAAAGGCAAGAAGTGGAAGCAAAGGTTTGAAATGTTTTCATTAAAGAAAATGAGCATGAAATGCAAAGAGGAAGAATTTGACTTTTCCCACACCCCAGCACCCTGAAGTGTGCACACCAAGTCTTAGACACTGTTTGTGAACTCACAGCCTCTTTGGTTTCTTTACAGATAGCTGGATCTTTTATAGTTTAAGAAAACTATCTAACAAACAAACAGATACAGAAGGCAGTGGCTAGCATAAGCTCTGGTATTCATGAATCTGAATGTGCTTCTAAGCAAGCACGGTTGTAACTGTCTCCATTGGTTCACAGAACCACAGCTGAGGCCAACTGACTTTGGGAAATTACTCACCAGCAGTGGGGTGAGATCACTTTAGCTCTCATGTCTTACTAAGCTCCATGCCCAAGTTCATTTTCTTCCCTTTACCTATGAAAATGTGTATGTTAAAATTAATTTGGAGCAACAAAGTCATTAAGTAAATTTGGAATCGGGACATTAAAATTGTACAAATGAGACTTAGCTACATATCTATCTGGAGTTGTAATCTAACCTTCATAGTTAAGAGACAGAATGAGGCACATCCTCTTGCATGCACCGAGAAGGACAGAATGGAAGTAAATAGGAATGCAAGACAAGTTTGATCACGTGTGACGAAGCAGAGAGGTCCCAGAGACAGAAAAGGAAGCAATTCTGTGAACACCCCAGCACAAGTCCTTTAACAGACTTACAGGCATGAGTGTCTTCTTGACGGGACAGGGCCATTGGACTTATGAACTCATAACTGCTGTGGTTTTCTATTCAAGACCTCCACAACATCATGTCAATTAACATTCTAGCATTGGTTGGGGCATGGGTCACATGGCCCCACCCCTAGCTGAGAAAATATTGATTGTTGATGGCTACTTGTGGGGGGATAATGCCTTTTTCTTAGGAGCTTGGCTACTGGATAGCCAAGCTTGCCTATACCCCCACTGCCAGAGATGACCACACACCCATGCATATTCAGGGTGGCACCAATTAGATTAACTCAGATAAAACGAACAGATTAATTAGTTAAAAATGTAAAGGGTGACATAAAAATGAGAAGGACATATGGTGGGCAGTTAATGGGTGTGGACTTGAAGGTGGAAGGGGAAGAAAATCAAGATTGATTATATGGATGCATGACATTTTAAAGAATAAGTAAATGATGTTATAAGCAAAACAGAAAAGCAAAGCCATATGAAAACCAAGCAGGGATGAAAGATTCTTTCCTAGAAAAGAGTCAGGCCCCAAGGGAACCACCATTGAGGGTATGAGGGTTTTCCAGGTTGAGAAAAAAGAAAAAAAAACTCACACTAAGAATCGGGACTGTGGTGAGTGGGGGTGGGGTGGTAATCATCTCTGGTTAGTGTATTGGTGTAGAGAGTCAAATGGCTTATCGTTGAGAAACAGTGCCTGCTCTCTCACCTGTTTCCAAGGGAAGCTGAAGAGCCCCAGCCTCGGGGAGATCTGATAAACTTAGAAGGCAGAGTGGTGAAAAGATGTCCCGAGACTTGCTCTGGGGATTCTAAATATAGGGAACAAAGCCAGATTGAAGATAAATATATTTTTTAAATCATCACGGCATTATATCTTCACTATAGACAGGTGTTTCTTCCTTGCTGAGAGTTATTTTCTATTTTAACAGGAAGCTGGAAAATGCAGAGAGTAGAGCCTGTCAACACAAAGGTGGTGGCTGAAATATGGCTGAGGCTGATTCCATCCTCAGCTCGGGCAGTCCATCCTTGGCTCACACAATGCCCCTTCCAGCACATACACACTTATCTTCTTGTTCTGCAGGCCAGCAACCTAGAAAAGCTGTGTCCCAGGAACCCTTCTGGGCTGGGACTTTATAGAGGTTGGGTTCTAACCAACAAGCTGTGGACATGAACATGAATAAGAGGCAGTTGCCAGGCTGGGAAGGCAGGCAAATGAGGGGCCAAAATTGTCTGATTCTAGGACAGCAGCGGTGAAGCCTTGCACACATCTCTTTCCTTTCTCTAGCACCATGATCCAAGTGCTTATCAGACAAGCGTTTCCACTGCACTTTCTGCTAGCTTTTGGGTGGCAGTTCAGCCCGGTGCTAGCAACTTGCCAATGACTGTGATTTTCCCTGTAATGATGCAAGAAACTATGTCGACTTTAGCTGAGATAGATGCCATGATCTGAAAAAGCAAAAATATGATCTTTCAAGTACGGGTATTAGACAAATTAGGAAAAAGTATCTGAGAGGAGACCTGAAGAAGGAGGCTATAGCATCTTTGTCTTACCATACAAGGGTGATACAAATTGACCTGCTTTTCTGATATGAGGAGGGGAAAGTGGGCAGTACATCTTAGCTAGTCTCTTAATGGTGGTCTTATTCTGCTACACCCAACGACTTCCTTGCTCAGAATCGAGTCTGCACAGTGTCCTGTCAGGTTTTATCAGTTCTTCGGGTGTCAGTTGCCAGTATGACTGCAGATCTGGTTCCCCCACTGATAACATGTCCAGTCTTCTTGACTAGCGGGGACCACACACAGTCCTTTTATATTGCCCCTCTCTACATTTTCAAACTTCATGTAACCTTGAGCCAACCAGTGAGTCTTCTTTTTTAACAAACTTGAACAGTCATGGGGCAGCACCTTGTCTCTGGAACAATGACATTTGGAACACAGGGACTCTGGAGTCTTGTCATTTTTAAATAAATAAATCCTTAATAGAAATGGGTTAATTTAAATTTAAGAGTTAGTTGGTAACAAGCCTAAGCTATCAGCCAAGCATTTATATGTCAGGCAAAGGCATATCCCACTGGTTACTGTGTTTGCATGAAATGCCATTGTTGAGCTACCTAGAGCTTTCTAAATTTGAAAGCCAAGTTTTAAAGTATTGTATGACTTTTCCCGGGGAGAAATGAAGAAATGCTTGTTTACCCTATACACCCTCTTCAAAAAAAGATAAGGGCTTAGTTTTCAGAGAGAATGAATTTCTGATATTCTGTAATGAAAGAAAGCATTTTTTGTTTGCATTACAAGAATGGAGTAATATATAATGTAAATAAAGTAGTTCTTAAAAAAATCTTAACAAATGCTTTAGGAGAAACTCAGTGGTAGGGCATATATCTGTAATGTGTAAGGCTTTGGATCCACACACACACACACACACACACACACACACACACACCCCACCCAAAACAACTTTGTCATGTTCTTAGCCACCTCTAATATTTAATCATCACAACAAACTAATGAGAGAAACAAATTCATCCCTGTCTATACAGAACTGGCTCTAGCTCGGGTTATTCCTCCAGTTTTCCTACTAAGAGTGATGGAGAACATTCATCTGCCTTAAATGATTTGTGATCCACTCATGACACAGCTATTTGTTTCCCTCAGGAAAGATTACTGGGTCACAGAAGAGAAGAGAACAGTGTGCACTTAGCTCTGCCACTGTTGGGTGATTTGTGCTGATGAAAGTGTTAACCTCCCAGAACTGTGGTTGACACAGTGATCAAAAACAAAGGAGAAAAGCTGTCTAGCTGTCGGTGAAGACAGTTAAAACTGTCAAGGTTCTCCGTCAGTTTCCCCACTGTGTCCTTTATCTCCATATAGAAATTCTTCACAGAGAACTCTCTTGCTTCACATTCCAACTCTGCAAGTCTTAGGCACTGTGGAACAACGTATGTATTCTCTCATTGATTCATAAGATGGTGACAGACCAGTAGCCAGGCAGGAAGTTTAGTCAGGAAAGCCAAAGGAAGAATGAAATGAAGGAGAGCAGAGTCAGGAGAGTTGTCAGCCAACTATCCAGGAAACGACGTGCTGGAGAACAGGTGAAGCCGCGATCCATGTGGTAATACATATATTAATAGAAATGGGTTAATTTAAATTTAAGAGTTAGTTGGTAACAAGCCTAAGCTATCAGCCAAGCATTTATAATTCATATTCAGCCTCTGAGTTGGTTATTTGGGACACGACAGTCAGGACAGGAAATTTACACTCAGGGAAAATATAACACTGATAAGGTTGAAGGTGGAGAAGAAAAGTAACATTGGTCTTCTAGACCTGGGTTCACAGGCAATCCTGGTTGACCTGTGTCTCACCTGCCCTCTGCACTGCAGAGGTGGTTATGCCTTTTCTTTCTCTTCATTTTTCATCCCATGTGCAGATCAAGTACCCTTTGAGTTGCTTCATCTATGAATCGTGCCTTTCTTTCTTCTTCTCATACTTGATATGAATGATATACCATCCAATCCATTCCATCCCCTGGGATAACAGATGCCCTAGGCATTGCCATTCTTTCTTATGTCACCATCCTAAGAATTTCTTGATTATCTCAAGTTAATGTTTTCTGCTACTCCCGTTAGCATCAATTTTGTTTATTCCTTAGACTTTTGAGACCTATAAACAGATTCTTTCCAAAATAGTCTAGGCCCTTCTACTTTTAGAATTTTTTTTTATCCTGTCTCACACAGCCCAGACAAACTTCAAACTCACAACATTATTCAAGCAAGGACAATTCCAATGATCTGATTCACATTTCCACTTCTCAAGGGCTGGCATGACAGGTGTCTGCCCACACATGTGGTCCCTTGACCCTGCCTTAAGGACACATGCCACTCTCATTATTAATTTGGTTGCTTTCTCTCTCTGAGAACTGTGTGCAAGTGTTTTATTGGCTCCTCATCATTTATGAATACACTGACTTCAATTGAAGAAGTTATTTTGAAGTCCAGCTTTAAACAGAAGTCTATCATGGGTTTTATGAAAGTTAAGTGTTTACAAGTTATTTTCCCCTCAAGGAATTCATAAACTATTCAGACAGAAATAAGGAACAATTAATTGGCACAAAGTATAATTTAAAAAGTGCTTGGGGAGTGGGCAATTAATCTTTAGTTAAGATAAATGGTGTGATGCTCGAGCAAAATGCTACCTGATGCAAACTCAAAAGGGTATCTTGCATTTTAAAAATATTGTTAATTTTAATTAAAAACTCAAGTTGGAAATTAATTATAATTTGAATGTTCTTCCAGCTGCAATAAATGGAAAAGTAGGACACTGTTGTTGCCATCATGAAAGCTAAGCAGATTCATATGTGCCTAAGAGAACAGGAGACAGAGGATAGTTAATAAATAATTAGCAAAATTTTCATTATAGAACAAAACTGTCTTTTTTGTTTTATGTTGCTGGACACATATTAAGCAGCACCAAAATGGACCTCGAATGTTCTATGTCAGTAGTTAATGAATGACAGTGTCTCAAGGAAAACTTTCCAAAACTTTTCCTCAGTTAGTTACAGGAAGGATACTTAGCATTCTGGGAACTCTGTACACATTTTTTTTTTTTTTACTGAAACAGGCCAGGGACTGTCTTTCTCCTACCTTCCATTCTTACCTTCTACATCAAGTAGCCTTTACATTCACATATATTCTGCATCATAGTGGTGAATCAGAATCATGTTTTCCAGATCTTCCCTCTTGATTTGCTATTCTGCTACTGCAGCCTCTCTCTCTCTCTCTCTCTCTCTCTCTCTCTCTCTCTCTCTCTCTCTGGTAGCACCCCACCAATGTTGTCAGTCTTAAATAAGTGGCTGTGTATTTTATAGCCACCACCCTTATTATAGGTCCTCACATGCCTCTTACTAGATGAGTTAATCCCACCATCATATTCTTAGAGATCTATTGATTTCATTTATGTGTATGGGTGTTTTGCCTACTCGTGCATATGTACATCTTGTGAATGCCTGTGCCATTGAAGGTTAGAAGGTTTCATATCCTCCAGAACAGGAGTTACAGTTGTAAACTGATTTTTGAATGTTGGAAACTGAACCCGGTTCTCTGTGAGACCTGTAAATGCTCTGGTTCTTTTTTTCAGAACATTGGTTTCGTTTGGAGCTATATACTTTTTAAAACATAATGTCTTTATTGAATCTTTGGGAATTTCACGTCATGCACCATAATTCCACGCACCTCCCAGTTTCTCCATATCCTCTGCTCACCGCCCCCATGTGCCCCAGCCTCTTGCCTGGGTCTAAGTGGTGATGAGGCATTACTGTGGAACTTCCCATCCCAGAGCACCAGGGGTGGCTATGGAGCTTTGGGGACATGGATATGCCAGATCTGTGCATGAAAGGCCCTGTAGCCTCTTCCTGAGGTGCCTTTATGATGGGGTGTGTAGCCCCCCAAGAGGAAATAGCAGCACTGGAGTCAGTAAGGAAAGCTTTGTGTGTCTGTTTTGTAATGTAAAGATGTGGACGCTGCATGTTTTTTTTATGACTGATCTCTCTTGAATGTGCAAGTTTACTGTGTTCTGTGTATCTTGGTTGGAGCTCAGCTGTTACTGTTGTAGCCAACCCCCTGGGCTCCGAGTTTACCCCTGGGCATTCTGGCCACTGGAACTAATGTAATAGTCATTCAAGCATCATTTGGGTATGGATAATATTAGAGTTGCTTTATTCTGTTCTATTTTCTTGAAAAGCTGGCTCTGAATTGGGTTATGGCTTGCCCTTTCTTCAGACCCAGGCATCATTTTAAAATTTTGTGTCTGGAGTCAAGAGCTGAGGCAGGGAAAAAAGAGCAAAGAAATGCAGCTAAGTGGATTATTGGTTTCATTTAATTGCCTATAACTATTATGCAACCTTTCTATGGGTAAAAATCTGTAATATCTGCAACAAAAAAAATAACTTAAAACTCATAACATGGCGTTGATAATTAAAAGTCTGTATATAGGTAATATTAAAGGAACCACGTGGCATGATTTCATTCTGTGATATAAACAATGCATGGGGGGGGCTGGAGAGATGGCTCAGTGGTTAAGAGCACTGCCTGCTCTTCCAAAGGTCCTGAGTTCAATTCCCGGCAACCACATGGTGGCTCACAACCATCTGTAAAGAGGTCTAGTGCCCTCTTCTGGCCTGCAGACATGCACATAGACAGAATACTGTATACATAATAAATAAATAAACATTAAAAAAAAACCAATGCATGGCTTGCTGCCATCTTTAGGCAACCATGTAGTTAGTTGCCATATTTACTCAGATTAGAGAGAGCAGATGTCATGTGACTTCACTATCATCTTTGGGTAGCCATATGGCTGGCAGCCATCTTTGCTAGGGTTGGAGAAGGTGTATGTCTTATGGTGTCACAGACACCTTGATTAAGGGCAACCATGTGATATGGACTGACCAAGGCAACAACAGGTATCCTCAGAAACTTTTAATTGGGACAGGATTAATTTATGATCCCTGTCTGTCTTAAAGCAAGGTCTATAAAAGATAGGATTTAAAAACAATGCTTGTGTAGGGAGGTATTAAAATGGTACCTTCAAGTATTCATATACAAGAATGTACCTTGCAGACAGCCAAACTATGTAACGTAAGAATTAGCCAGAAGATATTGATTCTAAAGACACCAAATTGTTGCACTGTTGGACTTGATTTTGCCTTCTACAGATTATGGTTGCAGATTATAATTGGGTCCTGTATCTTCACTCTTAAAATTAAAAAGAAGTACTTTATTTTGATATTGTAAAAGCACAGGTTTGAGAGATTTTAAACTTCTTTAAGGGGAAATTTTAGAGTGTTACATAAAGTTTAAATAAAAAAATCTTGATGTGTTTTAAGATTTATTTATTTTATATATGAATACTCTACCTACATTCACAACTTTATGACAGAAGAGGGCATCGGGTCTTACTATAGATGGTTCTGAGCCAAGATGTGGTTGTCAGGAATAGAACTCAGGACCTCTGGTAAAACAGCCAGTTCTCTTAACCACTGAGTCATCACTCCACCACCCAAATAAAGAAAAGCTTTTAAAAATATTTAAGTTTATAAGGCTATGGGACATTTTTGAGTTTATAAGGTATTTTGATAATGTCTTTATTAATATGTGGTCTTGATAAATAAATAGATAAGGTTAAAAATTAGAGCCATAGCTAAACACTAGAGACTGAGGTATTCCTGTCTTATGATGCAGCAATACAGTGACCTAAACAGTCTGTCAAAAAGTCTCCTAAAGACTATTACAGTCAACAGATACTGATTTAAGAATGTATGTATAATCTCCCTAGCTTGGATTAACATTGTTAAACTATTTTGGTAAATTGAGTCATATAAGAAACTGTTATATTCTGTAATGGTGTTCTATAAAAGGATCAAAAAAGTATCCAGTCTCTTTTTGAACTATGTTTATGAGTTAAAAGTCTTATCTTAATGCAAAAAGAGCTTCAATTTAGAATTTGTTATTTTTATTAGAAATTGTTAAAGATGATTATGCTTTGAGATCTTCAAAACCATATTTACAGTCATGTTAAGTATTAATGTAACCAATTGAAAAGAAAAGCTTTATTTAGCCTCCTGTATATATCTTTAAGGTATAGCATAAAGTAATAACTAATAACAATCAAAGGTTGTTTGGCTCAGAAATACTTAATAGATAACGGTCCTCAAACTCATCAGAGATCTGAATATGGCACTCAAGATATTTAAACTTACTGTGACAGACAGAGACTCGCAGACCCTAGCAGTGATATCCAAGGTCTCCATGAAGACAATGGGCACAACTCTGACTACTCCACCTGAATTGTAGTGCTAACCATTAGACAAGACTGCCCAATGACTCACTTACCACCAAGACCAAATCCAAACTGTGGATAAGCAGGACACAGGGAAGTTGATTGCTCCACTTTATCTAGGCAAATTGAAGTCAGTACCCCAAGTTTCTCATCCAAAAAAATATGACCTAGAATATATCTCTTTCTGTAAACTAAAAATATTATGTAAACTTCATGGAGTTGAAGAAGTCATAAGACTAGGTTGAATGGACTCCAGACAAGTACAGCCTGAGTTTCTCCACCTGTTTGTTTCTGATGACAAAATCTCTCTCTCTCTCTCTCTCTCTCTCTCTCTCTCTCTCTCTCTCTCTCTCTCTCTTCCCTGGTCCTCAGATTCCTCCCTTTCTCCAATTACCAGGACTATGGGCTTGAGATTTCCAAGTGTAAGGTTTTCTTTTTCTTTCAAGTTCTGAAATTTCAGCTGTTGTCCCTAGTCTATATTTGTCTCAGCATATTTTGTCTTGTCTGACATCCAGGCAGCACCTGCAGACTGCAAACTGCTGAGCTCTGGACTTGCTGAAAACTGGCATGAGCCAGTCCCGTCGATGTGATTGCTCCCTCTCTCTTCAGCTGGATCCGCTAATCAGATGCTTCTGATAAGTGCTCCAGTGCCCATCCTTTGATCAGTCTTTCTATCTTTGTAGGCCCTGACAACAATGCCCTAGTTTCAGCTGGAAGTAGTTACAGAAGAGAGTAGTTTATCTCTTGTCCCTTCTCCCCAACAGGCTGAAAGGTTAAGTCAGACAAAACTCTCTGACAAAGGAAAAAAACTGGCTACCTATAATGCCAATGACATAACAGGAAAGTGGGCTGGTAGATGCATTAACTAAATTAGTGCTACAATACGATATGGTATTTGGCCTGATTTATGCAGGGGTATTATATGACTTTAGAATGTTTCTATAAAACCATTTTGGGATTATCAACGGGCCATACTCAGAAATATTATAAAAGGTAGACCTGAGACCAAATAGATGACTGGTGCCCTGTCCTTCTAGATAGTAACTAGGTCCCGGTTCCTTCTAGAAAGATGTCAGCAATCCCAGGGCCTTTAACCCTTCTTCTGTTAATTACTATTAACTCTTACATCACTGATATAGTAACTAGATGATAATTCCTATCTGAGTGCCATGAAGCCCATGGTTATTAGATCCAAATATAAACAAGTACCCATCATAGAATCAAGGATTTGACCTAGGATACACCTCAAGGGAGCAGACAAGGGATGTAAGACCTGAAGTTAACAAATAAGCCCCATTTGCCCAAGGATCAGATTATTTTCTGGAATTCTGGGAGTTGCAGTTCTTAGAAAATATTAGCCAAACCACATGGGAAAATATGGTGACCCTATAGGTCCATTTTTAAGAAGCCCTACAGCCCTTGACTCTGGGTCACTCAGGTGGGAATTCCAGGGAGTGGATCTGGTCAGAATTCATCTATCTGGCCAGTATTTAATATTTAATAAAGATTATTTAAAATTGTCTTAAACTGGTGGAGTTGGTTTTTCCTTCAGGAATAACATAACTCTTCAGCCACACACCACCAGCTTTTTATAATTTGTGTCTATAAAGAAGAAATAAAAATAGTCCAGATGGCATTATCCTGGTAGCACAATGTAATTCTAGCAACTGACATTTTAACATTATCGTTGTATTTAAAGTAAAACAAACAATCAGAAAAAGAAGGTCAGAATAAATTTAAAACAGCCCCAATTGTAAATTTCTTTCTGTAAATTTCTAGAGTAGGTGTTAACACTGTTTATCCCCTCATCTTAAGGTCTTAATGACAAACCAAAGTAGGTCCAAGCACACTTTGCCTTGTGGAAACAATAAGTCTATGAGCTTAAATACAGAGCATGAGTAAAGAATTATTTACAGAAAAATGAGTGATCCTCAGGCAGGTTTACTGGAAAGTCCTCAGCTTTGGAAGAAATCATGGATGATGACTTCCCTAGTGCTCCCCCAGTAACCCCCAAACTCCTTAGGCAGCCAAGAGCAATTAGGGCAAAGTTGCAAACAAATTTAAGAGAATGGCTTTGTGGTTTCTTCCTTTTTAAATAACTGAGCCATTTAAGGATGTGATGATGGCTCAAGAGCAATGCAAGAATCCCTATTGCTTCTGTTTCACTCTTCTGAAATACATCTCACTTTTTGACATTTGCTGGGGCTTCTCCTTGTGAGGACAAACTTCAGGAACTGATGAGGCAAACTGACACATTGGACAATAAGAAGTTGGACTGGGGAAAAAAAGAAGCTGTCTTGGGTGGCATGATTGGACTTTGGGGGTCAAGACTTGCTTGGACCAGAAAGGTCAAGGGGTACTATGCACACATCAGTAAAGTTTTCACACATCAGATTCTTGCAAATTATATTGTGACATCATAATACATTTCTCATTACAGACACTGCTCAGGAAGTAGTATTTGTAATTTACAATTTTGCCATCAAATATCTTGTTAAATTTATGCTATCAAATAGACTAAGAGAACAATCTAAATTAGATATTTACTAATGGAGACTGACTCACAGCCTAAATGCTGCCAATAAATGTAAGCAGGCATTTAAGATACATGTGAAATAATATTGCTTGGAAACAATGGCATAAATGTGTCTGGTGCTATATAAATGCTGGCCTGATGATCAAAGCTGTCTTTGTTCAAGAGAGTTGAGGAGCTTATTCTGTCTACTAGATTCTTCTGATTCTGTGTTACTAGAAAGGATTTGATGATTATGGATGTAAAGAATTGCCAAAAAAGGAGAGTATATTTGGGGGAAGGTGTGTGTGTGTGTGTGTGTGTGTGTGTGTGTGTGTGTGTGTGTGCCTGCAGTGCCTATTTAAGAAGGATTTCTTCTATGCCCATAGCTGCTGACTGCTGAGCAGGTGCTCACAGGAGAATGTAGGGATGCTCAGGTCTTGGGCCAAAGGAAAAGCACAGACTTACATGTCTGGATCTTCTGTGGGAGGCATAAGGGAAAGTTCTATACAGTGAGGAGTTACACATAATCAAGAACATTTTCATCAGCCACTTTCCAGCTCTGTTGACTTATGAATGGAACTTGGATTTTGTCAATCTGAGGATGTTAGTATTTGGCAGGCTGATGTGACTGATGGTTCTGATCTCCCTTTGCCATAAAGGTAAGTCCACTCATTCTGGGATGTGAAAGAACATGTTAGGACTCAGATATGTGAGTAGATGCCTTGTCTAAATATTGAACCAGAATAATCCATATCCTAACAAGTGCTTTTAAACATTTTCTCTTTAATATGTTACTTCCCATAAAATGTAACAATTATTCATAGAGCCAGTGACGCCAGTGAAGCAGTGAGGAATGGGAAAAAAAAAGAAAATCTTTAGTTACATTACTGGAAGGTTTTATCTGAATAATGATGGCGCAGCCTCCCAAATGTAAAAGGGGAGGATTCTAAATCTTAGTTTAAAAGATGACAGTACCAAAGATCTCTGGTTAAAGACCCCTTAGTACATACCCAGTGGATAGTCATCGCTGTAGGCTAATCTCTAAAGAGAGAGAAAGATAATTTCACAGCAGACAGTGCATGGACACTTATGTGAATAGAATCATGCTATTTATGCACTATAATAATTTCCAGACACTTATCTAAAAAATCAAATCAAATCTTATAAAGAAACAAATATCGTCTTTTTTAGAGTATGCCAATCCTAGAGGATATGTAATTCTGAAAAAGAAGTGAAAAGTCTAGGAACCATGACTTTGTAAGTGAGAGTATATACATATGGACATCTGTCATAGCTCGCAGGGGTGTGACAGACGTGGACTGGTTCTTTCAGCTATGAATTTTGTAGTAGTAAGCATCCATATTTTAAGTTTCTGTAAATGAAAGGCTATACCTGACCATAAAAGGGATTTTGTGGGTTTTTTGCTGTTCTCATAACTAATAATTATAAACAATTGCCTCTAGCGTGATATAAATTTGTCTAGTACCATGTCACAATAAAGCAGGGCAGATGGTTTCCCAGCTGACCGTCTGTCTACTAAAAGAGATAAATCAGGATACACACAATAATGGAAGTCAGGATACACATCCAGTTTAAGACACAAAAAAAATTGCTTCTATATAAAACAATTTTTAAAAATAGATACAATTTTATAGCTTTTCTGACCTGGGATTTTAGGGTTTGTAGCTGTCTTTCATAGTTGTGAGTCATTGCTAAATTGCGTTTTTCTAGACTATCCAAGTAACCCTGCCTGCATTAAGGACATCCTTAAATTTTCTTTTTGTGAATGTTACCTGAAAAATAATCAGAAAATATTCACAGAGGAAGTGTAATCCAAGTGAAACCGCTGTGCTGAGCTAAGAGTGAATGTTTGTTCTGCAGTTCTTAAAATAGCTACTAATAACTAAGTTTACAGAATGCAAACATCTCCAGGAGAAGAGGCTTCCTCAGGGGAGGGTCTGATGACCCTTCCCATCCCTCTTATGAGGGACTCTCCATAGTCCACAGGCCTGGCTGATGTACTCTTGCAAGAAAGTCTAGCTGATTTCATGAAGTTGACCCCAGGGTTCATTGGGATATAATGCTTGCTCAACACAAATATTACTCAGTCAGTCATATGTGATTGTAAATAATTTGCATTTGTGTAGGGTGAGAGAGAGAGAGAGAGACAAAGATTCTTATTCCATCACTCTTTATAATGAAAAATCCTATACATTGGCTTCTCCCCCAACATAACCAAAAGTCAACCAAATTTAAAGTATGTCTCATGGCAAACAGTAACTCAATTCGAAGCCGAGTGAGGAACTGCTCTACTGGAGACAATTCCAGAAAAGGAGCACCGCTGCACCAGAGTTGTTTATCATAATGTCACTCATGTGCGTATTTATCATGTTCGGATTCATCAGTTTAAAAAACCCAAACAGTGTATAAGTGAAACATACTGGACCATTTCCGTTATTAACAGCAACAAGAAAACATAAATATAACCTCCTCTTCCACCCAGGGTGTGCTTAGAAAGATTTGTAATGCATTTTATTATTGTATTCACAGAAAATATTCAGAAGGAAATTTAAAGCAGAACACAAAAGTTTGATTTATTTTTCTCCTTTTTCAACATTACTTCTGATGCAGTCCTGAAATAATGCTAACACTTTATTTTAGTCAATAAACCCAACATCCTTTCTTTAAAGGGATGAACTATAAAAATTAAAAATGCACAGTAACAGAATAGTAATGTATTGGCTGGGATTCCTACGTTCCAAAATGTTTGTATACATAACATAAAAACAAGTTAAAGTCAGGTTACAAAAATGATTTGGCCCTAGAGTGTTGTTATCTTTGTGTTGTCTATGTTGAAGAACACTAGAAAAACAGATTGTCTCAGCCAAAAATGATTCCAAAGAGGAATCAAAGTTTACAATGTTGTCTTTAAGATTTTTCTAAATGCATAGAAATTGGTTTGGTGCTGTGCTGTTTATTTCCTGAAGCTATAGTAATGCATTTCTCTCTCTCTCTCTCTCTCTCTCTCTCTCTCTCTCTCTCTCTCTCTCTTTTCTCTAAGTAAAAGATAAATTACTCTTTTCTCTAAGCCTTAGATTTCTCATCTATAAAATGAGAAAAAAAATGTTGTTAGTTTTCAACTGTAGCTTCACCTGGTCCTCTTGGGCTCTTTAAGGGGGATATTGGTAGCTTCTTGCTTTAGCACTCCTCCGATGTTTGACCCCACTCAGTCTATCTGTATCAGGTGACAGCAAAGCTGAGACTGATTTCCATCATCCTTTGGAACACGCCAATCCTCGGCAGTCAGGAATGACATTTATCTCAAAGTAACCTCTTAGAACTTTCCTTGGATATTTTCACACATATAGAACATTTGTGATCTATTCTGAAAGATGAGGTTTCTTATAGCTGAAACAGGTGGTGAACTCTAAAATTGTGCTATTGAGCTGTTAACCTACTGGGCTTTCCAGATTCACATAGACCAGCCAGGCAAGTTTTCAGGAATCTACTCACCCCCTGAGCAAAATATTTGAATCGTTCCTTATTCTATCAATATGAAATTGCTATTAGATATTTCTTTAATAATGAATGAATTAATTAATTAATTACACAGAGTGAAACTCCTGAGTAAAAATTACACAGAGACCTATAACATCGCTACAGATCAGGAAACATTACCAATCTCATTTTCAAGTTAATTAATCAACATTGGAATAGGTGTACTTCCTTAAAACACTTGAATTGTTTACCAAATGTCTTTGGACTACAAAAACTAATATATTGATATTATGTCTATGATAAAATATTTTAAAGAAGATTAAAGATGATGAAAAGTTATATGCTGTCAGATATTTGAATGAAAATATTCAATACATATCTACTGAGAGCCTAAAGTGTGTATAGTGATCTCTGTGGTTTTCAGTATATGTTAACGAATGAGAGAAGTTTCTGATATTTTCAACGCCATATTGAAAACTAGTGTGCTAACAATGTGACCTCAATAAACTCTAAGAGTGCAAACATAGCAAACGTTTTGTTGTTGGTTGAGCATGACAGTATTGATTGTCTTGGTTTGCTTTCTGTTGCCACGATAAAACATTGTGACCAAAAGCAACTTAGGGAAGAACCGGCTTATTTGTCTTCCATGTCCATGCCATGGTACATACACTTGTTAATGTCTGCTTGGTAAATTGGGATTTTCAGGACAATTCGAAAGTTTTTTTTTTCCTATAAAGAGTTCAATTTCCTTGATTCAACCTGAGATTATATGATTGCCCTTCATTACATTCTAGGATTTCACAGATTTAACCTGTACCATTATGCAATTTACCATTATAAAAAAATGATAACGTGTGTGTGTGTGTGTGTGTCTGTGTGTGTCTCTGTGTGTGTTTTAACTGTATATGCCACAATATATCCATATCAAACCCAATTAAAAGTGAATAGTTTTGGAGATAGTGATATGGAATATGTATCCTAAATCAATGAAATATAAAAAGTTGTGTGAATTGCCAAAAGAAGGTCTGAAAAAGAACATTCAATATCATTGCCTTAATTACTGTTCAATTGCCATGAAGTGACAGCACAACCAAGGCAACTCTCTCAAAACAAAGCATTTTCTTGGGGGCTGGTTTACAGTTTTAGAAGATTAGTCCAGGTGGAAGGAAGCAAGCAAGCATGGTGCTGAGTCCTCTATATATGATTTGTAGGCAGTGTGTGGGGGGAGATACTGGGCCTGGAGGATGCCTTTGAAACCTCAAAACCCATTCAGAGTGACAGACTTCCTCCATAAAGCTTACACCTTCTTTCCAATCCTTTTTAAGCCGTTCTCTCTGGTGACGAAGCATTTAAATACATGAGCCTATTAGTGACCACAGTCACTAACATCAGGGAACCACAGTGAAAGCCACAAGGAGATATCCCGTCATATGTTGGCCAGAATATGAAAAAGAGAATTTTTATTTGCTGCAGGTAGGATTGGAGAGTTTTATATTCACAATAGAGAATAACCTGGAAGCTACTTAAAGGATAGAACCACATACCATACAGCAAACCCACTTCTGCATATTTAATCAAAGGAAATGAAATTGCTATGTCAAAGAGACACTTGCGTTCTCACACTCACTGCATTATTACTTACAATTGTTCAGCTATAGCATCAGCAAGTGAACAGGCAAAGACAATGTGATACATTATGTGCACTATCCATCCTTAAACAGGAGAGGAAGTCTGTCACTTGCAAAAGCATAAATGAATTGGGGGTACACTATGCTAAGTGAAGTAAGCCAAGCATAGAAAGATAGTTTTTCTTACGTGTGTATCCTAAACAATGTTGGGATTATATAAGCAGGGACTAGAATGGAGGTCGCAGTTAATGTTTATACTAGGATTAATGAGGAGATGTTGGGCAAAGTCTACAACATTTTATCAGACAAGAGGAGTAAGTTTGGGGGATTTTATATGTGAACTATTAATGTCTTGTACAGTTAAGAATTGCTGGGTGTAGATCATGAATGTGCTTGACACACACAAAATAATGGTGAGCATGTGATATGATCCGTTAATTAGTCAGTGTAATCATTTGTAGCATAAACGTATATCAAAGTATCATACCATAAGCAATAAGTACACTTGTTTTATTTTCTAATCTTATCTTAGCAAAAACTGAAACAACAGCAACAGCACAAAAGTTTTGTTTCTTTATCATCATTCAAAGTAGAATGTGAGACGAAGAAAGACTAATTATTTGTGTCTGTTATTTATCAGTGTGACCCATTCCAATGACTAGTACATTGCTTCTTAGCTATTTAGTTGATGTTTGACAAATTAATAAAGGTCTTCTTCTTCTTCTTCTTCTTATATTCTTTCCATTCTATCTTTGACATATCATGATTCTCAATAATTGAATCATCTAGAAAGAATTTTAGAATCAACCACTAGGAACAGGGAGCTTTAAAAACATACCAATGCCTTTAGCCTATTGCAACTAACTAAATTAATTTCTTAAGGAAGTCATAGATAAATACAGATGTTATCCAGTCTAGTCTCAAATGCACTGAGAAGTTCAGAATTGCCCATTCATGTGACTCTCTTAAGAGCCTACACACATGTAGTACATTGCATCACAGAAAGCCAGTGTCTCCTTCATATGCACTTGTTTCATTACTTGCTCAATGAGAATCAGGTTTGCAAAGGATATCATTGATATTCCCTTAAGGAATAATAATCCTGCATGCTTGTACAATCTCTCTAAATTAACTGTATCATTTGATCCTCAGTCAGCTGAGGAAGATAAACAAAACACAGTTGTCTAAAATTGGAAAGAATCTGAATCTTGAGGGTTGGCTTAAGGGGAAAGGGATGGCTGTGTAGACCTTTCCTTCACAGTATTATGATTTACGAAAAATCAAACTATTCTAGCCTATCCCTTCTCCACACTCAGATGAAGTTTCCCCCTCAATGTGTTAGTAGTAGCAGAGTAACAAGGAAGGACTAATTGATGTGAGCCTTTAGCAAATGCCTGTGGAATAGTGAGCCACCTGGGAGTACCTGCCAGCCCTCAGCTGCTATCCTGAGGTGGGCTGATCTTGGCCGGTTTCTCCCAGGGCCATCCTCGGGCCTTTCACCTCCGTCTACTGGCCTCTACTCTGAACCTTCTCATTCCCTCATTGGCTTAACTTATTCAGTGTCCTAAACAGACCAGACGGCATCCTGTTCACAGTGCATTACTTGAAAGATCATTTATCTTCTTGTAAACTAATTGTTTTATTCTTTTATTCACTATTTCTTTTAAATTGTTATTCTGTTCTCTTCCCCATGAGAATTTTTAATTAGTGAATTCGGGCTCTCCGGAAACAGATTGAAATAGGCTAAGAAATAATGACCTATTATCCTCTGGATAACAACGGCTTGAGAACTAGGGTCAATTTTGTTCTTTATCTTCTGAGGAGAGCCATCTCGGCCTCTCTAATGTACTAGAAAACTTTTTTTTCCTTGAGGGTGAAGAGAGCTATTAAGCGCACTTTCTCATTTTGTAAAGTTGAGAACACTTACTAGAATGAGAGAGGGCAGTTCCGCAGCCAGGGAGTCTGCATATAGATGCTCTTGCGTCCACACATCGAGAGGACTCTCAATAAAGCATTTCCCGAAACAGTCATTGCAGTTTCTTAGAATCGAAAATCGTCCTGAAGAAAATGAAGGCAAAGCAGGCCTGATGTTCCAACATCTTTAAGAATAAACGTGATATTCTTCCTGGAGTCAGAGTTATTAAGATATTAATGGCATCAGCCATCATAAAAAGCCTTAATTCCCAAGGATTTATACTACATAATTACACTCCTCATTAAGGAATTTAACATCATCAATAGGTGTTTAAATTTATGAAGAAATGACAATTCCCCTTTCGGTTTTTATGAAGTTTCCTTTCACAGTTGAGCCAAGAATATGAACACAAAGCCTTGCATTCTAGGTCCATATTTTTTTGATTTTTTTATTGATTTTTATTGAGCTCTACATTTTTCTCTGCTCCCCTCCCTACCTCTCTCCTCCCCTTCAACCCTCTCCCAAAGTCCGTATTTCAAAGCACCATTCACGCAGTTCAATCCAGACCCTTGACATGTTGCAAACATTATGGAGAAACGCTGTCCACTATTTCTTTGCCTAGCAAGAATTTATTATCACCTTAAAGGTTCTAAGAGTAAGTACAATAAATTGGGTATGCAATGAATATACCCATCCACATAAAGCTGATCTCACTCCAACAGGAGTACGTGATGGATTATTTTGGAGGTATATTTGTGACGATGCCCAGGAACACAGACTCAGATAGCTCCAAATTCTATCTTCCAACTTCCTAAGAGCTTTATGAAGTTTTTGTATGTACAGAATTAAAGACACTTTTTATACACTTTTAGTGGAAACATCAGATAATTACAGCTAAGTGGGGAACTCTCTGCTGTAGATTTCAGATGCTAGTAACATAGCATTCTTAGGTTTGAGGTTGATAGAAGCTAGTAATCTTTTACATTAATACATTGTAGTGATTTGAAAGAAAATGGCTCCCAAAGTGAGTGACAATATTAGGAAGTATGATTTTGTTGGAGGAATTGTGTCACTGTGGGGGTGGGCTTTGCGGTCTCCTTTGCTCAAGCTACTCTCAGTGTGAAAGACAGTTCACCTCTGGTTGCCTGTGGACCAAGATATAGAGCTCTCAGCTCCTTCTCCAGCATCATACCTGCCTGCATGCCACCATGCTTTCCACCATGATGATAATGGACTAAACTTCTGAAACTGTAAGCTAGTCTCAATTAAACGGTTTCCTTTATAAAAGCTGCCATTGTCATGGTATCTCTTCATAGCAATTGAAACCCTAACTAAGATTTATATCCAAAAATCAATGTATTTTGTGTGGTAATCTCAAGGATATTTTGTCAGAAACACATCACTAATGAGTGGCTATTAAAAGGATTAAAGATAACTCAAGATAATTTGACTCTAGATCTGAAACATTCCAACTCTGCACAATGACAAAAGTTCAGTCAGTCAATCAACCTTGTAGAATCTTCAACAGAACTGTGGCTTGCTTTATACTACGTTAGTACTTGCCAATGTAACAGTTTTAATGTGAGGTAATCACTCACAGTACCACATGTTTGAACACCTGGTCCCTAGCTGATGATGTTGTCTGAGAAAGGTGTGGAGCTTTCAGGAGTAGAGTCTTGCGGGAAGAAGTGGGTTACTGGGATATTGCAGTGAGATTTCGTGGCTATAACCCACTTCCTGTCCTTGCTCTGATTCCTGACTGGGAATTCAGTGTAAGTACCTAATATCACGCTCCTGCTGCCATATAGAAAACATCCACTGGATGCTAAGCCAGAGGAAACTGCTCCCTTTAAACTGCTTTTCAGTTATTTGGTCACAGTAATGCAAACTATACTAAAATACAACAGAGGCAGCCCTGAGTTCTCATATCTTTATTGTGGCATCATTATCAGTATGTCTCCCATGTTTCCAACAAGTACCTCATTCACATGCCCTAGTTACTGGGCTACCCCTATAATTTCAGCACCATTCCCAACCTTATTTCACCAGGGAAACCACTTTCCTCTCCACACTCACCAACCTCCCTCCACGTGCCATTTATAGTTTTACTAATTAGTACTTAAGATAATATCTCCCATTACTCTAATTTTATGAGAATTTATTGATGTCCTTCTGGCAGCGACTGGAAAAATCACTTTCAGAGAGCAGGTGTTACAGAAGAAAGTTGAGACCCATTGCTGCACATGGAGAGAGAACATGAGTATATGGATTTGCCTAGGCTGAGGAAGCTGTGGAATCAGAGTTAAGGAACATCTGGTCTACCTTGCTGAAGTGAAGCATGGAACACAACAACAAACAAACTGACTGGATTACAACTGAGCTCTGCAGCAGCAAGCTTCAGCAGCTCCTTCCTTTCCTTTGGAGGTTATCCAAGCTTACTCAGTCTTTCCTCCTCTAAATCACCGTTACACTGCTAATACACATGAACAATGGAGCGCTGGCCAGCACTGAAAAGTAGAGTCAGAATCATGGGAGTTTCCAATTGCCTATTCTCCATCCATTGTGCATACCAATTTTGTCTAGGTTAGAGAACTACCATCGAGACCACTCATGCATCCGCCCTGGGTGGTACATTTTTGTCTGTTGCTGCAGATGGTCCAGGAAGTGCAGTCAACTGTGGCAGAGGATTCCTCTTTAGAAACAGAAATCTATAATGAAGTGTGTTCAACATATCTGTCACATTTTATTTGGGATTACTGTCACTTTGATGTGATCACATTACCTCATGTAGGGAATCATGTAAATAAATCCATACATGACTGAAAAAAACATACCAATAGCATTAACACCCAATATTTGAAGTATTTCCCATATGCTTACTGTTTCTGCTTTTGTTAAAATTATGTCCATGCTGGTTTCAAGCACACCATGTGATTCAGGATCTTACTCTGGAGTCCAGGCTAGCCTAGAATACTCCATGTGACCCAAGCTAAGTAACCTAAGCAAGCTTCAAACGTATGATTTGTCTGTCTCTACTTGCCAACTATAATTAACTTTGAAATCAATGACAACAAGAAAATGCATCTTTATAATAGCCAAGCCAAAAAAAAAGAAAAAAAAACCTGCTCAGTACACAAGTTTTGCCAATAAGAAAATTAATGGCAGGGCTGGAGAAATGCCTCTGTGATTAAGAGCACATGCTGTTCTTCTAGAGAAGCTGATTTCAGTTCCCAGTTCCCACATGGTGGCTAATAACCTACTGTAACTCCAATCTCAAGGGATCTGAGGACCTCTTATGGCCTTCTTAGGTACTACAGGCACATGAAACATACACAGAGGAATCACTAATAAATGCAGAATTTTTCTTTTTCAATAAAGCTCTCTATGAAAAGAAAGAAAAGAAAAGGACAGGAAAGGAAAGGAAAAAAAGAAGAGACAAGAAAAGCAATTGCAGTTTCCAAAAGGTTTGTAACTACCAATTTGCTTAGTGTCCAGAGAAGCCACTTGAAAGTGTGTTTTGTTTCCAGAAATTTCCAGTTTTCTCCACATTAGCATCACCATTCAACACTCACCGG
>NC_022009.1:118573824-118586535 GCF_000317375.1 Microtus ochrogaster
GTAGGCTCTCCTTCCTCTCCTCTGCTCGCTACCCCTAATCTACCCAGACTCTCTTCCTCTTTCACATCTTCTGTGTCCTTTTGCCCACCCTGTCCTCCTTGTCACCTGATCTTACTCTCTCTTCATGTCCTTTCTAATGTTTTATGTTTCAATTCCATTTGCACCCACTTTGTATGTGTCCATATATTACAGCCTCGAACCCACATGTGAGAGAGAATGTGACTTTTGTCTTTCTCATCTTTGGTCACCTCATTTAATATACTTTCCAAATCCGTCCTTTGTTTTCTGTAAATTATGCTACCTGTTTTTTGTTTCAGCTGAAAGAAATTCCATAGTGTATATGTGCCATACTTTCCTTATCCACTCACCACCTCTTGATAGGCATTTAAGTTGTATCCTTGCTACCTAGAAAGAAATATATATCTCCATATATTGAGTGTTTACCTACTTATATAGGTAGTATATTTATCAATATTTTTGGCAAAGGATTCAAAAAAACTCAATACTAACTAGACTTTGAGAATGCTTGCAAAATTTCTGTATTTATAGCAGGAATAAGCCCAACTATTTATTGATTTTAGTGTGTCTGGATTACCTTTTTATAGACTCCCGATCTTTCAGTTGTCTGAAGAAGGACTACTGATGACTATGTAATTGTGTCAGAGAATATATATATGGATGTAGCTTTCTCTGGATATGTGTCCAGGAATGGTTTAGTTGGGTCATAGCAAGTTTTCAATGAACCTCCAAATTGATTTCCGCAATGGTGAACTTGTTTTCATTCCCACTAGCAGTGGATAACGTCCTCACCAGCAATTTCATCAGATCATTTTTCATGATAACAGTTCTCACTGGGGTGAGGTATGTCTCAAAGTAGCACTACATTATGTTTCCCTAATGGCAAAGGATGTTGGTCACCTGTTATTGCTTATTGGCCATTTACATTGCTTCTTTTAAGAAGAATCTATTCATTTCTGAGTTTATTTGTTGTTTGGCAGTTTGGCTTCTGTGTGTGTTTAGTTTTTACAGTTCCTTGTGTGTTCTGAGTATTATCTGCCTGAAGTACAGATGGGGAAGATTTTCTTCCATTCAGTGGGCTGTCTCCTTCTTTTTTGAGCAGAAACTTTTTAGCAAGTTTGTTTTTTGTAAAGATTTTTCAAATGTTTTGGAAATAATATTCAACCTTTATACCAAGTTGTCAGGCATCTAGGCACCATTTGGAACACTTTTTATATATCTTACTTAGGCCCTTTAAGAGTTTTGAAATAGGTACAGATAGTACCATGCATTTACATACGAGGAAGGAGATTTTGACCAATTTCCCCTGTGATTGGGTGGCAGAAGGCTACAGTCTCTCCCAAGATTTTTCTCTTCGTAGCAGTGTATTTCTTTGAGAGCTTTTGATGAGCACCAAATCTGACGTATTGCTGTCTCCAACATTATCTGACACAATTACATAGTCATCAATAGTCCTTCTTTGGACAACTGAAAGATTAGGAGTCTCTAAAAGGGTAATCCAGACACACTAAAATCAATAAATACTTGGGATTATTCCTGCTATAAATACAGAAATTTTGTAAGCATTTTCAAAGACTAGTTAATATTGAGTTGTTTTTACTCCTTTGCCAAAAAAAAATTGATAAAAGTTGAGCAACATACTTCCTATATAAGTAGGTAAACACTCAAAATTCATGTTAAGTAGATTATTTTTAACAGTAATTTTTTTCATCATAAAAATTAAAACCTACAGCTAAAGAGAAAAACAAAATCCCTGTATTGGGCTAAACATTGTTTCCCCAACGTAGTGTTTAGCCAGATTATTGTGTGACCTTCCTTGGAGAGACTCTTTGCAGACACGGGTGGCTGAGACTAAGTTATAATGGAATCCACTGGCAGGGACTTCAGTGAGGCATCTATCTGTAAGGAAAGGCACACAGGAAGTGTGGCCACAGCTCCCGGAAGCCAGGACAGAGAACCCCACCTTGCAGGTGCCTGGTTTTTAGATGTCTATCTTCCAGTGAGGGAATAAGTATGTTTTGTCTGAAGTCACTGTCAGGCTAAGTAGATACAGCTGTGCTAGAACACAGACCTAGACATCAATGTCAGCTTTCAATACTTGCCAATTTGTGGGTGAAAATTTTCTAAGATATCATTTGTTTAAACACTAGCAAAACACATAGGTTTGAAGTGCCACTGTTTCTTTTTCATACATATGTGATCTTAATTTATCTGAAGTGAGTTTGTTTGAAGCACTATTTAAAGATCTTATTGAGGCTTTTACATAAACATTTCCTCTGATGAAGCATTTGTGCAACAGTGAACGGCAGTTACATTGGCTCCACTAGCGTTAATGATGGATTGCGGTGTTGTTTTCTACCCGACTGGCAGGAACCTGCTTTAGGCTCCTCATACCTTACGATTAATTTCATAGAGTCCTTGATGAAGGGCACGGCAGGCCTGCACATTGACTGTCCCAAACAATGACTTTGCTCTCTCCAGTGTTTATTCCAGATCATAGAACAGCTTGTTAACTATTTTCAAAGCTGAGTCTAATCTGGTCATAAATTAAATATAAATTTATTGGATGGTGAATTTCTCAATTATTTTATTAAATCCACATCACATGAGGCTATATAGTAGCTACACAAAGCATTTAGTTTTATGACATATGTTCCTCTATTTTTCTCTAAAAATTTTTACTTTGAAATGAAAGGCTAAAAATAATATTCATAGTTACATTTTGTTTTTAATATAACTTGAAAACTACCTTAAATTGCAAAAATTTAATCTCAAGACATTAAAAACAGCCAGGTGGTGGTGGTGCGCGCCTTTAATCCCAGCACTCAGGAAGGCAGAGAGAGGAGGCTCTCTATGCGTTTGAGGCCAGCCTGGTCTACAAGAGCTAGTTCCAGGACAGGCTACAAAGCTACAGAGAAACCCTGTCTTGGAAAACCAAAGAAAAAAAAGGAAATAAAAAGAAAAGAGACCCTAAACACAATGGCCACTTCAACTAGCACTTTCAGTTACTCAACTTTTTCCTTGAGATTTCTTTTTTTTTTTTGAGAAATATTAGCTGAGAAACTAAATATATTCCCAAGTAACGGAGAAATACATCATTTTCCAATTAGTATAAATGTAATATTTACTATTTGAGTACTTTTTGCAAATGCATTTGGGATGACATATGCTTAAATTTCTGGTGAAGTTTGCCTGCTATTGGTATTACCTACAGAACTGAAGATATTCTGGGACTGGGTCCCTGATGGAAAATAACAGGGGAAGAACGGGAAGAAGAATATGAGATAAAGACTCGGAATGGTTCCCTTTTTAGCTATGAAAATATAAATTTTTTATTTGTGAGATCATTACAATAAAAATTTTAAATATATATGATATTTCATTAATTTTTCAGATGCAAGATAATGGTATGCCTATTATTTTTCCGCAGCAAGAAGCACTTGGCAATACAGTATAATGATAAAATGATTTCCTCTTCAAATTATAGGCTGTGGGGTATATGCAAACAAATTCATCTTCATCCATCCCACATACAGACAGGATCTGTTGAATGCCCTCTTTATTAGAAGCCATCAGAGCTTCTCGCAGGTTCTCAGCTACCTGTCACAGTGATATTGAGTGATAAAGTGGTCATGGCCCTAATTTAACAATGTCTGTGATGATCCTTAATGTCTATCAAAAGCTCTACATAAACTAGGAATTTCAGTATAATGATATTATGTAAAAATCTTAATATCAAGCCTTAGAATATTATCCTAAGTTGCCTAAAAATAGAAAAAGAGGTAAATGGTGTCTTACCGTACACTTTGTTTTTAGTGTTACCGTTGTGATGCGGAGGAGTGGATGGGGGAGGGTGAAGGGACCAGGGAGGGAAGAGGGAGGGGAAACTATGTAATACAGGACAAAAAATAAAGTATATAAAATATAAGCCTAAAGTTCGAAAAAGAGCTGGAGAGATGGCTCAGTGATTAAGTGCACTGATTGCTCTTCCAGAGGTCCTGGGTTTCAGTCCCAGCACCCACATGACTCTTCGCAATCACTTATGCTCCAGTTCCAGGGGATCTGATGTCTTCTAGCATCCACGGGTGTCAGGCACGTAAGTGGTCCACAGACATCCATGCAGACATACATAGAAAAGGTTTTTTTTTAAAAAAAAAATCTGAACAATGAGCACATTCAAGACTGTGCAGAAGGCACAACACCTTGAGTAAACATATAGGAAAACAATCTAGCAGGCAAAGGGGAAGGGTGGGCAGCAGTGTCCAAAACCAGCGTTGCTGGGAAGTACAGATCATGGGTCACCTCAAGTGACACACATGATTGGAAATGGGTTAGTCCAGGAGCGAGAGTTAGCCGAGAAAAGGGCTAAAGCTAAAGAGCCAAGCAGTGTTTAAATGAATACAGTTTGTGTGTTGTTTTTTCGGGCATAAGCTAGCCGGGCAGGCGACCGGGGTGCTGGGGACTCAGCCCCGCCACTACTATTACAACAGACTATGCCACGTGCAGTGTCAGAAGGACAATCTCCACACGCGTAACCGGCTCTGTATGCAGAAATACAGGTATTTGGTAATTTAAAGGGCCTAGAAACCAAGGACATTTCTAGACACGGACCTGAAGCGAGAACAATTACTGGTATCCTGGTCTCCCTTCCATTGGCCCAGTCTGTGCCTCGGTGACTTTCCACAGCAATGGCAACTGAAAAGCTATGAAAATGGAGAACAGAATTTTCGAGGACTGTGAACACCCATGGTAAAGGATCCTAGCCCTGCATCACCAGCGTTCCATAAAGCCATCTTTGTTTCTGTAGCGACTGTGGAGAAGGAAAACCTGCCTCGTCCAGACAGAGAGAGCCCCTAGGCCAACCAGCTTGATCACAGTTGTTAGTTTTAACTCTTTTAATCTTAGTGACCAGTCAAGAAAATTCCAAATCTCAGTGACCTCATTAGCTAAAGGGGAAAATGAAATATGGAAATACAGGTTATAGTGGCTCCCTGACATTCACAATAACCTTCTGTAATAGTCCTCATAAGGTTAGGGAAATGTTCCCAGGGCATTTAGACAAATGAACCTGACCCTTGTGATGTAACTAAGTTGTATTATCCAAAGGTCAAAACTTTTATGAATGTGCGTATGTTAAATAAAATGCATATTCTAAGACAGAAGCTGATATTTTATCCTGTGGTCCTATCGGTTACCCCAAACTGATCAAACTTAACTATCTCAAGTTAAATACTGGCATCACTTCCTTTTTTAAATGTATAACTTAACCATTTTTTCAGGGTCTTTTACTATAATTCTTATTAAACAGGCATTGTGCTTTTGGTTACCTTAACATATCAACTTTTGCATGTGCTCTTGCAACCTAAAAACTGCCCCGGGCTTTTCACTTACTAAAATAGAAACTTAACCACACCCTTTTCTTTTCTTTTTCAAACAACATATTCTGATTCAGGCTTCCTCCCCCACAACTCCTCCCATATCTACACCCTTTGCACTAAAATCAGAATGTTTTCTTCCGTCTCTCAAAATAGCTTCTGGTTCGAGTCTGAACAGACAGATGTTGGACTGAGAGCAAATGCTCGTGAGTCTGACCTGCGGTTAGTGTGTGAGCAAGCAGCAGCAATGGCTGCTGGGAGAAATGCCTTCATGACTTTTGCCAGGAATAACAGAAGCAAGAGGCCAAAAAACACAGCTGCTAGAGACTTGCAATTTTACTTTTTTGACACTTACCTACTTTATCAGTGATTTGTTCTCATGTATGCAGGACATATTTTTTGCATGCCTTTAAAGGTTTGAAGTTCCCTAGCAAATACTCCAAATAAACTGAGTTTGCTAACCCCAGATTTGCCCTAGTAGTCTTGATAGGGAATAAAGCATAAGGAAAGCAACCAGGGCTGCTGGAGTGTGCTATCCTTCCATAGAAACTAGTTTTAGTTTAGTCCAGACAGTCATTCCCTTCTCCCTAATATAGGCTCTGAGTTTGTCACAAGTCAAAACCATAAAAGCAAAATTTGCTGGTTATTTTAAGTTTAAGGGTATGAATGGGGCAGATTTTCATAATTATTCTTCAGCTTTCTTTTGTCAAATGAACTACCTAGTCTTTTCTTACTCTCCCAGACAGAAAAACTCTAATCATGAGGGTAAAATAATTTCCACTTCGCTTGAATCTTTCTGCATTTTATAAATTGAAAGTTCTAACGAGGCTTCAACGACTACACTTTCTTCCCCAAAAGAGGAAGACGACATAGCCAGATTTAGATTTGGGGGCCTTTAAAATAAGAATTCACTTTTGATTTCCAGCTTCTTGCTCCACGAGAATGTGAAAGGAGGGAAGGGCGGGACAGAATCGAGTGAGTGGGGCAGATGATCTAGCAGCCCTTACTCCTATCTGAACGGTGCTGCAGATATGCCAATATTGTACTTGATAAAGCAAGCACCGGTGTCCGAAGAGTTTGTGTCAAGCTCCTAACCTGTGGCAAGACTGCTCCCTCCCCTCCACACAGGAAGAAGCAGAGACGTCCCTGAGAATGAGTCATGATTTCCGTCCCGCAGAAGTGTTATGAGATGGTGACCTTCAATGCAATACAGACGGGCAGAGTATTGTTTTTGAAATTTGTATACTACACATGTAGTACATATTTACATACTTTTATGCCTTTGTGATAAGTTTATTTCTTTCCATGGCTCTAGTCAGAAAGAAAATTTAACATCTACAATATTCTTCTAGGGGAGTCTTTGCTGTTCTTTGGAAGCCACAGTTCATAGGGTTGCGGAACAATGTTTGGAGGCAAAGAAATCTGTTTTGTGTTTTTCCTCTAAGAGCAGAGATGAGTAGGAATTTTGGTTCAAATAATTCCCCCATGCAGTATCCTCAAATTCCCCAGTGAGAATCTATAAGAGACAGCAACAGCTCAAGTTTACAGGATTTGTAATTTACTGTAAAATACTGCAGCATAGACAATTCGATACATCCATACAGGAGGTTTTGGGGGTGTGTCTAGATACAGGCAGTTAGTTAATGGGTAAACAGGTTATACCAGAGTTATGAATGCTTACACCAGAGTGGTTGATCATCCCTTAAGAGGACAGACAGAGGTATTTCACCCTTGCGGAACATTAATCATCTGGGGGCTTTCAAAAACAATGCATAGGTTACATTATTTCATTTTCAATTACCATTAGGTAAAAGTAGAATTTTATTGTGGACAATTCTATGAATTTTAATACATATACAGATTTGTATAACCACCCCTACAGTCAGACTTCTGACCCCCATGAAGCTGCCTTGCATGCTTTATCCATCTAGAATCATAGTGTCCCTGCAATGACAATTTGTTGGGATGATTTTTTTTTAAAATAAATACTGGTGTCTAAACTTTTCTCTCAGAGATCTTGATCTTATTTTATTGAGAAAAGTCTTGGAATCTCTTAAACAAAACAACACAGTAAAAACAAACAAAAATTTACCAAGGGTATAGACAAGGTCGGGAGGCTATAGATATCTCTTAAAGCATCTAACAATTTTCAACAAATAAACTGGCTTCAACTTGTTTGGCTCATTGGTTGAACTCCACCTTCCACGCTAACAGAGTGGAGCACCTGGTTAGACGGCCAGGGGCACTGGCAGTGTAGCTATACGCCAGAGTCGACACTACCCACTCCCCTTTCACTTACAAACCACTCAGAAATGGATGCCGTAGCTATTGCTGTGTTTTTCAAACTCTAGGGGAGTCTGAAATGACATTTGTGGGTTGCTCTGCACACGTTTGCCATGTCACACAATGCAGATGCATCATCTGAAGGCTTGACAGGATTTTGAGGATTCACTCCCTCCGAGTTCTCTTATATTGCCATTGTCAGGAAACATCAGCTCCAGTCGGTGTGGAGGAAGGGCTTCCCCAAAGGCTGTCTGTGTAGTCCTCGAGATTTGGTTGCTGGCATTTCAGAGTGAACGATTCAAAAGCCAGAGCGAGGAGGATACGTTATCTTTTAGAATCTGACCTCTGTGTCCCACATGGTTACTCCTCTTAAATTTTATTTTTCTTAAGTCAATAAGTAAATTCTTTGCACACTCAAGAGAAGCAAAGCTAGACTCCAGAAGATTCCCTCAACAAACTTTGAAACCATCACAGAAAGTAATTGGCTAGAGTTGAGGGATATAAAAGATATTTTGACTGCATTTATTGAAATGTTTAAGGTATGGCTAGAGAGATATAACTCACTTGGTTATATGCATGCTGCTCAGCTATGAGCACCTGAGTTTGATTAGACACACATGTGCTAAAAATGCCAGGAACAGTGGTACTCACCTGTTATCCTAGTGTTAAGGAGACAAACAGGCAAGTCTCTGGGACTCAATGTTCAGCCAGCCTAGCCTCTTGGCAAGTTCCAGGCAAATGAAAGAAAATCAAAAACCTTCTTTTAAACATGGAGGTGGAGAACTCAGAAAAAACGACACCTGAGGTTGTCCCCTGAACTCCATAGCATGTGTACACATGCTTTACACCCCTCTAGCGACACGGGCGTACACATGAACATGCACATGCTCTCACATATCCACATCTGAGCCAGACTCAGGGCTTTTGGACCATGAATTATAACAAATAGAGGAGTAAAGCTAGGAGAATTGAAACTTCAGATCCAATCTGGGCAACTTAGCAAGAGTGCGTGTTAAAATTAAAATATGTAAATAATAACAATTTTTCATGACTAATTCTAGTATAGCAAATGAACTTAACAAAAGTCAAATACCCACAAAAACCCCAAACTCTCAAAACCGTAACGACTGAGTTGGCCACCAAATATAATTGGTACACGTATCTTCAGAGAAGAAAGAACACACGAGATCAAAAGACATCGTCTGGTCTTGCTCGAGACCATGTTGTCCAATGAACCAGTTCTTCAGAAGACACGTACTTTCAGGGCAATGCTGTAGATGTGTTAATACAAAAACAGAAATATGTGATAACAGATAAACAGAAATGACATTTAATTTCAAGCTCCATTAGGAACATGCAGGCAATGGGGAGAACAAGGTCAGCCAAGATGGTAAAGGACAAAAATATTTCATTTCCAATTATTTAAAATGGTGTACAGATGTAGCAGCCCAGATACTGCTGAGTGCTTGCCAACTAAAAAATGAAAGGGATAATACCAAAGGAATAGATACCCATAATTCCCGAAGGCTTCAAAATTCTGTTTTCTGTTGAAGTACTGTTTTTAACCATTAAGTATTTGGGCCATGTAAATCAGCATTCTGTAGTTGCAGAGGTACCCAGCTTTGTTTGCATAAAGTCTTATGAGAACACAGCCATCCTGAAACTCCCTTGTATTATATCTACGGTTCTCACTGTGTGGCAGTGACTCAAGTCTCTGTGAGACACAATTGGTCATTAAGTGTATTCCAACTTAAAAGGCAGTTCCTGAAGGAGCTGCTAGCCTAGGGGAGACTCAAAGAAATGATCCAGGAAAGGAGAGAACTCTGCACACCTGGATCAAAGGCAGCAGGGGCTCCCCCTTTCATCTTTACGCCAGTCCCTTCCCTTCCAAGCGTCATGGATGAGGTCATATTCCATCCTTGTAAGCTCTTGATGTATGACGTCTGATTCCCTATCATAGGAATTCCTCATTTTATTAAGGTTCTTCTAGCAAACTTGTCCAAATCTTGACCTGAGGGCAAACCAGAAGACACACCCATCCTATGGCCAAGGGCTATATATCTCAAGCTTTGAAGGCTGCTTTTTCTGATAATATCCTTGAAAAGCCAGGGTGTGATAAACACTGTTACAAGGTGCTCGGGAACACCATATTGAAATTGCCTTCCGATAACAATGCCTCAGAGAGGAAATCAAATTCCTGTCCTGCCTGGATCATGTGCCATTTCTAAATAGATAAAGTATACCATTAGCTCTGCTGGTCAGTTTTCATCCAGAGGCCAGGGCCAACGTTAGTTATCAAGGAAATCAGAGGAGGATGTGTTTGACATACACAAATCATACTTATCGTAGTTCATATTAAAAAGTAACTTACTAGGCTCAAGAATTAAGGCGGGGCTACATCACGAAGAATTGTAATGGACTGTGTTTACAGGTTTGGGGTGTTTCCTCACATGCAATGGAAATTTCTTAAATGATTGCGCATGAGTGGAGTGGTAAGGTTATCTTTACAGTCCTACTGACTCAGGCTTTAGGGATTAGGAACAAGGAAGTGAAGAAAGGAGCAAGGAAACTCTTCAGGGAAATATTGATAAGTGAGCCTGGACCAGGACAGTGGGCAGACAGAGGTAGCCTGTGGAGTGGGAAGACAGAATTAAAGATGGACTTCATGCTTCTATTTGGTAAAACTTAGTGAAAGAAGACACATTTTAGAAAGAGAAGTAGGTTTTATAAGGTAAAAGCAAATGCAGTTTTGAAAATTATGGCTTTGGGGATAGAATGGGATGTAGAAAATTAGGCTGAGAAAATAAAAGAGACACGGGAGAAGGGTCAACTAGAGACAGGATACCTGGTACCAGTGCTTAGGGGAAGATGGAAGAAGCAGTCTCAGCCGAACTGAGAAAGCAGTCAGAAGTACACACAAAGGAACCACGGAAGACACAGAACAGCTGCAGGAAGATATCTGAATGAAGGCGGCATACTCTAGTCCTGCTTTATTATGACTGGATCATGAGGTGTCTCAAGAGCTACACACACAAAATGACAAATCCAGAGGAGGCAAACGTGTCAAATGTTCCAGTGGCCACTTTATCAACCTAAAAGGAAATGCCCTCAGTGACAAGGGAGCACTGAGAACTGAAGAGAGCCCAGGTCCCCTACTTCACACACTGTGAAGGCATTCAATACACTCCAGTCCTTTTCCTTGGTAAGAGTCAGTTACTGGTACCTGCGGCTCAGGTGATACTCTGTATCAATAGATCTTCTCTGATCACTTGCTAATAACAATTCATTGCGTCTGTGCTCTTTTGCTCTATACTAGGCACCCATGCCTCATTGAGTGCTTTCTTTTCCTTCTAATAAATTCCCAGGCACAAAATACTTTGACTTCTGTGTATGTGGAAGCAGAAATCCACATTGGTATCTTCATCTGCCCTGGCTAGCCCGCAAGCCTCAGAGATCCTCTTGTGTACACCTTTCAAATGCTCAGATGACAGTGCATTGGGCTTCTTTGTCTAGGTGCTAGGGCTATAACAAGCCCTCATGCTTAGACATCAAGTACTGAACCAAGTGAATCATTTCCCCAACGCTCCTCTGACTCTTGGCCAACCAAAAATTACAGAGTACTTGGCAAGATGAATCTAACTGATAATTTACATCTGTTCTTTTTGCTAATGGGGATCACATCTGGATTTAGTTCTCACTAGGATGCTCTTCTAACATGGAGTTAGAACTAATTATTTGTGACTGGTAATTTAGTGGGGAGATTTTCACATGGATTGTGAACATGACACTCATGCTTTCTCATGCTTTTTAAGAGCAATTTCTTATTTGTTGTCCCCAAACTTAGCTTAAAGACAATGAAAGTCCTCAGTTCCTTCTTTCAGTAAGATGATGGAGGAAGAGAACTCAAGTGCCAATCAAAGCAGAAAAAGAAAGGAAGTGAAGCAGTTTGGCAAAGGCATTTAATAATTCATTAATTTATATTCTTCTTATAAAGAAAAACTGTAGCTCACAAACCACTAAGAAATTATATGCTTTAAAAGACTTACCCCTCATTTTTTATATCTTTATTGGTTAATACCCTAGGTTCAATATGTTTCAAATAATTAAATACTGCAACTGGGACATTAAAATACAAACTAATTTACCAAAATAATTGTATTCTGAATATTATGTACAATATTATACATTTTACATTACATAATGGGGCTTTAATACATAAAGATAAGATTTGATTTATGGCTACTAGTAATCCAAAATACGGAACAGTTCTATGCACACATACACGATTGCTCAGCTGGGAAAATCAACACCATACATGACTGTGGCTATTAAAAACTAAAATTACATTCATACCATAAGAGCACAAAATGAAATTCATTTTTATGATTTTTGAAAGTAGCATTTAAAAACCACACACAGATGAATTGTGATCCAGTTCTACGTGTTTAACCATATTGATGATCCAAGCTGAAATATGTACTCATTTATGGGAAAAATTTCCACTTTGAATTTTCTCCTAAGGGATGTATTATTACTCACAGCCATTAAAATGCCCTATATATAGGCAAAGGCAGGTCAATTCCGGGTAAACAGTTAAGCCACTGAGGGTGCAGTTCTTATCATAGTGCTATAGATATTTCACGATATAGTTCTAAAAAATAATCTTATTAAACTGTAACATTGCATGCTTTCATATCGATAGCTGTGATCCAAATAGTTACATACCAAGGCACAGAGCTTAAGGGAGAAATATGTGCTGTAGAAACTGGATACCAAGGAGAATATAACTAAGAGACTTTAGATAAGAAATAATGGAGACTGGGAGGTCACCCAGGAAGCAACTTCACACAGACTCGATCAGTTTCTAAGTGTGTCAGCCCTTGTTTGGCCTCTATAATTGAAGACCAAGTCCAAGATACTTTCCTAGGGGTATTAATATTATTCGATTTTCATACTTGATTCCTCTCGAACATGGCAGCTGTGATCTTTCAGCACTGCTAACTGACTTGAAAGTTTGAAAACACAATGTCTTTGC
>NC_022009.1:118586635-118593604 GCF_000317375.1 Microtus ochrogaster
CACACACACACACACACACACACACAAAGCTTTCCAATTACGTGTCAAAGACGCAGATGGATCTCATTTCCAGACAGCCTGTAGCAGTGACATCCTATCAGAGCCGTACCTAAGAACCTGCAGGAATAGCCACTAGGCTATCGGTCATTCCCTCGACATTTGCACAGTGTTTTTCAGTATACCTTGTTTCTAAATCCAATCCTGCCTTTTATCCAATATAAACGGTAGACTCCCTGGAAGCCAGAAAAGAAAAAAGTAACGAGCTGAGACATGCACCAAAGCCAAGCATTTTCCAACATCACACCGTCTCTGAGGAGTGAGAGTCAGACCTGAAGGCATGTCTTATTGTTTTTCTTCTTCTCCATGTTTAACTTGACTATAAAAGAAGTTCTAAGTTATCAAAATATATTCATATAAATGTATAGCATTTCTAATATAAAAGTTAAAAAAGTCCAAACCCTTACTTTTGTTTGTAATTAAATATTCTAGAATTCAGTAGGAGGGACTTGTTTTAGAGCAGCTTGAAAAAAAAAATGGATGGCTGAGTGTAGCCTAGAAATTGGGTCCAGCTACATTTCTGCTCTCCGATGTGATTTCTCAGCGATAGCGGCCCCCTCTTCTTCCTCATCTACCTCCTCTTCATAATGCTCCTCTCTTCTTTTGGAATGGACACCATCTGGAGCTCCTGGTTCTTCGCCATCATTATTTTTATCATCAGCCTAAAAGACAAAAGAAAAAGACAAAAACAAAAACAACAAACTAAGAGTGAATGTAGATTTTTGTGATGGATAATACTCTCCAACAAAGGATGCAACGTAATTCATTTTGGAGGAAGAGAAGGCGTGAAGAAAATGACCTCATCAACATCACCACCACAGCCTCGGAGTGTTCCAGATCATAACGTTTCTTAATTCTAGGCGGGCCTGCTAAATTTGTCATTTACTTAGCGGTACAGAGAGTGTGCAGCTGGTCTCTGTGTGGATGTGCGTGATTTAGATGTGTAACTGTGACATGCCACAGCAGTGTAGGCAAAGACACACATTCCTGCATACATACACTTGGGCACACATACACACGCTCACATTCAAAGAAATAAACATACATTATCACCATAGGTCTCTTCAGCATTGTGCTCCAATTCCCTTTTCTTCTCTTCAGTCAGATCTTCCTGAACCTAAAACACAATCACAAATACCGACTGAAGCTTCCCCATTTAAACATGTGTGGCGAAATGTTCCGATTTCTAAGACATTCATTCAAAATTGCACATCTTTAAAAAAAAAAGGAACTAAATGAACGTTGAAAAATGATACAAGTCAAAAGTTTGACTTGTCCAGTAGGCGTACGGAAGTGTGCAATACACCTCTGGAGAAATTGTTGGCAGTTACTGGTTGCTGGAGGAACAGGTGCCTTTTTCTTCAGTGGCGTAGCACTGAGAAGATGCACGTGCTCCAGTAAATCACCTCTGCTTGGGCAAGAAACTCTAATTGAACTCAGTGGGCCACATCAAATAGGAAGATGTGAATGTAGGAAGAAAGATCGTTGAAAAGAAGCATCCCAGAGGGAAAGGGAGTGGATGAGGGTGGAGGATAGGAAAGGGTAATGGAGGGGAAAATGGTTAAAATTTATTGTATAAGTATATGAAACTGTCAAAAAGAGAAATTTAAAAGTCAGTGTGATTCTCAAAGACAGACCTGGCTCTCTGTTTCAATAAAACTGTATTTACAAAACAGGTTGTGTTTATTGGAGTTTTCTACCTCTTAATATATATTGTGTAGAAAGACAAACCTGAACAAAAGGCTTGTCTCTAAACATTTCCTTCTATATAAACAGTGAGGTTGATGTTTTTTTTTGTTTTGTTTTGCTTTGGGTTCAGGCAGGGTGTCATCTCAAGCTCACAATCTCCCTGTCTCAATTCCTGGAGTGCTGTGATTACAGATTTGTTTCAGCATGCTGGGGAAACAGTTTTCATTATGGTAACCCTCAATAAAGTGCCAATAAAGAGAATCACTTAGTAAGACTTTTATAGCCATTAATCTCAAGATGGCCATACTTGCTTCATCTATGACATGACTACTTTTTCAGTGAATTACGTATATGCCTCTGTGTGTATATGTTCATGAGTGTGTGTGTGTGCGTGCAGGTGCACCAGAAATGGGATGTCAGAAGTCAATGTCAGGTGTTTTCCTCAATCTTTCACCCTATTCATTTTTTAAACTCAGTCTCTCATCAATCCTGAAGCTCACCTATTTGCCTAGTCTGGCCTGTGAGCCCCAGGGACCCTCCTTTCCCTGTCTTCCCAATGGAAGAATTACAAGTGTGTGCTATCAAGATTTTTAGTTTTTTTTTTTTAAATGTGATTGCTGCAAACCTAACTCAAACATTCAAGCTTATATCGTAAATATTTTACCAACTGAGACATTGCCTCGGTCTTTTGCTGAATTAGTCTTGCCGTTTCCATGTAAGGCAAGTACCTTCCATGGTATACATCTCTGGCAATGCATGTCTCTCTATACAAACAATGTGTTATCACAACATCTGATAGCTTCGGTAACCCTGTGTTATATATATACTGGCTAGCCCACAATCACACTTTCTTGACTAACTTTTCGACATGGAAACTCATTAAGTGACCCAATCAGGCTTTAACCAGTGGTCCTTTTGTACAACAGCCTTTTTAGTACAGGGACTACAACTGTGAGTATTCCTACATTAAAGGGTTGGCTTTATTAAAATATAACTGAAATGCCACTACATCTTATTAGTGTAAGATGCTAACTGTTATAAGAATCCATGTGCAGTCACTTTGCCCTAACCACAATCTAAACAAAGATTATGCATAACACGGGATTCCTTTCATTCTTTTTTCTTAAAAAAAAAAAACAAAAAACTCTAGGTGCACTTCAGTCTGGTATGCATTCAGCCATCCCTCCAGCCATCCCTCTAGGTCCTTATATTTCCTGTGAGCGAAGCTAGCATTAAGTGTGAGCAAATTTGGCTTCAATGTAAAAGCCAAGGGCATTTCAGAAGCGGGGCTGAAAACTTCCTGGTTTAATCGCGACAGCATGCACCCTGTGCATGTTTGTTCTAATTACAGCAAGGTCGTCCTTGGTCAGTGACATCAGATGTTGACAGCCCATGCTCCACAGCAAGTTCTCTGACCTCTGTTCAGGTAGTGATGTCATTCATTGATGACTATGTCTTAAGTCGATTGTTTTATTTAAGAGTTACATCATGATGACTTTCTGGTTCTATTGTTCTTTCTATATTACTCCCACAAAGAACTCCCTCCCATTAACTTTGAGTTCTTGGTAGATTTAATAATGTCAACCTTACACTACCCCTGGGTAAGCTGTAGTTAAAATTGAACAATAAACAACAAATTATATGATTCTGAAAAACGTAACTCTCCTCTCTGAAGCTCAGATTTCTTATACATGCAATAAAAGTGTTGAATAAAAATTCACAGCATTTGGTGATTATGCGTGTGTCGGGGTAGGAGCAGTCTGAGAGCTGCGGGTCCTTTTTTAAGCATTCAATGAGAAAATGTTTAGCAAATGTGTGTAACCGTTCACATAAGTTCAGGAGCCCACACTTTTGTTTTTTTGTTTTTTTTGTCTTGTTTTATTTATTTACTTTTGTTTTTCAAGACAGGGCTTCTCTGGTGGTGCCTGTCCTGGAACTAGCTCTTGTAGATCAGGCTGGCTGCGAACTCAAAGAGATCCACCTGCCTCTGCCTCCCCCATTCCTGGGCAGGGATTAAAGGCCTGCGCCAACACCACCTGGCTGGTGACATTTTGCAAAGTCGATCTAGAGCTGCTCACCCTAGGACTATTTATCTAAACAGAAGATCCTGAAATATCAGTATCTACTGCATGGAAAGTGAGCTTCTGAAGGGCTCTGATTTTTAGGGCCCTTGAAAGAGAAGATCCAAATTCCACAGGGTAGAGTTGTTCTAGCGGTTTGTATTCTTCATGGGCTTCTCAAAGTGACTCCTGGTCACAGCTGAGACAGGATGATCTATTTCTGAGTACAGTGGATGCTGGTTAAGGATGTATGGCGGGGAATTAATAAACTTCCTAAGAACGTTTCTCCCTTTCTCTACTCAGTGGGTCTACTGTAGAAATTTTAGTTTGCGCCCCAATTGTCATAATTATAGTTGTAAACTGATGATTTAAATGTCTCTTTGATTAATCAAAAATGATATTCTATAATATTTTAGCCATAGAGTTGTCTTGATTTGCATTTCCCTGATCACTAAGGAAGTTGAGCATGACCTTAAGTATCTTTTAGCCATTTGAACTTCTTCTGTTGAGAATTCTCTGTTCAGCTCAGTGCCCCATTTTATAATTGGGTTGATTAGCCTTTTACGGTCTGGTTTCTTGAGATGGCCTGGGTCTGAAAAAGCCTGGGATAAAACCGGACTTGCTGAACATAGCGGACAATGAGGACTACTGAGAACCCAAGAACAATGGCAATGGGTTTTTGATCCTACTGCACGTACTGGCTTTGTGGGAGCCTAGGCAGTTTGGATGCTCACCTTACTAGACCTGGATGGAGGTGGGTGGTCCTTGGACTTCCCACAGGACAGGGAACCCTAATTGCTCTTTGGGCTGAGGGGGGAGGGGCTTGACGGGGGGAGGGGGAGGGAAATGGGAGATGGTGGCAGGGAAGAGACAGAAATCTTTAATAAATAAATAAATTAATTAATTAAAAAATATTTTAGCCATAGAGACAACAGACTCTTACTTATATAATATTAATGCATCAATCATATTGGAAACAAAAGTAACCCAAGTTCATCTTAACTGCATTACTAAAGAAGAAGAGATGATACTGTATTCCTGAGCTTTACGACATGCTTAAGCTGACAGCCCCAGGTCAAAAGCTCACCTCTGACCATTACATACACCATCCACAACAGTTTGCTTTAATATCCTGCTACAGCTAGCACAGGCTTTATCAAAAAATACCACAATACTTCTACTTCTCATTTGTAGCCTGAAAATTTGTAGCTTCAGAAATTGCAGAAAAGTATCCTACCAAATGGGGCAACCTTGCTTAGTGGTTAAACAAAACAAAGCAAACAACAGCAGCTGATTTAGTGCTGCTAATTTAGCAGCTGATTTAGATAAGCAGTGACACTTTTCTTCTACAGTTGAGAGAACTGTGTATCTAGGGAACCTAGCCTTAAGAAGCTGAGCATGACAGGTTTCAGAGGTAGTGGCTGTGAGACAAAGACCTTCAAAAGCGTTAGCTACAATGGCTGATCTGCATGGTTTAAAAAACCTGTGCCCATTCAAAAGGCTTCCCTACCTCCCTTCTTAGCAGGATCTTACAGAGCTCCCTACTTTGAAAGTGTGTCATAAATGGGACCCACTTCCCCCTCCCACACTAAACAATGCAATGCGTCCATGCTTCTAGTTCACTGTTCATCTTGCTGTGGGCTGCTCAGCACCTCATCCTTACTAGCTGCTCTTCAGGCCTCTAAGGAAGGCCTCGGAATAATGCAAAGGACTGAATAATTCAATATAGTTTGTGCAAGGGATGCTCAGTGGACAGGAAGGCAGCTAAGACTGGAAAGAAAAGCGTTTAGAGTTGTAGATAGTAGTCCCAAATAACAGGCGCATGCATGCCTGCATACCTGAATGCCTGGGTGCATGCGTGTGTGCCCGGGGCTTCACCGACAGTGTCAGCAGTCAGGCTGAGCCAAGGAGAGGAACAACGGAAGCAGGGACGGGAAGGACCGCCTCTGGGTGCTGGCTGCAGTGGAAGAAAGAGCACAAGCCTCTCTGCCTTCATGCCTGCTCATTCCTGTCTTCCTTCTCTTTCCGTCCTGGCTTTCTTTCCTTCCCATCCTAGATACCGCTCACAGCTCAGGGTTTCTCTCATTCACCTTAACGGATCACACTACAGAGCTGCGAAGGAATCAGCAAATACTGATTAAACTTTTATGTTTACCCTGCTGAATTTTTAAAAGGAAGCCAAGGTGAACCCTTTCTCTCTTAATCCCTCAGAGCTCCCCCTTATCCTCCTTAAGGAAACAAAGGACTACTGGTCCAGACATCCTGTTACAAAAGCAGCCCTGATGAATAGCTTTCTCCAGCAGCAAATGTCTTAATATTCAAGGCTGCTACTTTCTCCAATGCTCTTTTCGAAAGCCAATCTCTGGGTCTTCATGAAGATAAACAGCAGCAGGGGAAATGCAGGAGGGATGCAGAGATCAAGCCTGTTACAAGACAGCATGGCCATGGTCATAAAGGGTAGCATCATTTTCTCTTTCCTTGGGATAAGCACAAATTTCAGCATTGGCTCTAAAAAGCTGACAGAGGCAGAAAGAACAAGGCAGTGATTCATGAAGGCAGCTGAGGGTGCATGTGGCCAACTGCAGAGCACAAACCCTCTGAGCTTGCTCTCTTCCTGGGAGGCCTGTCCCTAGACCATCTCACCTGTGTTTTCTCCCCGGGGACAAAGCCTTCTGTTCCCAAGACCCCGATGATGAGGTGGCTCTTAACCAGTGCTTTAACTTGGGAAGTACTGACTTGTCTATGGACGGAGTAAATGTGGTTTCGTGACCTGATGCAAACCATACACATCATGGTAGTTTGAATGAAAATGGCCCCCATAAGTTCACAGGGAGTAGTATTATTGGAAAGGATTTAGACATGTGTCCTTGTGGAGTGAGTGTGTCCTTATTGGAGGAAGTGTGCCATTGTTGGTAGGCTTTGAGGTTTCAGAAGCTCAAGCCAGGCCCAGTGGCTCACTCTCTTCCTACTACTGGCCCATCAGGATGTTGAACTAGCTGCCTCTTTAGTAATGTCTATGTCGACCTGAGTGATGTCATGCGTCCCATTGTGACAATAACAAACTACACCTCTGAAATGTAAGTCGGCCTAAATTATATATTTTCCTTTATAAGAATTGCTGTGGGAACTCCATAGGACCAGGAGCAGATCCAGACCAGGGGCA
>NC_022009.1:118593909-118603620 GCF_000317375.1 Microtus ochrogaster
TTTATGGAAACAGGACGGAGCACACCTGAGACAGCAAACTCCACAGGAGCAGGAGCAGATCCAGACCAGGGACATTTATGGAAACAGGACGGAGCCTGCAACCTAGGCCAGAGCAGGCCTGAGACAGTGAACTCCACAGGAGCAGGTACAGGGGAGCGAGCGCTGAGGGAGTGGGCTGGAGAAAGAGACCTCTGTGGGTCCAGCAGTGAGACTGGGACCTCTAAGGGAGTAGACTTGAGCCAGGACCTCTGCAGGTCTGGGCATGAGCCTGGGACCTTTGAGGGAGTATGCCTGAGCCAGGACATCTGCGGGTCCGGGTGCGCTGGAGTCTGGGACCTCCAAGGGAATAGATCAGAGCCAGAGACCTTTGTGGGACTCAGCCCAAGTCAGGGACCTCCACAGGAGTGGATCCAGACCAGGGACATTTACAGAAATGGGACTAAGCCAGCAACCTAGGCTGCAGCAGGTCTGAGACAGTGAACTTCACAGGAGCAGAGCAAACCCTGGGATGACTGGAACCATAAAACTGACTGCAACATGGGGAGCAACCATCTGAGCCTTGGATCCACCTGGCACCTGGAAGATTGATCACCAGAGTCACAGACCGCCCCGACTACACCAATCAGAGGAAAAGATAGCTACACAAGGTAAGAATACACGCAATACCACAAAGAGCAACACGACACCAGTAAAATCTAAAGACCCCACAACAGCAAGACTTGAACAACCAAATATAGATGAAGCAGGATAAAGTGATCTAAAAATTAATTTTAGGAGAAATTTTGAGGCCCTTAAAGAGGAATTGACCAAAGAATGGATAAGGAAAATGTGGTACATTTACACAGTAGAGTACTACACAGCAGAAAAAAGTAATGACATCTTGAAATCTGTAGGCAAATGGATGGAGCTAGAAAACATCATATTGAGTGAAGTAAGCTAGATCCAGAAAGACAATTATCATATGTACTCACTCACCATATCATATGATTTTTCAACATAAAGGAAAGAAAACCAACCTACAATTCACAATCCCAGAGAACCTAGACAACAATGAGGACCCTAAGAGAAACGTACATGGATCTAATCTACATGGGAAGTAGAAAAAGACAAGATCTCCTGAGAAAACTGGGAGCATGGGGACCATGGGGGAGGGTTGAAGGGGAGGGGAGAGGCAGGGAGGAGAGCAGAGAAAACTGTAAAGCTCAATAAAAATCAATAAAAAAAGAATTGTTGTGGTCATGGTGTCTCTTCGTAGAGGTAAAACTCTAAGACACTTCCACACAGAGTTCACTAAAAAGACAGCTGCGATAGAAAAATCACTCACCACCCTCACTGATGAATCAGAGGAATAAGATACTGGGATAGGTTTTATATAAGATTCATTAGTGGTAATATGCCAGAAATCTATGATGGAAAGCAAATTAAAATTTAATATTAAGAAACTCCATCTAAATGCATTTTAATTCAAGTGAAGTCCAGTTCCTTTTGTATTTTACCTCCTCCTTTCTTTTTCTTTCCCTTTTTCTTTTGGTGGAGGGTGCTGCAGACTGAGCTCATGGCCTCTTACTCGCCAGGTGACCCCGCCCTCATTATCAAGCTTAATTAAGATTCTGCACTCATATGAAGGAAGAGGTCAGCAGGAAAGACTGGTGAATTTCTAGAACTACTTGGAGTGGATTAGATGGGTCCCAGTTCACTCTGTGGGATCTTCCTGAGAAGGCATAGAGAAGATTCCAGAAAGAAAGTTGCATGTGTTAGTGCATACTCCCTGGATGTAGAGAGCCTTGTTCTTCTCTCTTTGATGTGGGAAAATGCATGCATGGATACTCAAAAACATCACATGGATCTACGTCTGCCAGAGGTCTTCTTGATTCCAAATTTCAGGTCATTTAAAAATATCTCTGATTTAAGTCTGAATGTCAAAGTCAACAGAGCTGAGGTTTGTCTGAAGGTAGTATTCCCAGTGTACCCAGTCCCATACATCCAATCATATACCTCTTCCTCTCCTTCTTCCTGGTACTGCTCATCAACATTATCCTCCTGCTGGTCTGGATTCCCTGCCATCTGTTGAAACAAAAGGAGATGCTCATGATACCATACCTTGGAGAAGCATCTCACAAGATGCTGGGTCAATAAATGAGCACATTGTGATGAAAAGTGAACACGTAAGTGCATCAGTAACCAGACAATGCTCAGTGTTCACTTCTCAAAAGGAGTATGTGTTATCCCTTCCCTCACTCTTGGGGTACAGGCATATCATCTTACACAGGGTCCAAAACCGGACTTTGTGCTGATGTGGCAAACTGTCTCTCAACCCACAGAACTACATGCTTTTGCCGCAAAGTAGGCATTCACTCAGATGCTCAGGCTGAACCCACTCTTCACGACAGGCGTCATCTTACCACCAAGTGCTCATCCATCTCTGCATTCTCTCGCTTGGGCTCCCTTGGTCTTTGCTCTTCACTTTCCTCTGGCAGGTTTTCTTCTCTCACTTGCTCAGCTTCCTCAAATTCATCTTCCCCTTGATTGTTGGGGTCGTCTGCTGGATTGATATCCTCCACAGCTGCCGTCTGGAAAACGTTCATAAAATAAACAGATTTCAATGGAAACGTCAAGAGAGAGGCAGGAAAGGAGACTGTACTTCATGTGGCGACCCACAGATATGAGTCTGTTCCACCTTGTCTGGAGGTCAGAGAGTTTGAGCTTGAAGCTTTTTTTCAAAGTTCTTGACAACAGGTTGGCCACCAATCCTGACGTAGGGTGTGGTTACTTGGTGTTTTGGACATTAAGATGGCCCATAGAGGTGGATCTGCACCACCCTGAGCAAAGGTCAGAGAATTCAAGCCTATTCCTGTTCCTTCATTTTTAAAATAGGAGGTTTGACATAGGGAGTGGCTGTCTACAGGATACTCGGTCTATGGTATATTCACTGCATATCCTACCCAAAACACTAAATGCTTTACTCAGGAAATAATGAGTTGATGTCTCAAGTATTGAAGCAAGCAACTGTTCTGGCTGTCCTTGTGGCATGTTAAAGCGGTCTTTTGTCTTCTTCCCCCTGTTGTATTGGGGTATAAAAGCGTATGGAAATTAAACACGGGGAAATTCAGTATTCAGTAGACACTGAGTCGCCCTCCCAGTACTATCCTGCGTCTCTGTGTTTCTTTCATATCTCAGTTCCTCCTACCTAACATTTCTAATCTACATGCCTCTTCCCTGGGACGTATGAACCTGTCGTGACTGGGCCGCGGCAAAATTCATCCCAAAACATGCCTTGCAACAACTTCACAGGACTGTTCAAGTCAAACTTTCCCCCAAGACTTGCAAAGTAATAAATATCTCAATGTCCAAGACAGAACTCCTCTTGCTTTGTCAGTAGGAAGAATCAGATCCATAGAGGAGGTGCAAATAGTACTTCATTTGTGTGAGTGACTCCTCAACGCTCTAGCAGTAAGTAATAAAAGCTTCACTGTATAGCCACCAGTGCCCATGCAAGTCAGAGGGCTAACTGGAAGAAAAAGAGATCAGTGATAATCGAGGCAGGAGAGAGTTAGGAGGGCAAATAATAGCTCCTTTTACTGCTACGTTGAGTTGAGTTTCATCCAAACTTCCCTGTGCAAGAAATTTGTGGGTGTGAGGTATATGTGGTGGTTGCCTGTGTACAAGGGTATGCATGTGCACCTATATGTATCTGCCCAGGCGTGCACATGAACGTGGAGACCAGAGGTTAATTACAGGGGTCACTCCTCAGGAGCAGTTCACATTCTTCTTTTAGATAGATTATCTTACAGTGAAACATGGGGCCCATCCACTAAGCTAGACTGGCTCGTTATGGAGCTTGGGTATTTAGGTTCCTGCTCCCCCAAACTGGCATTATAAGATGCACCGTCACACTTGTCTTTTTATGTGGGTGCTGGAGATGAAGCAGCCAGCACTTTATTAACTGAGGTTTCTCCACAGCCCCCTGCAAGAAAATTTTAACATGTAAAAAAGCTAAAAAGTGGCTGATGGGAAAATCCATACTGACAGAACCAAGAGGAAAACCTAACAAAGAGACAGGGCAGACAAAGAACGCCACAATAAATGATGTATTTGAGACATGCCAAATTTCTTTATCAACTAGGGCTATCACGAAGCAGAGTGATACTGCTTTAGAAAGGGATAGGAGAAATCAAAAGACGCACCATCAAAGGTATTTCCAAGGCAGCTCTGAGTAATTGTGTCCCACAAATGCCTTTCAAATGAACTGACATTGCAATTACTGCGGTTATCCATTTAAGCCCCTAGCACACCTGTTAAATAACACCCATCTTCACAATCATCCTGAGATGGGCATCCCCAGTCCTTTGGTAAGCCAGTGGACACTGACTGAAGTGGGGATTGCTCTCCATGAGATGCTGAAGCCACAGATGGGGCTCAGCCTCTCAGTGCTGTGCAGACTAGGGGCTCTTTCTACAATTCCCCGAGCTACTTAAGCAAGGTCAAGAGCTCCCTGCAGGGTCCGGTGGTTTATTACTGCACAGCCCCGGCTGGAAGCTTCAAGTGCAAATGACACAGCTCTCAATATAAACGAGAAGTCATCACCGTCACACCCAATTCCAATTACTTGGTAATCTCTTGCCTTATAGGCTTTCTTGAATGAATTATTGGCCATTTGTGTGGGGGATAAAGAAGGAACTGTAACCTACTCCCCACAGTAAAACAACACTATGTAACTTCTTTATTTTAAAAAAGTTCATAATAGAAACACCAATTCTATTCCCAATTCCAAGCAAACAATATTTGAGAGGGTTGAGCGGGGGGGGGGGGTGTTAATGTTACATAAAATACAATAATGAACACAGAATGGGACAAGAGGTGACTGGCAATGTCTAGTTAGAAGAAGACAATAAAAGGCCTATCTTTTCCAGTGCATTGATTGCAATATACAAAAAGATGTCAGGAGATGTTCAGATGCCACCAGCCAGGAGTCCCACAGCAGATCCTAAACATAAGTGTCTGTCATACCGAACCCTTCCCCACTGGTGGCTTTGGTCTCTTACACACTTGCAGGCTTTTGTCCTCTGGCTTTCTTGCTATCAAGGGATATTTTCTCATTCCCTCATGTGTTCCTGCTTCAATTACTAGAAGAAGTTCAGAGCTAGGTTTCCAGCTGCATATTTTCCTAAATGCTATCGCAGAACGGGGAAGAGAAAGTATTCTGTCCCATCTTAGTGACAGGTAAGTAGAAATGCCATCTGCATCAGAGGGCTCCAAGCAATGACCAGAATGACCTTGACAATGATAATCGTGAAGGACCTGGCTCTTCCTTCCAGTTCCGTGGAGCAATTTAGACAGAACTCATAAAACATCAGGGATTGAATGTCACCCCAATGTGAGTATTGATTTATTAACAGTCTATATGTAATAAGATAGGTAACGTAGACTGCAGGCATCAGCTACACAAAACACAAAGCTGGATTCATTCCACAACTGCTTCCATTGCTCCTGATTAGGGTTAAGGACCTAGACTGCCCAAGGTGAAGGGTGAGGGTCTTGTTCTCAGTCAATACAAAGGCTAACCAGGCATCTACATAATTACATTCTGAACTGAGTACCCTATCTTGGCATCTAGTCACTTCTTTTCAAATTTGAAGCTGTATATCCTTACTCATTGTTACTAAGAAGGTAACTAGACAGCTGGGTAGGAACCAAGTCACATGACACATGCCAACAGACCACACAACACGCTGAACAAACATGAAGTCCTTTCTCTAATGTCTATGCTGCCTTGCCCCTCCGTGCAGTCTTTGAGAGCATTGTGTTTTTCAATGCCTTTCAAGTTTGCTCTTCTAGGTTTCAGTTTAATCACCCTATAAGATGACAAAGTCAATTTCTTTTAAATCCCTAGAGCAACCTCCAGCCCAAGTCCTCACACTCCCACAGGAGGAAGCAGAGCTTGAAGAAACCAGAATTGCTAAGCACCCAGCCTGAAAGATACCTGGTCACTTGGAAGGCTGGAGCAGAAGTAGTCAAACCACCTGGCGATCGATCCTTTGCTATTCTTTCAGGAGCCAGCCTTCATCTGAATTTCTCCCAAATCCAAGACTTGTTTAGGCCCTAACTCTGGGTTTAGTCTCTAGGTGAATAGAACGTGCCCTTAGGAAGCCCCATGTACTTAGCATCCTGAATCAATAGAATTCATCCTTCTGCTTCTTCCTCTCTAGGTCCAAGCCTTGGGAGAACTGTTTGCCAGTTAACAGAGCTCATTCTTATGATAAAGGTCTTGAGAAATTTGCTATAGTGCTGCATTTTGAAAGAGAATTTCAGCCATCCCTGAAGCTTTTTTATAAGAATTGTCACATGGAGATGTTGGCCCCAAAGTTCTACTGTGTTTAAAAGTGTGAGAAAATCAACACAGGATCATACTCTCAGAATGTTTTGATGCAGAAACTGAGCAAATCCAGCTGTTCCCGAGTTTTATCCTAATCCCTTGGCTGCTCATGCCTCTGCTAGCTGTGATTCTGGGAGGGATCCCCACAACATCCTACCTCATGATTTGCAGTTAAACACTTGTGTTTTGTTCCGACACAGTTATGTAAGATGTCCTCTTCTGTCGGGTGAGAAAGCACATCTGGAGCCAGAAGCCACATTTTCCTCCAGCCTGCCTGGTGAGTTACTAACCCTGGGGACTAGCAGAGGAAACTTACATCTGCCTCAGCTTCTGGGTCAGCTTCTTGGGGCCCTGGTTCATGAGGTTCCTGCCTGTTGCCTGGATCTCCTTCCGCTTCATCTTGGCGTTGGTTATCTCTTTCATAGGCTAGCAAAGCAAAGGAACCATAGTCAGCCCTAAATGGATCATGCAGGATTTTCCCCTCTAAAAGTAGCCTACAGCAGCTTCCCTGGCGATCACTCCACTCTATCTCACTTCCATTTTGGGTGATGGCTTGTCTGAATTTTTGGCTTTCTTTTTTTTGTTTTCTAAGCAATTCTAAACTTTCTCCAGGCTGCATGTCAAATGGATGGATGAATGTACCATTCTATCCTTCTTAAGGGATGTTTACAGCAGAGGCTGCTGTCTCCCCACCAGATATGAAAGCAACGGCCAAAACTTTCATATTAAAAGAAAGTCTACATGATTAAATTTTTGGTTGATGTCAGAAAGAGTTTTCCAAGATTAGGACATTTAAAAGTGAACAACAACAACTGTGAACTGAGAAGCACACAGGTCGCTGCCAGGAAACACATCTTGTGTTTATATCAACATAAGAGTTTAGTTGATATCCATGGGGGAGGGGGTAAATGTACTCAGATTCACAGACTAATAAGTGCACACAAAAACTGTAAATCATTTAAAAGTTAGACAGAAGAGGGAGGGTTAAGTATATAGAGAGTTATTGAGTCTGCACATAATAAGGAAGCAGGGGAGCCTGCTGGGAGGCTGCGAGTGCACAGGAGGCCTTATTAAAGAGAGGGAGCCAGCAGCTCTTAGCCTTATGAATAACAAATGAAAAAAGCTAAAGTGACCCACGGGGGACATAAAGGCAACAATTTCTTGACTCCGAGGGTCACAAAGCTCCACAATAGGCTGCTGATTGAATGCATGCCTTTGCTTTTCTTCTGACACTTTCTGGAAAATCAAACATCTGTAGGAGTCAGAGGGGCCAAGCAGAGTTAACTTCGGCTCTGTCTCCACGGGAAGCAGCCTGTGACAAATATCATGCTAGATGTTTGTCATAAATTTAAGCAAGGGTGTAAAATTTCCCAGCTAAGTAGAAAGTACAGAAATGTCCTAAAGGATAGCAATCCTACAATTGTTTGTCAGAAACAGCTACTAAGCACACAATGAGATTCAACAGAAGGGAGCAGGCGCGGGGGAAAAAGCCAGTCTCCACAAGTTTTCAGAGCGGTAAATCTTTGTGCCAGCCCTTGGAGCACATGTGGCAACAGCATAAGCGTGAGTCACAGCTGCTGCGTGCATCACTCAGGTGTGCACTCTGCCTGTGGATGCTGCACCCTGCGTTTGTCGATACGGTGGGACAGGACCGAGTTATCTGACCGAGAGGTCACCCTCGAATGAATCTCACCTCCCCCCTCTTCTTCGTGGATTCCCTGATCCTCAGCCCCCTGCACGACGTCATTCTCCACGGCATTGTAATGAACTTGCTGCCTGCCACGGACATAAATTCAGAAATGAAAATTAACAGGCACGGCTTGGGAAAGGTCATTTATCTTTCAAGACAGGGATAAGTAAGGAGTTTTCAACTTTAAACATAAGCAATAACTTGTTTCTGAGATTTAGATACACAATAAAATAAAATAGGGATACCAGATAGGTTTTCAAAGCATACTTTAGGAGGTAAAATGTCATTCCACGACACAATAAAGTTAGAACTAATCTGCTAGTCTATTTTGAGATCTATTCCACTTGTTTGTTTATTATTTCGTGTGTGTGATGTGTGTGCATGTAAGTTTTTGCAAGACATGCACCAACATGCTACAGCACATGCCAGGCGATCTGAAGAAAACCTTGCCCATTATCCTTGACATCAACCTTGTTTGAAACAAGGCCCCCTTTTTGTTGTTTGCCCCCACACACTCCAGGCTATCTGGCTGCAAGTTTCCAGAGATTCTCTTGTCTCTGTTTCCCATCCTGTTGTACTAGCCCTGGGATTAAGTGCAGGCTTTGTGCCACTGCACTTAGATTTACACAGATTCTAGGGATGTGAATTTAGGTCGTAAAGTTTCTGGGGCAAGCCCTTTATCACCAAGCCACCTTCTCAGTCCATAACTACCACCTTTGGGAGGAAAATGCTATGCTAAAATTAAGGATCTAGCACTTAATTGACCAATATGTTTTTCTACCGTGTCTACACGAGCCATATGAGCCCGCCCTCTTACCACGTGTTCAAGGGCTACACGTACACAAAGCTGATCTGACACCAAAGGAAGGATCATCTACACCCCCAAGGGAAGGGGCAGGATACCTTAGCTGCTCTGGGTGCTGCAGCTGCCGGTTTTCTTCATGCTCTGCCTGCTTTTGCGGAGGCCCCTCCCTGGCCTGCTCCTGCTGCTGTTGGCGTAGCAAGTGGTCCCGCAGCCTCTGTTGGTGCAAAGCTTCCTGGTGTTCTCTCAGTCTCTGGGCTTCCTCATCCCTCCTTGCTGCCAGTCTCTGCTGTTCCAGCTGCTCTTCATAGGGGGATCGGAAATTCGTCACTGCCTTGGTGGGATGGTCCGCCTGGAACAGAAAGAGCTGATGCTGAACCAGAGAGGTTAGATCCTCTGGGCCACTCTCTTCACTCCTTGTCAGGACAGACCCAGAAGGCGGGGCAGGCTTCTTAAAGCAGGTGAACGCCAATTACACATAGAGTCTGAAGTCTCGTGATTTTCTTCTTTCTCTGAATGGCCTTGGCCGTCTCATAGCAGGCCCGCCAGCTAGAAGGCTGTCTTTCAGTGTGTTCCAGCACAAATGGAACAGAGCCCAAGAAACAAGTTCCACCCTTAATTAAATTTATGCTCATGGGTTCTGAATCAAGTTGGCACTTGGGAACCCCATACTAATTGCACAATTTGTGAGGTTAAGGCTTTGTCTAGGAATAGTTAAAGACCCAAGGATGCTAATTAATTCCAACAATTGACATGCAAGTCTCAGGATAAACATATTGTCAAATATCAGCTTATATACTATTATACTATATACTTTATGCTATGGAAGCAAAGGGTGGAGAGGGA
>NC_022009.1:118603720-118608070 GCF_000317375.1 Microtus ochrogaster
GGTGAGAGTATAGATAGAGACCAGGGGAGACCACAGTTGTCATTCCTTGGATGTCACCTTGTGGATGAATATTTTGGTTTGTTTAAAACAGGGTCTCCTATTGGCCTGGGACTTTCTAAGTTAAGGCAGGGCCTGTAAGCCCCAGGGATCTGCCTGTCTCTGTCACCTCAGAATTGTGACTGAATTACATCTTGTTTTGTATTTGGGTTCTTAGACATTGAACTCGGGACCTCATGTTGCAAGGTGGGCTGTTTACTGATTGAGCTGTCACACCAGCCCCAGGGATTTTCTTTAAATAAACTGTTTATGGACGCAGAGACAATACATACTGATTAGAGGAACATCAAACAGCGGTTCTTAAAATTCCTTCCCTTCCCTTCACAACTGAAATACGCATGCTCGATTATCAGCCAAAGGAAGAGGGCAGAGTTGAGGACCACGAGGCTAAGGGGAGGATGGCAGTGGGATACAAAGTTGGTGAGGATGTGAGGGGTGGCAGGAGAGGTCTTCACACCTACTAAGGCTGAAGCTTCGCACAGTTTCAAGGCTCAGAGAACAGGAGCACAAATAAAGTCTCCGAGTTCCAAGGAAATGATCAGCACCCATGCGCATTATCGTTGGGTCTGAGTCTGGGGAAAGAGAAGAACAGTCCCTGGCTGCCTGCCTCCACGCCACTACATCCAGCTTTTTCTACGAACTCTGGGGATCGAAATGAGGTCCTCATGCTTGCACCTCACCGAGTTTCTCCGCAGTCCCCTTATGTTTTCATTAGTATCTAGAACCGAATTCCCCGTCAGGGAGAACTTCTAGGGAGTACGCATGCACCTCAGCTTGAGGGCGGCCATCCAGAAGGTGGGCAGCATCCTGTCCCCGCTGATCTCGCCACTCCCGATCCTGCTCCTCCGGCGAGGGGTCATGTTCCTCCTCTAGACGCTCTGCCTGCCCGACCTGCTCCATCTCCTCCTCTTCCAGTGCTTTCCTGTGCTCCTCTTCCACCTGACGCACCTCGGGCTCTCTGGGTTCCACGTGGTTCTGCTCTGCTGGCGCCTGAAAGCCGGTTTCCTTCTGCACGGGCGAGAAAGATTTCTGTTCCGTCTTTCTCGGCACTGCCTCACGGTTCTGCCACACCTCGTTATTTAGAGGCACCTAAGATAAGCACAGCACATGCAAAAAAAAAAAAAAATTGACACTTTTCTATTTCAGAAATATTTTATTACCACATTTAAAGAGCTACGGCATAAGCAAAATCCTATAGTTCAGAAATAAACACAACCACGGTGTAAAAAAAGAAACCAGGTGTGATGACTCTACTTCTCACTGTGTTGTTTTACCCACAGACAGTAATAATTTAGGGATAATTCTGTCTCAGAGAACGCTCCATAGTGAGGAAAGTGAAGTTCACCAGCAACTGTGTATCCAGAGAACACTTCCCTCAAAAGTGATCTGACTCCAGCTTCCTTTAGAACACAGAGGAAGCAATCGAGAAGGAAAACAATACAAACCAGAATCCCTCAAACCTCACGCTTACGGCTTATGAAAGTTTCTTCAAGGTCAACTTTCTCCTTAACAGGTGTTTGGAATTACTAGGATGAGATTTAGAGTCCGGTGATAAAGGAGCAGGTTGGTTTCTCCTTAGCGCCACTAACGAGTGATCAGAGGGCTTGCATTACTAATAGATACACATGCTGGTTTAAAATAGTTTCAGCTAAACAGGACACACAATAGTCTTTGTCAGAACATTTCAGTTTGTGCCAGTGTTTGTAAGTGTGCAAACACAGAGCTGTTTATGCTGGGAGAGCCTGCGGAAGCTTGAGGTCAACCTCAGGTTCATCTTAGGAGCTCTCCATCCGCTATGTTGATCCTAAGGTGTCTCCTTAGGATCTTCCAGCTCACAATTAGACTAGACTGCCTGGTCCACGAGCGCCATGGACCCTCCTGCCTCTGCTTCCCCCACACTAGTATCCCAATGCTTGGCTTTTTAAATGGGCTCTAGGAATTGAGCTCAGACATGTGGTAAGAATTTTTGCTGAGTTAATTTTCCCAACCCCAATAAAATATTAATGTATCTTATTACATCTTCTGTAAACCAAACGCAGTCTGTGTGTTTATTTTACACTGTCAATACAGAAACCAAAGCAAGAAAAAAAGAATTTTTGAGAAAATGTCTTCTCTGCAATGTGTTGAGTCATATCCATGTTTTCTGTAAGTTTCAAACCTTGCTTTGATCTACATTAGTTAGAAAGATAAAGACAGTGATAGGAAAATCTGTAGTTCCTTTCCCCTTTTCTTCATCAGAAAAAGTTACTTTCTTGGTCAGATTAACTTTTTATAATTAAATGCCCAGGGGACCACACCATGAGAAGTTTGAAATGTGAAGTTGTACTTAGAAGCTAGCAGGGATATAATTATCACTCTTGAAAAAGTCAAGCCTGTAAATCATCAAGTGGGGAGAAGAGCTCTTCCTTCAATATCTGGGAACTTCGACAGTTATACATCTTGACAAAGTCTTCTGGCAAGTTTGCTCTAAAACTGCCCTGTAGAAAATATTTCTCTCAAGGGCTCTAACACTTTCAAACACCTGCCATTTATCCCCACTCTGCCCCCATGAGGAATGGTGGGGCCCATAATTATTGTCTCCAACTCACAGCAGGAGCAAACCAAACTCTGAATCATGGATGGTAAACACAGTGAACTGGAAGTCAGTCTAGCAGAGCAAAAGGTCCAAGGACAGCCATGGGATTCTATCATGTTGTCTTAAACTTCTGAATAAAAAGCCCCAAGAAAGAACTGGGTGCAAGGACGTCAAGCCTGTTTGTGAAGGAATGCTCTGGTGATGCTAAGAACATTCACATGACAACTCTGACAGCGCCATTGGTGTTGACATCATTATTGACATAAGATGGCCATTGGAGACAAGACTTCTCAAAACTTTTACTGCAATCTCGTAACAATATGCATGAGGAGGCCAGAGAAGAAGAGCTATTCTTCTCCTTCCTCCATTTGGGTCCTGTGAATTAAACTCACGTCATTAATCCTGAGAGCTAGGATCTTTCCGTGTTGAGCCATTTTGCCAGCTCACACAAGCAACTTGTAAGAATTAGTGATCACCAAGATCCCACTGGGTGACGCTCCACTTTTGAGACACACTCAAGCAAGTCTTGATTTTCACAAAGAACAAGAAAAAAGTGAATCATGATCAGGTTAAAATGATTTTGGCATGCTCTATATAGACCCAGCAATGTAGCAAGTTCCATTGCATCAACATTAACAACAAAGTGGGCTGCCACATAGTATCCTCATGCCACTCAAAACCTTGTCCCCTACTCGAAGGAAAGGGAAATCATCTTGCTCTCAAATATTCAGATCCCAGAGCCCCTTTAATACATGTCAATTTACAGAAAGCCATGCCAGAAAAGTCTTTTCCAGTAAATGCTACAGCTTTAACTATCAGTGTTTTTCCCCCAGACTAGCTGAATTGGTTAGAAAGACAAATCCCCAGGCCAAACCTCAAATGAACTGCGTTGGAAAGTGGAGGTGTGGCTGAGAAGACTGTATTGAAACATACCCCACCAGGGATGATGCGGATGTATAAGAGCTTCTAGGAACCTGCTGGGTAGGAAGAGGGGCTGCACAGAGAGCATTTCTCCTCTGGACAGCTCCACAGGGACCGTCACTGACCAGGGACGCAGGCCACACCTCTCACCTCTCTTAGCTCTCCTGTTGGCTTCTCTCTCACGTTGTAACCTTGTGGAGTCCCCTGGGAAAAGGAAATGTTCCTCTGCTCTGCTGGCTCGGGATTTCGCAAGCTCGGGATCCTGTTGAGAGTGTCTTTCAGCTGTTTATATTCTGCGACTTGAGTCTGCATAGAAACAACACAGTTGGGAGAAAATCATGCGATTTGACGAGAGGAGACAACAGCCATACATTAATTAATTCATCAGATGGCCTTGTCAGTCCACTGGATGACTCGAAAGACATTAAACCTAAGGTTGTTAGCAAAGGTGCAGATTGCCCTCATGCACTACAGGTCTTCCTCTTGGGCCATGCTGCACCATTTCTGAGCACATGCAAATTAGAATCAGAATCGAGAGACTGAAAAAGTATCCAAGACATGTTAGTTTCCCAGGCTACGTGAGTCAAAAGAAGAACTTTGCCAATCATTTTATTATAAACATCATTAATAAAGGACAGCTATGCAATCAATGTTTTATTATATTAAATATTAAATTCTACTTAAAGACTTACATGGTCATTGAAATTGACCATTAAAAGTATGCCTGAGCTATAACATTCAATGGAATATCTGTCATCTATCTATTCTATCTATCATCTATCTATCAATCTATCTAT
>NC_022009.1:118608410-118615049 GCF_000317375.1 Microtus ochrogaster
ATCTATCTATCTATCTATCTATCTATCTATCTATCTATCTATCTATCTATCTATCTATCTATCCATCCATATTCGCCCTCTTCCCCTTAGTTGATTTATGCTCAAATCAGGTCCTTTATTTTCAGCACTGTTTTCTAGACTGTGCTCTGCGGTAGCAGAGAACGGTGACATTGTGGGGAAACAAAGCTGTTTTTTCTTCATCAATTTTGAATGTATTTTTGGCTTAAAGTGCCAAAGGCCATGTGTGAGTAGGGACTAGTGTAGGACAGGAATGCTCCCACACAGATGCATCTGTGTATTCTGATATGGGAGGTACAGATGTGTGTGACTGTTTTTTTTAACAAGGGGCTGGGAAGGTGGAAAATAAGCCGGTAACTTTTAAAAAATATCAGTACATATGTCATACACCCATTTCACGCCCACTACCACCCTCATCCTAAAACCAGAATTACTGTGTAAATAAAGCACTTAAAACTCAGGCTTTTTCATGCCTAGGGAGAAGCTCTTTTTTTTTTTTTAATGTGCATGTGGTTGTTGTTGTGTACACATAGGAGATGCATACAGGGTATGCGCAAATATGCATACAAGTGTGTGCACATGCGTGTGGTGGCCCAAGGTCAACATCAGGTGACTTTTCTCTATTGCTAGTCATTTTTATTTATTTACTTTTTAAGAAAAGGCTTCTCATAAACCTGAAGCTTATTGTTTCAGTTAGGACAGCTCCAAAGAGCTCAAGGATCCACCCGTCTCCAGCCAACTCATAGCTGGAATTCTGTTTATGTTTTTTTATCTGAACTTTTCACCCAACTCAGGTCCTCAGGATTGCATGGCAGGCACCATACTGATTATGCCAGTTCCCCAGCTCTGTTCTGTCTCTTCTAGTTTTCAAAAAATGAAGATGTTAGCTGGCTAAATATGTACCAGAGGAGTGTTCTCTTATAATTTACATAAAAATGTAGCATGTAGCTGGCCATGGACTTTGCCTCAGAAATCAATCAGAACATTTAGGAATCATCTTTGGAGACCAAACAAGGCAAAACAAAGGACGTTTCCATAGTAATGCTTTTCTGTGGAGGGATATATCAAATTCAATCCCATACATGCTTTGTCTTAAGACAGTGGTTCTCAACCTGTGGGTCATGACCCCTTTGGGGGTTGAACAACCCTTTCTTAGGGGTTACCTAAGATCATCTTCCTACCAGATATTTACATTCTGATTCATAACAGGAGCAAAAGTAAATTTATGAAGTAGCAATGAAAATAATTCTGTGGTTGCAGGTCACCACAACACGAGGACTGTATTAAGAGCATTAGGAATGTATTACAGCATTAGGAAGGCTGAGAACCACTGCTCTTAGGCGTGCAAGCCATGAAGTAGTCTGGTTGTGGTTTTGATGTTAGCGCATATTAAGGATCGCATTAAAACATGTAGAGACCGTCGTCTCCTCTCCAGAAAATATGCTTTTAAAGAACATTTTACTTTTAAATTATTTACATAGGTATGTCTTTGTTCAGATACACAGACAGTGAATGCGAGCGTCTCATGGTCAGAAGAGGGTATGGGATCCCCTGAGCTAGAGTAGTAGAAGCCTCTGGATGCGAGCCTCTGCAAGAGCGGTATTTCTGCTCAAACTGCTGAGTCATCACCCCAGGCGCAAGCAATTATAGTTCACAAGGTCTGGGGAGAGGCCACACACCTGTGCTGCTAAGTCTCATAAACACAATTGAGGATGTGACTTTGAATCACAATTTTGGAGGGGTGGGCATTTTTTATCAGGCTAACTACATAAGTTCCTTTCCATCTCAGTTTACTAGATTATTTAGTTATAAAGGAACACAGGGTGTATACTCAATTATGAAGATTTTTTTAAGTTAATTTTATTATTATGTATGTGTGAGATACATGTGTATCTCTCTGTCTCAGCCTCTGTCTTCAACTTTCTCACTGTGTGTGCGTGTGTGTGTGTGTGTGTGTGTGTGTGTGTGTGTGATTGCATGTCCCAGCATATCTGTGGGTGTCAGGACTTTCCTTCCACACCTGGTGTGGCAAGCATTTACCCACTGAGCCATCCATAAGCCCTAGGTTATGAAGATTAAATAAAATTTTTAACTATATTTAAAAGTCAACCTGTCAAGAAAGAATGTTGAAAGAGGATTTTGCATAAGAGATGTAGACGCCAGAAATAACAAATTTCCCCTCCCTGGAGATTTGGGTAATGTTGTGATATGATGTTATTTGCCAACTACGTGCATACTTGAAGTTTAACTCTTTTGTGATGGCAACGGAAGGTTGGTGTATGAGCAGATGCTAGGTTCTGAGGGCAGAATCCTCAGAAATGAACTTAGTGCCTTCATCAGGGGAATCCAGGAAGTATTCTCCGTCTCTGCATCATGCGACAATAGAAGAAGCCAGGAGCCAACAACCCAAAGGAGGGTCCTCCTGAGAGCCTGAATGGAGGCATTGTAATCTTGGACTCCCAACTTCTGGAACTATGACAAATCTGTTGTGTCTAAGCCACCAGTCAATAGTATTTTGTTACCTCAGCTCAAATTAATAGAGACATATGACTCTAATTAAGGAAATTAAGGGGTGCACTAGTTACAACGTAAATATCAAGACAAAACGAACAAACAACTCATAAGACATAACGCTGATCATCCAATGATCAAAATACGTTAAGTTACAAAAGCAGTTAAAAATACTATAAAGCAAAATGAATTCTTTTTATATTTTAACAACAACAAAACAAAACAAAAAACAAACCATTAGTCCCCTAAATGCAAAAAGCGAGTCTTTGGAATAGTCTGAGCCGAATGTATTAATTATAGCTTTTAATAATTTTATGATGGCAAAAGCAGGTGATGAGGCCACTCCTACTTCCTCGGCTCTCAAGCTGCGAAGCACTCACTTAGCTATCACCTTAACAAGCTCTCCACAGCTCGGATTTGATTGTTTATTCATTTAACAGACAAGAGTCTGGCTTATGCCCTAACAAACGGAGATCGGGATTCTTGCTTTTCTTTTTTTCACTGACCCTTCTGCTTCTCTGTCGTATGGACAGTCCTATCTAAGTCTTATCCCAAAAGGAGTATATACATATATACTAGGATACTGGCAATAAGGGAAGGAGCAAAGAATCGGTCTGGGAATGATTTATTTATGTAGTCAGTCTCCTACAACCTTATATACCCTTTACTAACAGATAATACAGGGCCAGAGAGGTGACATGGGCCAGACACACGGGCTACACTGTGAGTTAAATATCAGAACCTTTCATGTAGGACATAGTAGAGGCAGTAGTAAAGTCATGAACAAAAAGCAATGCAAAGTTTATCTAGTAGTCCCCTCGGTGGCTCTGGAAAGCATGCATTGTCCCCGCCATTAGGACTGTCGTCAGAAGGAACTCCCTGAAGACCCTGGTGAAAAACTCCATGCATAAAGGAATTGAGAAACAGTAGGCAGACCGGAAAAGGACCCAACAAAGGCTGCTTCTTTCCTAACCTGTGCAGCAGCCAGTGCACTCTTGTGGTCTTCCAGAGTCACTACAAGCCGTTCATGCTCGGAGAGTAAATTCTTATGCTGTTGCTACACAGAAAAGAAGTTTACACGTTGAGCTAAGTTAAAGTCGCAAAACAAAACTCTTTGGCGTGGCCACCCAAATGTTACTCGCTTGTTGTTGTAGTGGCAGCGGTTAAGTTTAACAATTCCTGGAGGGAGGAACGATTGATGAGGTAGTCTAAAATCTACCAAAAGGGCTACCCAAATAAACCTTTCATCCGTGGTCAGCTTTGGAAAATTAAAACTATCTTAAAGTGCAACCGTCCAACTAAAGAACGAGTTTAGTATTGATACAAATCTTCAGATGCCCTGGGTCACCTTGAGTTCATGATGTTGAGGTGGCAAAAGTACCAGGTATACTCCAGGTAAGCAATGACCATGACAGTAATCCAGGTCTGCAAAGCAGATCAATTAGGGAATGAATTAATAAAAATAAAAAGCTTATTTTTAGTTATTGATATGTGTGTGTGTGTGTGTGTGTGTGTGTGTGTGTGTGTATGTGTGTGTGGTGGTGCTGGTGTTGGTGCTGGTCACTATGTTTGCCTGTGTGTGCCGTGTCCACAGAGGACAGATGAGGGCATCAGATTCCCTGGAGCTGGAGACATTGGTGGTCTTGAGCGATGGTACTGGGAGCCTAACTTGATTCCTCTGCCAGAGCAGCAAGCACTCATAATCTCCGAGTCATCTTCCCAGCTTCCTGGAATGATTTTTGAAGCCACTCTGCAAAATAAAAGAGATAAATTCCCCAGAGCCAGATATCTGGTTGCACCTTACCTTGACATCCTGAAGCTGCGTGTGAATGTCTTGGTGAGCTTTTCTTAGTTGTTTATTCTCTTCTCTCAGATTATACACAGTTTCTGTTTTATAACAAGAACAACCGTACATAAATCCTGGCAATTCTCTTATTTTTTTTAAATATTTATTTATTTATTATGTATACAATATTCTGTCTGTGTGTATGTCTGCAGGCCAGAAGAGGGCACCAGACCTCATTAGAGATGGCTGTGAGCCACCATGTGGTTGCTGGGAATTGAACTCAGGACCTCTGGAAGAGCAGGCAATGCTCTTAACCGCTGAGCCATCTCTCCAGCCCCAATTCTCTTATTTTTTATGCCATTATTTGAAACCTGAAAACTTATGTAAAACTAGGTTGTGACCTTTAACAGTAAAATATTCCAAATCAACAAAAGATTGTATCATATAGGTGCACCGCCTGGGTTTGAAAGCTCACTGCAAAATGGCCTGTGTCATTGGCTGAAGCCTCTGGAAACAGGCTATGCACTACAAAAAAGGGCAACAATTGTAATCACACAGGTGCTGGCAATGAAAAATTTCTGTTGATAAATGATCCCTTGGGACTAAAATTAATGGGCAGGTGCTCTCTGACGTGAGGATCTCCACAAAGGAAAAGTAGTCAAGAATAGAGCAGGGCTTTGTTTCTCACAGCATGAATAATTCTCACAAGGCACTTCAATTAGAGACAACAGAAACCCACCTAACTGACGATAACCTATAATTTCTCTTACTCCTACCATCGAGTTCTTGGTTAATCTAAATTTGACACTGAGTAGGTCTTCTCAGAGCTAAAATGTGAGAGCATGGAGTCGGAATGAGGTTTTAAAACCTTCCCTCCAAGCCCTATTTGGTTACCACCTTCCCCTTGCAAATTCTATCTAGAAATTCTATCATTGCATGTGTTTTACAAGTTAAGTACTATTCAAAAGTACAAACTTGGTAGTTTTTTTTGGAAAAATATTGCCTATATAGTCTTTTCCACATTTGAGGACTCAACAGCATTTATAAAGATCTAACAATATCAGGCAATATAGGCCAATGGTTGCATGGCGATATATAAATATCACAAGGGAATGCTGGCAGGGTGATGATATAACTTATTTTGGAAGAAGCAATGGCTGTGAGAAAGAAAGGGGACACAATTAATCCATGAGTCAGGATGACAAGTCTTAAATAAATCTGGATCACGCCAGGCAAACTGTCCTCATAAAGGGATACCTCTGCAGACGGCTCCATCTCTACAGGGTGTGCTAAGCATCAAAGGAGAGTTTCAGTCCCCTTCTCTTGCCTCACCTGGGACAGTTTTACTTTCTTACTGCCCCCACCAGACTCCTGGGCACAGAATTTATGCCTACATTTGGGGGAAAAAAATTAAAAACAAAGTAGGATCCTACCTTCATGTCATAGTGGATTTTCCCAGAAATTAAAACAGGACACCACTGGCTATCACCAAGGACCTTTCGCATACTGTAGGCTACATGGGCTTTTAACACTTGAAATACCTAAACCCGACTAGCTGGCTCTCAGTTTTAGTTTGTAAGCTTGCATGCTTTCACTGGGCTCCTGCCAGTAAGTTTTGCTCAACAGCCTCCAGTTCTTCATACGTTAAGTAAACAAGACACCTAGGGCTAGCCTGCCTCCAGGTCTGGGATGAGAATTAAGTAAAACTTTCCACCAGAAAATTTTACCTGGTCCCAATACATCAGAGAAATGTCTTATCAGTTATTTACAAGAATCAGGAGCAATTACCTAAGTTTCCAAACTGTCAGCCTTCCTTGGGAGAGAGAAGGGGAGGTTTAGATACTCTCCTTGTCTCACCTTAAACTACCCAAGATTGCCTGCACTTGTGGTCCCCAGCCACTGCTGCCCTTCAACGGTCACTGAATGCTTTAACACTATTGCCTAAGTCTTTTACCCAGAGTCATGTCTACTAACCATGTAAGTAACCAACTAATCCAAGTAAGAAAAACCATCAGAGGCCAACCTGATCTAGAAATTACCTCACTGAGATCTTCCTAGGTGATTTTAGATTGAAGTTGACAATTAACACCAATTATTACAATCAAACATACTCACAAATGTGGTAAGTGTCCCACAAAATGTCAGATCCTTTCTATACTCAGTTCTCTCGTAAAACTTCTTCCAGAAGTTGATTCTTGAAGTGTTTTTTTTTTTGCTTTCTATCTCTGCTAGTGGGGTGTGTGTGTGTGTGTGTGTGTGTGTGTGTGTGTGTGTGTGTGTGTGTGTGTAATGTCTTTTCTTACTGAGGACCAGCTCCCTGAGGC
>NC_022009.1:118615334-118622610 GCF_000317375.1 Microtus ochrogaster
GATGCATGCTCACGGTGTCAGCCATAGATGCAGGCAAAACACCATATAAATAAAACTAAAACAAAACAAAACAAAAAACAACAAAAAACCCAAAGGGTTATGTATAAGGAGGCTCCCAGTCAGTGTGCCTTCTAAAGCTAACTGCAATGCATAATATACAGACCTTACAATGCCTGTGTATAGCACCCGTGTATGCTCGTTGACATGGTGCACAAAGACACCTCTAGCCCTATCAAATACCTTTCAGTTTAGAAAGTTCTTGTTCCTTTTCTTGCTGAAGCTGCAGGTATCTCTGCTTGTGGTCATTGAATGTTCTGCTGAAGTCTTCCCCTTGCCTACGGTGTTCCTCTTCCAAATCACTGTGCTGCTTCTTCAGCTCCTCATGCTGGCTCTGCAAGATGAATGCTTGAGCAAAGACAAGTTCCCTGAATCACGCAAGAGTCTATTTCTCGGCTGCATGGCCTTTCTTACATCAGAAGGTGAGGGAGAATGTAGGAGTGAGCTTAGGTAAGGTTTTTGTGTAAGTCCTTTTCATTTCCTTTACTCTTCAACTGAGACCACGGGAAAATACAAATCTCCCCTTGGTTTTAAACATAAATAAGAGTAAGAAGGTAGTTTAAGAGAGGGAAATGGTGGATTCTTAGGGTATTCCCTGGATTCAAATCACTGTAGAAACAAGGTAAAGCTAATGATAAACTTAACCTTAGCCAATTGGTTTATTTTCTCTACTTAGCAAGCAAGATCAAAACTCCACAGTATTTATGGGAAGATTCGCGGCAGCTCCATGTTAAATTATCCAAATCTGAAAAGGCTCACGACTCTTTATGGTATAGTGTTTGTACATATAACACTACCATGTTTCCAATCATTTCTAGGTTGCTCATGCTACCCAATTCACTATAAATACTATTGTGTTTAGTATTACACATAAGACATAACGGCAAGAGAAAGTCTGAACATGTTCACTATGCACGCAATTCTCTTCTAGATATTGTAGAAATACACAAAGGCAGGGCTTTGACCCCAGAGGACCACTCTATTCAGCATATCTTTGATTTTCAGCGTCCTAGTAATCTAGTTTGAAAGAGCAGTGGATGTAGAGGAGATGCAGAGGGAAAGGGGACTATCTTCCCTTCGAGGAAAGTAACGTATTGTTTCTAGAATTAACTTTTACTTATTTGATTTTATATTACAATTCTGCACTGCCGTCACAAGTTATTTAAATCCTACATTCTCCAAAGGGTTATGTGGACAGATGCCCTGCTTTAGGTCATGTACTGCACTCCTGAGGATGGGAGCAATCCTGGTTTCAATAGGAAGTGTGCGCTTTGCTGATGTGGAAGCATAGGAAACACTAAGCTAACACATAGGGTGAGGGTCATTGAAGTGGGAGCACACAGTGGGTTTACACATAGTGCTGCATGCTAACACACGGGGCTGATGAGGGCACATAGTGGGTTTGCACATGGTGCTGCATGCTAATACACAGGGATGATGTGGAGCAAACAGTGGGTTTGCAAACGGTGCTGCATGCTAACACACAGTGTTGATATGGACACACAGTGGGATTGCACACGATGCTGCATGCTAACACACAGGGCTGATGTGAGCACACAGTGGGTTTGCACATGGTGCTGCATGCTAACACACAGGGTTGATGAGGACACACAGTGGGTTTGCACATGGTGCTGCATGCTAACACACGGGGCTGATGTGAGCACACAGTGGGTTTGCACATGGTGCTGCATGAAAACACACAGGGTTGATGAGGGCACACAGTGGGTTTGCACACGATGCTGCATGCTAACACACGGGGCTGATATGCGCACACAGTGGGTTTGTGCATGGTACTGCAGGCTCTGCTACTCCTCTCTCCCAGCTCGATGGAATCAATAACTCTCTTGCTCTCCTATCTGTGGTTTTGGTCTTCCTGACATGTGATAGTGAGTTTTACTCCAGGCCCAAGGAAGGAAGATGCTTAATTAATAAATTGTGTTCTTGGGGTACATAAAAGTACATTAATTGAACATTAGCAACACAGAGGAACCTTTTGAGCTCTACACATTCCAGGCTGTCTAAGATAAAAGGAAAACCACCATGAGAGACCAAGCAAAGAATTTTAAAGATACCAAAGAGATCATTTAAAGAGTAGATAACCAGAGAGTCTAATTATTATATAAAAACTAAAAAATCACGCTGAGGCACTGAAACTACAGAAAGATTTTAGACAACTATGACTACATATGCTAGGCCAACTTTCTACAAACCCTCTCCGCTTTTACATTCTATACAGTTAATTAGTTCAAACATTGCCTACGCCTTTCTTCGTTCATATAAGACATTTCAGGTTACTTACTTTCAGCATCTGATGCTGGACATTCAATGCACTGTATCTGCTATTGGAATCTTGCTGTAAATAAAAGAAAATCAAATCAACGAAAGATAGCTGATCTGGGCCTTTTGCTGAGGACAGCTTCACTTGCTTAATAAAAGATTCTCAGTTCTGCTTTGTAAGCTAACACAAATTCTCTGATAGAGACAGTTTATCTTTAGAGCCATCTCATTTATTTATTTATTTATTTATTTATTTAGCCGTATTGAAGATGGAACTCGGGGCTTTGCATGCACTTGGCCATCACCGACCACTGGGCCACTCCCTAAGACCTCCTATTGCTTTGTTTAGCAGCAGAAAGAAGGTTCCGATTTTCTCCTGGGTTTGTTAAAGTTTGTTAATGTAAAGAACGGGGATGGAATCATACAATAGTAAGTTGACAGAGATCTTAGAAATAACTTGGCTCTGTTTCTCATAATCTAAAGAAGCCTAGAGGCCCAGACACACAATGAACTTCTGAAAGCCACTGTATATAGCTAAGACAGAGCTTCACACAGGTGGGAGGGGCGGAGGACAGACCAATGAAGAACAGACCTCACAAACTCAGCATGTCTTGAGGGAGGAAGAGAAGGACTTTTCTTCCCTCCACTTCAGTGGGCATTCATGTAATCTTCATTTCCCACTAGGGGATATGGCTGGGGCAAGTACTACATACAGCAGCGGAGGGAGGAATGGGCTGGAGCCCAGGTTGGTGTTGGTTGAACTCTGCCTTCTCCTCCCATCTTCTTGACCATCCCTGCAGTCTAAGGGAGCAGCCGTTCACACAGTCCTCCCTGGTCCAACATCCTAGGCTTTCACTCCCAATCACTGTACTGAAGACACCTGGAACACGCCCCCCTTCGTTCCCTAGGCTGGTTTATCTTTTCCCAGCAACACCCCTGCTGTGCTCCATCACCGTGCAGGTGCGTGCCCGTGTTTTCTTTCCATAGCTCCTAAAATAAACGACATTTATGCTTTATTGTCTCATCACCCGACCTTCCCTTTTCTTTTCTTTTTAGTTTATAAAGAAATTACATTACAAAATACACCATCGTGTGCACACAGGTCTGATTGGAGCTTCTCAAAGCAAGTAAGAGTTGAAAGCTGAAAGACTCTCTCAGGCAATTCCAAGAACTGACTTTTCTCCATTTTGAAATCCCTAAACACTAATGTTTTATTCAACTAACACTCACGTATTTTCCTGGTGTAAGAGACAGACTGGCTTTTCTCCAGTCAATTTTAACGTTAAAATATTTTTTAAATGTCAACATCATTCATTCTGTCCATAATTCATTCTTCAGATACTTGCAAATGCCAGCTCTACGGCAGATCTCCTGTTTGATAGCATTTGAATAAGGCAAACAGAAGTCTTACATGTCATAGGAAAGAGACACCTCAAACAAATACAGGGGCGAATAAAAAAATGACCTCCCTGCTGGCCAAACACAGTAGCACATGCTGGTCATTCCAGCACTAAGACAGCATGGGCGGGAGTAGCAGGAGGCCAAAGCCATTCTTTCCTACACAATGATTCGAGGGCTTCTTGGGAAGAGAAGACCCATCTCAAAAGTCCAGAACCAAACCAAGCAACCAAACAAAGTCTTCACTTCATATTAGCACGGTGAGGAGATCTCAGTTCATCGCTAATGACCATCAGTGTGTCCAGATGCAGGGCAAGGTAAGTTTTAAATGAACAATGCTTCATGTTTTCCTCTTGGAATTTTTTTTTTTTTGTAACAGAAATTCATGTCCAGCATACAATGCCGGTGACCGATAAAAGTACAGTTTTTCACAGTAATATTTTTGTCCCTCTCAAGGTTCATGAAAACAAATTAAACACCACAACAGAGCAAAAGCCTTACCCTTCCTTTGTTCAGTGTTTCTTGTGCTTCTAACTTATAAACAAGGAAATCTAGCAAAGATAAAAAAAAAATGCAGAGAGAGAAAGTGGTAAGTCAATCCATTTTAAAACTTTTAAACATCTCAGAGAAAAAAGCTGCACTTTACTCAGACTTGCAAAAACGTTTTCAGTTCGAATCAGTCTATTTGGTGATTTATGTATTTCATCTTGCTTCTCAAAGCTTTGGAAAACAGATGACAAAGCGTGCTGTCTTCCGCTTCCCCTTCTATCTGTGAATCCTGCATCCCCAGAATGCGTGTTTTAATCAAGTGGCTAATGGCGCACTTACAATATCTCTGAAAAGCTTCCCTCGAAACTGAGAGGCAGGGGTTGCATTTAGAGACAGGGTGATTTATTGCTATCCACCAAAGGGCACACTACTCCCTTCAGGAACTGAAAAAAAGACAAGCCACCTTCCATGCTCTGAAAACTTTATTATCCACTAGATGGCACCATAAAATCACTCCATAAAGATAAGTCTTCAAGAATTTCTCAGAATTCTCAAGTCTGTTCAACCCAAGAGAGTATTGCACAGAATCCAGCACCCATCACTAAACCTAACCTTCTACTCCACCAAGGAAGACAAGAGCTCAAATTCCAAGATTCATCACAAAATGTGAATAAATAAAAAATAAGAGTGCAGACAGCTTCCAGCAGCTAGACGCTGGAATGCATGCCTTCCTAAGAAGCCCTGATGACAGTCAGCAGCACTGCCAGGGTCACTTGCTCATTTCTGACTGAGAAACTTTTCATGAAATAGTAATAACAGTGGCTTCATTCAAAAGATTCCAGGTAGTGTTTCAACTCACACGCTACAGATATGTAAGATGGGTGTATGAAGAGTGCCATGTTCTAAACCATGCATGTTTTCCCAAACCCCAACAGTGGACAGAAGTTTGCTACATTTGAAATACAGCTATGTTCTACAAAAGGGAAGTCATGTATTATTTCGTAAATAATTTGGGAGCCGACCTACGACCGTCATGAAGGCTGCAGAAGCAGAATGAAAGCTAAATCCACTCTTGTGCCTGTAATGCGCAGGCTTCTCTGCGGGCCGGGGGGGTTGGGGGGGAGTGGAGACCTCTGAGTCACGACCTGATGATAAAGCTCGCACATCCTCCACCTACTATCTGACCTGAGTTCCCAAAGGAGAAGGAAAGGCTACTTCCCCATCGCTGAGCCTGTATAAAATGTCGGCATCATGCCAAGCATTGACAGCTCTTTCTCTGCCCACCTATAGCTCTGCCTTTGGGCTCATTTTAGAAGTGACTTAGCAAAAAAAAAAAAAAAATTACAAAAGCGAAAAGCATCACAGGTCAAGTAATGATACATCAAAGAAGAGTAAAAGGAAGCAGAAGACCACGAGCTCGGGCTGTCTTACCTTCCTTTGCTTTCTTGTGCTCAAGCCTCTCCTTTTGCAAAGATTTCTCTAGTCTTGATCTGTGTTCGTATACAACTGGAAAAAGAAGAGTTAAATCTGTCAGAGAACTAAAAGGTACAGAGGAAAACTCACAGCAATTTTAAAAACTTCAACCAGTAAAGGGCCCCACATCCAATTAAGGTAAAAATATGAAGTCTGACATCTGGGGTAGAGGGTAGACAGCGAGATATATTCAAAGATCCGGATTCTGGGCAAGCAAATGCACAAGTTATACACACACTGTGGGGCACAACGCCGGGAGGGCTCCCTAGCAAACGCTGGCATGTCCTGCAGCCAGCACTTTTTTCCTCCAGTGCCTCTGAACTACGTCCGGGAGGCTCAGCATGTCTCTTCCCAGGCAACTGTGTCCACTTACAAGACTTCAGCCGCAATCCACACAGCATTTGTACCTTCGCACGCATTCCCTGTGATCACTTCCCTGGTAAGTACCAGAGGAGCATTTCCCTGTTGGTACCCCTCATCTGCAAAGTCGGTGCGCCCCAAATCTCAGCCAAAGCAACCGCCACGGAGAGTGGCGCACCACTATGATTGCGCTAAGAGGAGAATCTCTTTCCACTTCCGTGTTGGAGCCAGCACGGAAAAGAGACACCGTCAAAGAAGATGGGGAACTCTCCGGAGACCTCATGAAGGTGCCCACAAAGAAAGTCAGGCTCACTATCCATGAGAGCAAACCCATGTTCGTTCTGAAGGTCCTCCTGCCTTCTCTGCCCTCTGCTTTTCATCCACGATGAAGAAGCCAGAGGTGTTTGGAGAGTATGGGGAAGGCAGACTCGTGGAGGGATTGGTGCTCCACGGCTCTTACTACACTGGTGAACAGATATCTGTAGCAAGCAGAAAGTGCAAGTGAGAGAGACTTCACCTCGGAATGAATGAGATATGATACATTAGACTAGACTAGATCAGACAACCAACCAACAAACTAATGCCATGTGTATATAGGTATAAGCCATTGAAAAGTTCAGGGGTATTTGATTTTGTTTGAGTGGTTTGAGCAGGCAGTGAGGGCAGAGAAGAGGATAAGCTGAATTGCAGATGTACCCTCCAAGTCCTGTTTGTCCAGCGTTATGTCAACTATGATCTCATTCTCCGGCAAGCTAAGCCAATTCCATTGCTCCCTTCTTTGATCAGACCCAAGCACCCCTGGGCTATATACAATTCCATCCGCTTTGGTCAATAACTGTCTACACACAACACAAGAACTGTCTCCATACAAGCGGTTACTGCCAACGTTGTCAGGAACCCAGAAATTCCCCTCCTTTTCCTTCTGCCATGACCCTTGCTGAGGAAGGGATTGCCGGCTTTTCTGCCCGCTCTGTCATGAATAGTTTCCTTTACTTGTGACTGCTGCTCTCCTTTCTTTGTGGCCTTGATTTGTACTAAAATCCCCACCCTGACTGATTTCTGGAACCAGAAAGGCAGGAAAAGGTAAATGTTTCTGTAGCAATTATGATATGCATATTGTTTGTCTATTGTCAATAATATTGGCCTATTTCTTTTTACTTAAAAAATATACTTGGGGGAAAAAGGATGATTGAGATAAAGTAAGGTTGGATAGGGGAGCACG
>NC_022009.1:118623293-118643720 GCF_000317375.1 Microtus ochrogaster
GCCATTTGGCATTGACACACTGTCTTTCATCTAAAAGTTACAAAGAAACACTGTGTGAATCCCATTCTGGGTAAAAGACTATTCTCAGAAGTTCAGAGTAAAATGTTTCAGCTCAAAATCGAGAAGCAACTCTTGCAGGGGCTGGAGAGATGGCTCCCCGGTTAAGAGATTTTGTTGTTTGTGCAAAGGACCCTGGTTTAGTCACCAGCACCCACATGATGGTTCCCAGCACTGGGAACTCCAGTTCCAGGGAATCAGGACACCCCCTTCTGACCTTCATGAGAACCAAACATGCCTGTGGTACACATACACACGACACACTCAGACACATGAAATAGATAAATCTTCAAAAGTTTTAAAAGAAAAAAACAGTCAAAAACCCTGCATAAAACACTACCAATGTCTTGACTTCTTAAACCAATTTGGCAGAACCAACAATGGCCCATGTTTCTGTTTTTGTTCTTTTCTTCCCCTTCAGATCTTACTACAATATAACATCTTACCAAACTTTGGCTAAGAATCACATAGTTCAGCTGGTAGAACACTTAATCCTTGTCAGTAATCAAATTTTAAACAAACAAATTTGTAAGTTCAAAAAGGGTGGCTATACAAAGATAGCCAGGTAACAAAAAAGAAGAGGGGAAATCAATTCAAAGCAATACATAGAGTTCTCAGAACAGGATGTTTTAAAGGCTTCTGGGTAATTTTAGGACTAAAATTAGGTATTTATGATAATCTGAGTGTGTGTGTGTTATACACATTTCTATGGATGTGTTTGAGTGTACATGAGCATGGTGAGACAAGATAAACACCAGGCATCTTCCTTGTTGTCCTTCCTTCTTGTTTCCTGAGACAGGACCATTCAAGGAACCTGAAGCCTACCCATTCAGCCAAGCGGGCCTGCCAATGAACTAACTCCATGGGATCCACCTGTGAAGTTGCTAATATCAGAGGTACAGATCGCTCCAGTGCACCATGCTCTTTACGTGAGTGCTGGAGACTGAACACAAATCTTCATGTTTGTTCTCTCCCTAGTCCCATGATATAGCCAATAAGAACCTAGATGACCCTGGATAAGGAAAATGTGGTTCATTCATACACATCTTGAAATTTGCAGCAAATGTACGGAACTAGAAAAAAAAAAACCATACTGAGTGAGATTATCCATACCCAGAAAGACAAATAAAATATGTACTCACTCATAAGTGGCTTTAAGACATAAAGCAAAGAAAAACCATCCTACAATCCATAACTCCAGAGAACCTAGACAACAAAGAAGATTCTAAGAGAGACATACATGGATCCACCTAGAAAGGAAGAAAAAAGACAAGATCCCTGAGTAAACTGGGAGTGTCGGGGGCAGGGGCAAAGAGTGGAAAGGGAGAAGGGGAGAAGAAAGTGGACTGGAGAAAATGCACAGCTCAATTAAAATTAAAAATAAAGAACCACTTTGACTTGCAATATTAATTCACTATATATGGGGTGGAGGCAGTCACTGAGCCCTTACTCTCTGGAGAAAAAGATGGGGATTCAACACGAAAATGATGTTATAGATGTCTCTTTATGATATATTTCCTTCTTGCTTGAGCAATTTTACTTCATACAGAGTCTGAAGATGAATATATAACACCTTAGAAAATCCACAGCAAACCACCAAGGGACAGGGGATGTAACTGCTACCGTCTGGCCCTCACACCGGACCTTCCAGCTCCCAGGACAGGGAGAAGGCACGGCTAGGCACACACTAAGATCCATCCTCCTGATTTCTCTTTTAGACGACTCCTACACTGTTAATGCCATGCATGCTGAGTTCATGCTGCTGTAGTCTGGGTTTTGAATGTGTCTCATGATCCACGTGTTAAAGGCTCAGCCCAAGAGTGACACCACTGGAGGAGAAAGGGGAACTTTCAGCAGGTGAGGCCTAGTGACGGGGTCTCTTCATCATTGGAGGGTCCTGTGAAGGCAATTTCCATGTTCTTGGCTATCAGTAAGTAGAGTTTTTTTTTTTTTTCTCCCACCACATGCCAAAAAAGCAGGGCCAAGCATTACAGACTGGAACTTTTCAAGGCTGCGAGCCAAAACAATCTTTTCTCTAGATAAGTTCATTGTCTCAGGTATTCTTTATGGTGGCAGGAAGCTAACACACATATTTTCCATTACAACCTTTCCTGCTTGCTTTATAATTTACACTTTCACTTAGTTATTATCTAACTCCCCCGCAGGTTCAAGACCCAGACTTTGGGGGAGTGCCTCGTCAAGCCTTCCCTTCACAAGCCAATAGCATCCAAAGCCGCCCCGCCCCCCCAGGCTTCACCTTATCGTTCGGCCTCCAGCCCTACAGCTTTCTTGCTTCTTCCTGAACACACAAGACACACATTTAACTTAGCAGCTTGCTATCCTTTTCCTGAGTACTAGCTGCTTTTTCTTCAGGTGACAGCATAAATAGTGTCTTCGTTCCCTAACCTCCTCAGAGCTGGGGAGATGGTACAGTAGGTAGGAGGGCTTACAGGACAAGCAGGAGCACCCATCTGTGAGTTCCCTTAAAGAAGAGAGCCTGAGCTGGTGGAGTGTTCATGGAAAGTCTTCAGAGGTGACAGGAGGTTTGCACTGCACAGGGCTAAGGGACATTTCCAAGGACACTCCTAGCTGGACAGGTACAGGGACTAGACCTTTATGAGCTGTGGTAAGAGACTCAAAGTCACTCCAAAGAAAGATCCTTTGTATATAGACTGTATGTATACAGGACTCTTCTCATCCTGCAGTGGACTTCAGCCAGACCACTTCAGAGTATTTTACAGAAGGAGAGAAAAGGAGAAGGAAAGAGAAGTGAATGAAGGTAGGGAGAGAGAGGCTGTTTTGAGTCTTTTAAATCCATACAGAGATGCATACAAACCCTCTTAAGATGGGTTAAACATATACTGAGGTTTCAATGTAAAATGCATCAACTAGCTCATGTGTTTGGACATGAGCATTTTGTTTAAATATATAAATACATTTATATTTAATGATATTTAAACATAAATAAATATATTAGGTGGTAATCGAAAGAGCAAGATAAAAAGATACGGAAACATATTTAAGGCATGGAGAGAGATGGGGAGGTAGATTTCTCTTCTAAGTGCAAGGTGACATAAGGCCTCTTCAAGAAGGACCCACTGGAAGCCAAATTTGACAGGCTTACAGGATGGAGAGAGAGTGTTGCATACAGAGAAAACAGATCACAGGTATGTGTATACTAAAAGACAGAAGGTCAGAGGTCAGAGCATCTGATCATGGCCAGCCTGGAAGGCAGAGGTTTGGAGGGAGTTTGGACACTTTCCATAGGCCTCTCTCTAACATGGGCTTTCACCTACAGGGACATGGGGAACCATTGGATTGTTCCGAACAGACGTGTGATGGGACTTTTATATCAGTGTAGACTACATGAGGCACAAGTTCCAATTGGGATGTTGTGTACTATTTGCTCCAAACTGAAGCATTCCTTCCTCAAGGAAAGAAGGAGGCTCAACACCCAGGAGCTAACCTGACTTCCAAGGCTCAGGAGCTCAGTCGGTTATGAAATCCACACTGCTCCTCCCTGGGGAAGAGCAGCACCACCTGCTGCGGAGAGGAGACCCTCTCCACGGAACTGCTTGCCAGTCATACAACGAGGCTAGGAGTGCAGCTTCTGTGAGTTCAGGCACGTGAGCACAGGCACTTGGCTGCTCTAACTGCCCGTGCTCATCAATGTCACCTTTGCCCCATGTTCCTGAGAGTAGCCCCAATTATCTCACTGGATGGCTGAGCTGGACCAAGACAATCAGCATCCTAGCACAGCGTGGGAAGGGGTTGATGAGCTCACTACTGGGGTGCTGCATAGACGCTGATGGCTTCTACAGGAGGAACAGTCAGCTTTCTTTAAGTTCGCAGCTCCTGGTAGGTCAGACGCACTCAAGAGGATAGGCCTACACCTTTGAGGAATGGGTAACACAAACTCGAGTTGGTCGGGAACTTAAAAAAGAAAAAAATTAAGACGTGAGTTTGGGGTGGATCTGAGAGGGGTTAAGGGGCGAAGCGAGGGTGAATATAATCAAAACACGTTTATAAAGTCATCAAAAAAATAATAAAATATTATTACACCGTGTGAGGTAGCCAGGGGAAGGCTTTCAAGTGGCGGGGAGGTTTGGATCCTCAGTGGAAGGGTCACTTAATTCAAGTATGATAAGTGTGTAATTTGATAGTTTATCAAAAATTCAGATCATATCTATCTATTATCTATCTATCTATCTACCTATCTATCTATCTATCTATATCTATCTATATATTTATCCGGACATATCTATCTATATATCTATGTACATTAGATAGATATATAGAAAACAAATACAGGAGAAAATACAGTATTTATCTTTCTGAGACTGGCTTGATTTAATATGGTATTCCAGATGCAGATACATAAACTCAGATATGTAAAAATGACAAAAGTAGGAGTGAATCTACCTAAAGGACCAAATATAAGTGGGAATCAGGGGGACAGGTGAGTTATGGGGAGATATAATAAACACACAACATATACTTATATGCAACGCAGTACTGTATATAATGAAAATGAACAAGAAAATTTTACACAACTAAAAACCAACTAAACAAATGACCATTCAAACACACCAAACATTTGTTGGCATAAAGATCATAATTCCTTCTGGCGGGGAATTTATGGAAGAGCCTTTTCAAACACAGAGAGTCTCATTCAATGCTGTCACTTAGATCTTACCTTCCCTCCTTCCACAAACTTTAGCATCAAGACTTTATATTAATGGCAGAAAACAAATGAATTCTCAAGGACAAACAGACAAACAAAATGACTCATGATGGAAACTTTCACAAAATTATCTTTTATAAAACTCAACATAACCTTGGTATGGAATAGTAGTAAAATTATTGCACGTGCTATTGCAATTATGTAAGTAAACTGAGTATGAAAAATACATTTAAAAGGTCACTTTGCCTATTATCTAAACATAATTGGTTTTTAACTTCTCACATCCATGAGTGACATCAGTACCAACATAAGCCGAGTGTTCCGTTCTCTCATAGTTGCTAGAGGACACAAACCTCTCGATATTAACACAGGAGGATTTTTGTCAGGCGCCTGGCTGGAAACTTTTGACCTGACAAAAATTAGGATGACTGTCTCCTCCATTTGTCCTGTAAGAGCACAGTCATGCTTTCTGTTTGGTCAACTCCTAGACGGATTGATTTTGTCTTGTTTTTGTGGAAAGCTTTGTTTCCAAAGACATTTTGTATTTGCAACTGTGAGGATGCTTTCCCGGGAATAAATACCCACTCTTTTAAAATGTTCCTGCAAGCTTCAAAAATAAGATTTTGTCAGGTGCCTTCCATAAATATCTAACTGCAGTAAATGAGGTCATTTTGGGCTCAAGTGTCTTCCTCACACGGCTCTGCTGCTTGAAATGAAGCAGCGGAGACAGTACCCAGGGATTGCAGAGGCTCTGCCCTGATTCTACTGTGAAATGAATTCTTTTCAGAGGACTAATTTTGCAAGAAGAAAACCCGATCCAGTAGGTGAGCATGCGTGACAACCACTGGAAAAGAGAAGAATACAGAGAAGTAAAATATCTTTAGCCAAATAAACCGGAGTGCCCGAGTGAATGATTAGAAGTGAACTATAAATATAAGTCCAGGGGTCTGGGGACTCAGGGCATTTGGCAAAGTAATTGCTTAGCATGCAGCAAGAACTGGGAATAGAGATCTCTGGAAGAAGAGACAGTGGGGGCAAGAGAATCAGGAATTCAAGGTCACCCTTGGCCACACACACGGTGAGCTCAAGGATACCTGAGACCTTAGATACCTGAGATCTTGTCTCTATGTAGATATGTCTATCTACCTTTATCTATCTATCTATCTATCTATCTATCTATCTATCTATCTATCTATCTATCATCTATCTATCTATCTATCTATCTATCTAAATATGTATCATCTACCTACTTATTTATCTAAATGACATGAAAATAAGTAAAATTCTCTAGAGGGTTGAGAAAAATTGTAGGACCAGGGTATGAGCAGGAAGATACTCAATGTACAATACAGAAATGAACCAAAACTTGAAGAAATAATTTTTTTAAGAAAGAAAATAGATCCAAGGATGGGATCACTATTTATTGGATGAACTTTTATAACCAGAGCTAAGGGCGAGGAAGGGGAGGACATATCCCGCACTCAGTTTTAGTCACACTTTCTATCTGCTGGGACTATTGGCATAGAGAAGCCTAGAACACTCCAACTTCCAGCTTGTGTTTCCACGTCACATCGCATCTCTAAGGCCTAGCACAGACGTCTCAGGATTCCAGCCCCGTCTGCCCACAGCTACCGCTCATTCTTGCTGGCAGTTTATACTGCTTAGCTACTACTGTTTACTAGGGAAGAGTCTCAAAACCCTGCCATTCCGAAGAAACTCAGGACAATGAAGCACTGGAGGCCCAAATTGGTAGTAGATACCCAAAGTTCATTTCAACAGCTTGACTAAAATTTCTTTATATCCTCTACTCTGGGCTCATTTTTGGATGCAATCTCCTCATTGGGGTGATAGGCTGATCAAGCAAAAGTTTCCTAAGACTTCTGAAAGAGAAATTTTAGGTTCCAATAACAAATACAAGGTACTGAGCTCTCTGAAATATCTCTGTGCCATTCTTTCTTTTTCTTAAATTGCTAGAGAAAATGGGTATTTTCTTGATGGTTCCCTAAGGACACACAGGGCTATGAAGAGGACTGACTTCTACACCGAGATCCCAGGCAGAGCTTGGTTAAGGGAAAGGGTACACGTCACTCACTAAGTTTTACACTGCTGGCAAGAGCCCTACAGTAGAAGGCTGAGATCACTGGGTGACTCTCCTCAAGGTCAAATACAAGGGTTCTCTTTCTCTTTCTTTAAAGACGGACTCAGTCTTTATAGGAGGTGGGGGATTTAAAAAGGATTGCAGGAGATTCTCCATGATGATCTCAGGATTCGGAGGCTTTTCTGGAAGGCTTTCTCTGAGCAGGCTTAAGGGCTTCCTTCACCTTGGCATGCACACAGTGAACAGCCAATGACTACAGATGCAAGATCTGCGTCGACATTGGGTGTAGAATATTTGTGTACATTGTGAAGATGTGTCTCTGCTTTCTGGTTGGTTTAATAAAGAGCTGAAGGGCTAATATCTAGGTAGGAGAAGATACGTGGTATTTCCAGGGAGAGAGGGGTAAGAGGGGGAGAAATATAGGCTCTAAGCTTTCATAATTAATAATAAGTCTCTGTGTCATTATTTGTGGGCTGGTGATCCAAACATAGTCTGACACAAAAACTTGATACAAGCTTTTACGAGAGTTCACCCAGGCTTTGAGAGGCAGTGGGAATTCTCTTCCTCAGTCCCCTTGGGGCCCTAAACAACTCTTTCCAGAACCTTCTTACATTAGTTCATGTATATACTGGTCATTACCTCTGCATTGTGCGAATACTTAGGAAAATGTAGGTCTATAAATCTGTACCATTGGGTAGCCTTGAGTGGAGAACAATGTAATTTTCTGCAGTTTATTTGTTAAGTGGGGCCAGCAAGATGGCTCAGCGTGGGTAAGGGGTCTTGTCACAGAGCCCGATGGACTCAGTTGTGTATCTGGAATCCCTGTGATGTCTTCTGACTTCCACATATGTCGTGCTATATGCATAAACACACACAAGCACACACAAAATAAATAGGTTTTAGAACAAAAGAATGTTTGTTAAGTTACTGGACTAATACAAACTAAAGAATGCCTGAATCCAAAGTAAAACACAAGCTCCACAGTCTACTGGCCAACTTTTAGCTCTAACATTTGAGGTATCTAGATGGCTACATATCAAGACAGAGTTCTATGAGTCTAATTTAAATAAACTTTAAATTTGAGGCAGTTTATTTCTACCAACACAGACACTATTATATTCTGCAACTTCTAGTGTTTCTATATGAAAGGCATTTTTGAAAGAAGTAGAATAAAACCAATAAATAGGGCCTACTGAAAGCATATGACAAGACAATAAAACAGAAAGACAAATTATTTCTTTGGGGACATCAGCATTTTAGCGAGACCTCCTAGCTCTCTTTTCAACTGCATTCCACAATTAGAAAATCAGATAAAATTTACTAAAAATAAGTTAAAGAAGAATGAAATCTTAATTTTCATTTAATTTTTATTAAATATTTTGAAGTAAAGAAATAATTCATTTACATATTTATATATTCATTAATAAGTTTATTATATATCAATCATATAGAATTTATTTAATTAATAATATATAAATAAAATATTTGATTATTAGTATTTAATAACAATCAAAGATTATGCTAAGAATAAAAACAGAAAAGAAATAGAAAAACAGACAGAGTCAGGTAATGCCAAGAGATCATTAAACAAGGATTTTCAAGTAGCCTAAGGAAAATAATGCTGGCCAGATTTAAGAGCTACCAGACACTGATCAGTTCTGAGCACAGAGCTAAGAAAGCTCACCTTTTAATGTCTGCTTTCTCTTGAATAAAATTAAGTAGGGAGAGAGTTGAGTTAATAACATCAATCGAAGGCTAAAATTTGATGGCACATAATTGTAGTAATGAAAAAGTGTGTGTGGAGATGGTGGAACTCAACTTACAAAGCATAGATTTTTCAACTTTACAACTATGGGGAAGAGATACTCATTGGCTGGAGAGAGCCCTTCAAATTTTGATCATTTCCCAGGTCAGTAACGCTCTGGTAATGCTTTCTAGAAGTCTAGCGATGAAGTTCCCTGTCTTAGCTACTGTTCTATTGCCGTGATGAGACACTGTGGCCAAGGCAACTTACACTGGAAACTTGCGTAAGTTTTCAGAGGTTAGTAAATGGTCATCATGGCGGAGACAAGGGTAGCAGGCAGACAGGGAGGTAAAATGCTGCAGCAGTAGATGGCTTACGTGTGGAGACAGCATCCATGAGGCAGAGGGGGAGAGAGAGAAAAAGAGAGATGGGGGAGGGGGTAACTAGGAGTGCTATTGGCTTTTGAAACCCAAAGCTCATTCCTAGTGACACACACCCTCCAAAAATGACACATCTCCTTCCTAATCCTTCCTGTGATGAATTTACCAGGTGATCCCACTTTGTGCTGAGGTGGCCGTACAGTAGCAATTTCCATATGAATGAAACAATTTAATTGAAACTGGCTTTGGACATCCTGATGACTTCCATTTGAACAGGAGAGGAAATAACCAGATGAACAGAACACTGAAGGCTCTGGCCAAAAGAGACATTCTATTTTATTTGTCACCTATGGTTTCAATAATTTGAAAGCTACTAAATATTAATATATAATACTAATAAAACCTGACTACCCTTCTTAAAATGCCCATTTGTGTCTTTAGATTAGTATATTTGTGATATATATGAGTATATTTGATATATATATATATACTTTATATGTGTTTTATATATGCACACATATGTATAAACACATTATCTTTTCCTGACATGGAATAACAAAATGATATGTGCATACAAATAGAACTGCTTTAATTGAAAGTGAATTGAATGGGTGGCTCTTCTTGGATTTTCCCTTTTTTACTTATAAGTTGCCATTCATTCTTCTCATGAAAGTTTTTACATATTGTGTCTCCATTTAATTTATGTTGCTGTCGTAACATACCCTGACAAAGAGCAGCCTCAGGAAGAAATGGGTGTGTTTCATCTTATTATTCCATTATTGTGAGTAGGTCAAGACAGGAACTTCAAACCATTACATCATATTTACTACTGTCAACAGCAGGGAAAAAAATCCATACAGTATCCACTGCTTGCTGTGCTCAGCTCAAATCTACACTCCCGTGCTGTTCAGGACTCCTTGCCTAGGGGTTGGTGGTTCCCATCTTAGCTGTATATTCCCATATCAATAACGAACACAACTCCCCACCCCCACCCCAATGGCATGCTCCAAAGCCAACACAATGCCATATTTTATTGAGACTCTCTTCCAGGGTGTGTCTCAGAGTTGTCAAGTTTAAAATGAAAGGCTAGTCATCATGTGTTGAGAAATAGCCAAGTGTATGAGCCCAGATAGGGAGGTAGAATCACAAGAAGTACTTCTCCCTAAGGCAAGCAGAAGTCCTCGCATGTCAAATGGCAGACTTCTGTGGGTCATGGGGCATGGCAAGGTACACTGAAACAAGCCCAGAGATTTGCTTTAATATTTAATAAGCATGTAATTCAAGTATTAAAGTATTTAAGCCTCAAATTACATCACTGACAAAATAGAAGGTCCTTCAAATGACTTCTAAGGGCTCCTCTTGCCGTATCATTCTCTTATTCTTTGAGATGTCTTACCAGGCAATAATACAGACACCAGAATTATTAAAGGTAAACGGTCTGATTTTCAGCCTAATTGTGAAGTTCAGCAAGAACGAGGGCCTGGGAAAAATTAAGGACCCAGCAAGGAAAAGAAACAAAGTCAAGTCTAAGAGAAGCAACATCTCCTAAGCCGACAGGTTAGGGGCCATGATGAGAGCTAAGTGATTTGTGGTCCCCTTTCTTCTGCAGCATACTATTTTTACAGCTGCAAAAAATGCGAAGCAGGTGAAAACAGGAAAGCCGTGGCGCAGAATGAGCTCAGTCGCTCCAGATTCTGCCAGTTCAACATCCGTCTGAAGTAGCTGACGCTCAGTTTTGCTACGTATCCACTTCCAAGCCATCCACAGTAAACCTAATTATAGCCAAAGCCTTTAAGCAAAGGCTCATTAGCACACTCGACATTTCTCCTCTATGTTACATTATTTTTCCATGGACAAAAGGTAAACTAGAATTTCGCAGGGGAAGGAACCGTCAGCCACTAAAGATTTCTTTCTTTCTACATCACCTTGTAGATAAACTGTCCCTAAGAGGTTAAATGTATTTGCAGATGAGTGTCCATGTACTCAGGAGGAAAATGTCTTTTAAAACACACGTCAGTGGTAATCACAATAAATTAGACTTTCATGGTCTTTCCCAGCGTGTACACAAAGAACTTAATTCACTCTAATTAAGGGGGAACAAGGAAGATGATAATTAGAAATTACAACTATCTGCTCATTAGAGGACCTTGCGCTAATCTTGAGCGATTAGCTCATATTTGCAGTACTTAAAAAATGCAATTATTTAAAAAGATCATTCCATTTTGGGGCAGTGAATCGTATGGTTTATTGCTCTCCGTTTCTACTTGAAATACTTGTGGCAAATTTGGGTCATCAGGAACATGAGGAATAAAGGGCAAATTGCCCTCTAATTTACCCTTAGATCATTTATGTACTGTGTCACCCAGGTGATAAAGCCCCATTAATGCAAGAAAAAAGACAATGTGCAGTTAATAGTCAGCGCTGCCTCTTGCACCCTTGCTTTACAATTTTGAGAATGCACTGAGTGAATTTCTGTCTGACACTGTAGATGAACCATTTTTTGATTGCTAACTTTAGTAAAGGTAAGTTTGTGGCTCCTTTATTTCTTATTTGATGATGAAGTGAAAATTGCTCTGCTTCCAAGTAGTCCAGTCCTTCATGAGCAAAGATATATGAACCAAGACTCCCCTTACGGTGGATCAAAGCAAAGAGCCTGGGAACACACGTTAAGCAGGTATCTAAATGAAGACACAATCGGCATTATATGTAGGCAAACAAAAATTCTGGAGGGATAGCTTGATTTCAGAAATTCATAAAGTAATCCAATATAAAAATATTAGAATGTATAAATAAGCCTTATTGGTCATGGTTTGACTCTTTCCTCTAGACATATGTTGGAAAATCAACACCCAATGCAACAGGTTATATATATTAAGAGACTGTAGTACAAAAGTTCTAGGACCATCTGTAGTGTAAAGCATGCACTGCCCAAGGCCACCTACAGGCACTGTGCTTCTCAGACCTGAGGCTGAGGCCCAAATGCTCCAGAAGGCACATGTGCATGAACTGTGGATTCATTGCAATGACTCTTACATTTCAAGAGCCACATAGAAATGCCTGCTAAACACCTGCTCCAAAGGCACAGTCAGAATTGAGAGGCCCCACTAAAGAAATACCAGTGGAGGCCAAGAGTGTAGCATTCTAAGAGTCCGTAGAACTACAGAGTTACAGCACATTAGCCTACGAAGGCTGTGACACAAGACTCCAACCACATGAGCTCTTCGAAGAACTGTGCGTCCTGAAAAGTCACAATGACGAGACCACAGGACACCTTGTGGGTCCAAACCTCTTGCCAGTGTGCCCAGGATGCTGGCTATGCCATCAAAGGAGATATAGCTGCAACATTAACTTCATGTTGTTTTACTCTGTTGGGATTGGAATTTACGTTGGACTGACTGTTCTTGTCCGATTTTCTCTTGGGGTGTAGGGATGTGTATCTACCATTGTATTCTGTGAGCAGGTTTAATGTCAGAGGCTCGCAGCTGGAGAGAGACATTCCCCAGGATAAAGTGTGCACAGAGGACCTTATCTGTTCTAATGTAGATGAGAGCATGAACTATGAGCCTCTGAATTGATGTAAGAAAGATCTAAAGGCATTGGAGAACATGGCAATGGATGAATGCATTTTTATCTGTGAGAGGGCATGAGATTAGAGTATAAATGGCAGAATTGTATTAATTTCCCACAAAACCATGTACTAGCCAATTAATCATGAATTCTATAAAAGTAAGAGGTAGAACATTTTAAAGAGTTTAGGTTTTAAATAATCCATCCACGTGCATACAATTTTAGTGAGTATGAAAGGATTCGAAGCTGCAGATTCATTCTCGTTTTTGTTTGTTTATGCTCTCCCTGTCTCCTCCCCCTTAACTCCCTCCCCAACCCTTTTCCTTCCCTCCCTCTCCCCTCCCTCTCCATCTCCTACCTCTCTCCTCCTCTGCTTTCCACTGTGCCATGTTATAGCATGGAGTTCCACACCAGATACAGACCCCTCAAGACTTCTCAGCCTCCAAAGCTGTAAGAAATAACTTTGTGTACCATATAAATTATCCAGCCTCGGGCATGCCATTATTGCAGCACACACATACACCCAGAGATGAAGACACCTTTTGATCTAAAGAAGTTGTCAAACTCCCGACAGAACCCAGTAAATCTGACTGATACGAAAGCTATCAGAGGCTATGACAGGCATTTGAGAACTGAAAAAAAATAAAGCCAGTGCTCATAAAGAATTCCTCAAAGGCAGAAAAGACAGCTCTACATTATCAATATGCAGACTATATATGGCATCTATGGATGGGGAAGAGGACAATATTTCTATCAAATGTCCATAGTTGCATGAATCCAAAAGGATGAAATCTAACAAAATATATTTATATATTCCATCCTGCTCTTTCATTAGGAATACAGAAACTGTTTTCAGTTCTTTTAACTTCAGAACTAAAAAGTGGAGGATGCTAACATTTACATTTCCATTCTTAATTTAAATATGTCTGCAAAATATCCCTACTGGGTAGAAATATACATGTTTAAAACAAACATATAAGCTGGGCAGTGGTGGCGCACGCCTTTAATCCCAGCACTCGGGAGGCAGAGGCAGGTGGATCTCTGTAAGTTCAAGACCAGCCTGGTCTATAAGAGCTAGTTCCAGGACAGGCTCCAAAGCCACAGAGAAACCCTGTCTCGAAAAAACAAAAAACCAAACTAAACCAAAACAAACATATATGCATTTATACATACATACATAATAAATACATACATTTAATAGTGCACCAAAAATTGAAACAGCTTTCCCCAAATACTAATAACGTGTGAACAACTTTCCTTCAAGGTTTATGTTCTTTGCCGTGATGAGCCTGAAGAAAAACCGACACAAAGTTATGACTACAACTGCTCGCTTAACATTCCCAGTAAAGAAAGTTATTAAAATGCCAGTTTAAGAGTGACTATTTTCCAAATTCTGGAAACAAATGTCATTTTTTAATATATGAACTTAGGATAGGATAAAAGTGTTCACAGCTGATGTGTTCTTGGCTCTTTTCTCCCTACACTGAACAATGCCCTGCAATGCTGAGCGCGTACAGACATCTGAACCTGAGACATGCTTTATTTCTGTTGTCCTCTAACTCTTGCCATAATTTTCAACAATTTAAACTGGAAATAAGATATGTAATTCAAAACAGCAACTTAGGATGAGAAGAAGACCTATAGATCCACTTCGTTCTGTAAATAAAAGATAGAACAAACGCTCAAGTCTAACAGAAGTTCCAGCTCTTTGAAGACAGACACACTGGCAACCCTATACTTCTTGGAACGCTCTGAATCTTTTAAATTTATATTTAACCATGAACTAGTGCTTTGACTTCATACTTTAATGTTAATCATTGTAATTCTAACTTTGCTATAGCTGATTAGCTTTAATATTTGTACCTAATTTTTAGAAGAAAGAGAAAAACCCATGTCTATCTATTAACAAGACCAGTTAAGTGTTACACCTGGGAGAAAAATCCACATGTTGAATCGTCCCATCTGACCTACATTAACACAGCATGAGAACCAATGTTTCTGATAACAGCTTTATTTTACTTCCAATGACAGCAAAGTAACTAACATAGCTTCTAAGGATTTTCACTAAGACTTGAAAAAAAAAAGGACATCATACAACTTTCAATATTGACTCTTATGCAATAGAATTATTTAAACACTGAGACCAGAAACCATCCAGGAACAGAAGGTGGTATGTTTATTATTTAACACAGAAACCTAAATTCATCAGAATATTCCATTTCCCTCATACTCTACTTAATTGAGCTTTTGCTGCTTTGATGTTCAGAATCCCCGAGTAAAGTGAATTAATAACAGGGACAGCAGGCAGTCAAAGATTGCTCCAAAATATGCAGCTGGAGACATCGTGAATTAGAATACACTGAACTGACTTTCCTTAAGGGAGATCTTAAGACCTCATTAGAGCTTGACAGCGTCTCTATTTTACTGCCTCAGCCACTCTTGCTTCTGTTCATTCCATCTAATGGGTAGTGTTCAACCATTCAAGGGCAACTCGAAAGCTCTGAAAGAGAAAGATGAGGTTATTAACTCACTGGGCATCCCTAAGGTAGACAGATGCCTGTTGGTTTGGTTTTTCCTCAATTGAATTTTATCAACTATAAGTGGTGGTGGGGCGGGGGAGGGGGGCTGACTGACTTTTCTGTCTATCATGTGGTATGTATACTGTTATTGCTTTTTAAAATATCCAAAACTCTAGAAAAACAAGTGGTCTTCACCTTCGTAGACAGTGATACAGGCTAAGAAGATATGAAGCTTGCCAAAGGTTATATAAATATAAACACAGATTCAAAGGTGAACTAAAATCATACATGAAGAAACTCAGAATAAAATACCATAATACTCTTCTCTTCCAGTGACTCAGTTAACCAACTTGTCAGCTTTTCAACCCATAGAAACTGCTTAAGGCGGTAGGAATGTAAGATGCTCGAGGGTCCCTTCCCAAGGTGACGGAAGGAGTAAACACGTTCCAGGAGTCCCTGCTGCCTCAGCTGCCGGGGGAAAGTCTAGCTACCTGGAGGATACCCTCGGTCCAGAGTGTCTAGCTGCCTGCCTGACGATTCTGCAGAGAACTTCACAGCTAAGGCTTCTGTCAATCATCACTAGCCTTGGGGCAGGCTTCTCCCTGACACAGTGGCGTTTGAGTTGTTCCTGCCTCAGTAGGTAACTCCTCAACCATGCTCTTGTAAGGAGCTCAATAATCTCACTGCCACACACCGCTGGACTTAGAATAATTCCTTTGGTCTGTCGTGGGTTTCCCATCTCGGGTGACTAGAGACCTCTTTGTGACCTGTTTCCCCAGGAAAGGCCTCATGCACAGTTGGTTTTGTTATAGTTTTGAGTTTTTGAAGGATGGGTATTCTTATGCAGCCCACACTGGCCTCAAATTCACAATCTTCTCCCACGAGAAGATTCCGGTACCAAGAATCCAGCTGTGTACTTCCATGGCACTGCCTTGTACAATTTTGTATTTAGACTTTTGTCATTTTGGACACAGACTTTCTGTGTTTTGGCTTTTTGGTTTGTTTTTTTTTTTTCTCTCATGTTAGAAGTACGGCTCTATTTCATTCTCATTCATTGTGCAAACCCACAAGAGAGAATTGAGAGTAAGCCAAGAGTTGAGGCTCAACACTGTCCCTAGGACACGGGGGACGGAAGAATAGCAAATGCCACATTCTCAAGGTGGGTAGTCATCATGACACATTCTGATGGCTGGTGAAAAACTGGACCAAAACGAAACCATGGCAGCAGGAAGAGGGCTGCCTCAAGATGAGACTCGGGCAGACACGCTCGTCTAGGAAGCCAGGCAGATGACCTGTTCAGCTTGGTGACCCAAAGAAAATGCTGACTTCATTTAATTTTACTCCTAAATGAGTCAAGAGGGTGGAGACCCAGAGAAAATATGTGAAGGAGTGGGAAAACGGAGGCAATTAACGGATGGTGTAAAAATTTAATTAGAAAATTCCTCCCTCTGAATGTTTTGTTGACTTTGAGGACCTGCTGTGATCAGCAGAGCCTCCTACAGAAACACTCACGGCTTTCTTCTCAGCGCCTGGGATGCGGGGACAATGAAATTGTCATAATCGCCAGGGAGCGGCTAAAGGGCAACATCGCTGTTAAACAAGCTTCTACTCTACTCTCTGAAGGACGGGGAAAGAAGAAGCCCAATGTCATGGTCAGCCCTGAGCGTGGAATTCTACACCCAGTAACACCCCTGATGCCGCTGCAGGGAAATCAAGTCGATGACCAACATTAACCATCATAGCCCTTCAGAAACTTCAGAAAGAAAGCTGCCTTAAAAATAGTATGCTGGTCCACCCCTACATTGTGGGATACACAGTAGAGCATCCCTGCTGAACGAGGAGGCAAGTGTTTTGGATGCTGTTTCCTAAGGCAGTTCACTAGTTATCAGGTTAGAGGATTAAATTCAGTTAATTTATTAATTAAATTAATTACCGAGAAGCATGTGGCCCTTAAGTCACTCACCTACTATTTATACCAACTCTATGAGAAACACTTGGTATTTTTACGTGAAGGTCAGCAAGATCCCATAGTTGCTTAGGATAGGCCTTGAACACGGTAAGGTTTTGAGTTGTTTTAGTACAAAGCTATGGGATGTATCAGAGACAAAAGGCAAAACAGAAAATTTCAGAAGAATAATTCCTTGTCTGTGACAGCCTCTGCAATCACCATGCCCAGCAGAGTATCAACACAGGGAGGCAAAAGAGAAATCTGGTTCAGCACAATTCAGTAGCTGGTGTTGGTTCAAGTTCTGAGAGTCTGACACCAGGTAGTTTATTTTAGGCATATATAAGTGCAACACAATTTGGAAAAAAAAAATCCCGGTGATAATTAACTCAATCCTGTGTGTACAATAAAGCTTAAGGCATGAAACTCTACGTAAAGTACACATGACAGCTTCCGTAAAGATAGGTTTTATAGGTTGACTCAGAAAAGCAAGCTCATGATAAGGGTCTGTGGGAAGACCTGCTGTGATCTCAGCCACACGAATAACGCAAATGTCATCAAATGACTATAAATTACCTCTACTCCCAGCCTTCTGGGCAGAAAACAAGTTCTGTATCATCTCTCCCTTTGAAAAGGCAGCCCTTGAGTGTTTAATACTCCTGCTTTCCCCAGTGCATGTCTGTGAGTGCAAGACACTCTGTGCCTCCTATACCTCTCTGCTGCATGATGTTGTTAAAAATAGAAGAAAAGTAGAACCTATATCCATAAACATACAGGCACTGGGCTGTTTTTAAAAGAATAAAAAAAGAATACACAAAAATTGGGAGAGGTGTGTGGTGGTAGAGAGTCTGGAAGCTGTTGGGAATGGGAAGGGTAGAGGAGACACGACCAACATGTGTTTTGTGAATGTATAAAATTCTTAACAAAAACATTGAGAAATAAGTTCTACAGCAATGTAAACTTAAGTTCAACGGCACACGAATAGAGAAACTGAAGACTACTACATCTCCCTTAGCTTTATTTCTCAAAAGAAATTCTGAGGGGTAGTTTTGTGTATTCTTACATACAATTGCATTAAGATGGGTCATTGACTTTCCGGTCATGGCTACAGGATGAATCATGGTAAAGAGAGATCACCACAATGAGAGGTTCATGAATACACAGAAGAGTGTTACGGTCATTGCCCCTAGATCTAATTCTAAAGGTGCACTGATCAAGGGATGAGCCAATAAGAATACAGTGTTATCTACATGAGGAACATCTAATATAATGAGGGACACTTTCACATCTAAAACAATCCTGAATAAGAAATGAACCCCGGGAGGCAACACCATCCCTGATTTCCAATTGTACTACAAAGCTATAGTAATAAAAACAGCATGGCACTGGCACAGACACAGATATGCTGGTCAGTGGAATAGAACAAAAGACCCAGACATAAGCCCTGCACACCTATGTAGGAGATAGGAGGGGCTGCTATGGAAGGATCAAATAGGTAGGGCGAGGGAAGAGGGGTACGAGGGAGGGAATACAAGGAGGAGTAATCAGGCTATCCTACTGAGAAGGTGGTGGAAAGAACTTAAGAGCCAGAGGAGATAGAAAACAGCAAGACAGCAGGCCTAAACACAGCAGGACTGAAGCCCACAGAGCCATGGCGGCCTGCAGAAGGCCAGCAGGTGTCTGCACCGAGAGCTGAAGGAGAAAATGACACTTGCCACTCCCTAGCCCAAATGCTATCTCCACTTGCAAACAGAAAAACTTCCCACAAGGAAGCGGCACTCTCACTGTGGAGAGCAGCAACTCTTAAGGGTAGACCCATGCACAGCAGGGGATAGTCCACAGAAAACAAACTCAAGGACGGCTTTGGAGGGTCCTGTACTCACAATGTGGCACTGGCATTTCTTTAAACCGTACAGGTCATTTGTGTCTATAGTATGGCTTTCCGTTTTGTGTCTTTACGTATTCCTCCAGCCGCGAACACTCGTATCTCAGTGTCTACATGTATGTCTTATGCTTTCTCTCTTTGCCCTTTTGCTTTCTGGTTATTTGTTTTATCACATTCCAATTGCCTTGTTTTTGTTTTGTCTTATTCTATTTTATTTTGTTATTAACCTGTTTGTTTTATTATTGACTGTTTGTTTTCTCATGACCGACAGAAAAGGGGTGGATCTTGATGGAAGGTAGGTAGGATGGAAACTGTACTGAGGTAAGGGCAGGGAAAAATTTAGAATATGTTGCATGAAAAAAAAATCTATTCTCAATAAAATAAAAAAGAAAACCTTAAATATAAAAGAATAAAATCAGGCTAAAATGGATGCCTATGTGCATATAGTTATCAAAAGTACTAATGGACTGCTATATTCTAGACATTTTCTAAATTTGATTCCTGGAATACTGACACGAAGTATCAGTCTTCCACACTGACAGTCCTTACAATCCCATGAAAGTGAGTAAGACAGGCAACAAATTAGATGACCGTATGAAAATCCTGAGTTAGGACCACTCAGAAAAGCTACTTTTAGATCTATGGGCAAAACAAAAAACCAGAACAGGGCATGAAATAACAATGATACTTTCTGTTGTTTGAAAGAACTATGTTTTGGAGTAATTGTCATGTAGCAATGGAGCCTTCAAGTTTCCTTCTCAAAGAAAGGCTCGTGGTGGAAACGCCAGCAAAGCAGAGCACTGAGTAGACAGTGATTAGCAGCGAGGAATACTCCAGACAGACCAAATAGCAGGGCTCAGAGCCTGAGAAGGCCATGAGCGCCAGAAGTCCCGGAAATAATGACAGAGTTACGTAGGGGGAAATCATGTTGGTTACATAAAATGCTACAGAAAAATAAACAAAAATTTCAAAGAGAAATCAAAAGCTGCATGCCTAGTCTATATTTCTAACCAATTGTTATAAAGTCCTGGGCTACTATGTGGGAAGAATGAACACAAACAAAAGAACTCGATGTGGGCACCTTTTCGTTTAGTCTAGTTGTGAGATTATTATACTTCACCTCTCATTAACTAAGTAGAAAATCTTAAAAATAGGCCGGGGAGCTGGATAAGACAATGAGGGGCCTTACCTTCCAAGGTTGGAGACCTGAATTACGTCCTGAAAATGTAGGTACAAATAAATGAATAAATAAAATAAAATCAAAAACAGGTAACCTTGTTGAAGCCTTGTTTGGGCAACCATTTTGTTGAGACTTCATGCGTGTAGCTTCCCTGACATTTCCAGACTAAGACAACATGCTAACAGGGAAGAGGGGACTCTCTGGGGTCTCCAGCCATAGACAAAGAACAAAATAGGCAACAGAATGCTGAGAGCAGGAAACTCAGTCCTCCCTAGGAAAGAGTCACACAGTCCTCCCTAGGAAAGAGTCACACAGTCCTCCCTAGGAAAGAGTCACATAAACACAGTCCTCCCTAGGAAAGAGTCACA
>NC_022009.1:118643905-118652626 GCF_000317375.1 Microtus ochrogaster
AGTCAGTCCTCCCTAGGAAAGAGTCACATAAACTCAGTCCTCCCTAAGAAAGAGTCAGTCACATAAACTGGTTATCTAATACCAAGCAGTCAGTCTTGAAATCATACATATAAGTAAGCATATACAGACTGTATTTATATATTTGGGAAAATAGATGCCTAATTAAAGACATAAATGCCATAATCTGAGAGAGATCAAAAGGGGTCCATTGGATGAGTTGTAGGGAAGAAGAGGAAGAGGGAAAATGTTGTAATTAGATTTCAAGTTCACATTTATTAGGAGGGCAGAGTCTGGTGTGGCAATGCTTCCTGTTTCAGCACTGGGGAGGCAGAGCCATGTAGATTCTTGAGGTTCAGTGATCAGCCTGCCTCACCTACTTACCAAGTGTAGGCTAGAGAAATATACCATCTCATAACACAAGGTGGATGGTCCCGAAGTAAGAACCCCTGAGATTCTCATCTGGCTTCCACACCTCTCCCCAACCAACATATAAAAATCTTATCAATAAAAATGTTACAGGTCAGTAATATGCAACATATCTCTCTATTTTATTAGTTTATATTAAAAATATAAAATAATGGGTTTATCTGGACATTTCCATGCATGCATATGACACACCCATATTGTAAAAGAAGTGCGAATATAATTATATGAAGATCTTATATCAAGCCAACATGTTCTGGTTTTGCAGTGGATCAGTCAACAAGATAAGCCTAAATAACGTTAGCAATTAGATGTCACTCGGTGAGACACACAAATAAGCAAAACAAAGTTTTGGACATGGTAGTGGGAAATTAACTCTTGTAATTAAAATGTTGCAGGACACAAAAAGACCTCTGTACATAAAAGGATTAAAGAGAAGCATTTCCTTGAGTCTGATCTAATTGCTGACTACCAGACTGTTGAACGAACATTTAAGCAAAAACTAGCACAGGGAGGGAAAAAAAAGTAAGTTAAAATAAAGATGAAGAATAGGAAAGGTGAGGCTAGATTTCTCTTTTCCCACCAGGATACTTCTAAGGAACTCAATTAAAGACAGCAATCTTCCAGGTAGAGTTCAGTACCCTGAGTTCTGGAGGAGTCACTGCTGGTTTGATAAAGGACTTAGAGTCCCATTCAGGAACTTAACAAGATCAGGCATGTTCCCACTCGGGAAGCTTTTGTAGGAGACAGTATTCACAAAAAGCACAGTCAAAAGACAGTTTCTTATTGCATATGCAAAGCTCATATGGCGATGACTAACAGGAAATATCCACTACAAATCAAGTCTGTGTTTGTCCCCTGAGAGCAGCGCTGAGCTTCTGATGGTCTTAGGCCGAGACAGGGAAGTGAAGTCAACACGGAGAGGGCAAGCAAAAGGCTGTTGGGGTTATCTAATGTGACGACTGAATGCCTGCCATGAACACATAAAAATGATAAGCACCTATCGGTGCACACACACATTGTACATAGGCATGCAGAACTCTCACAGAAGAGAGAGAAATAATAAATGTACAAGTTGGATAGCAGAAATGGTCACTCCGTGTACTTCTCTGGCCTCTGTAAGTGCACACATGTGCACGCCTCAACACACAGCATACACACGTGGGCCACACAGAGTGCTGAGTAGTATGTTGAACACCAACAGGAATCTGTTTCAAGTAGTCATCACTGATCCTCCGGATATAAGGGGATCTTTCCACCTGATATTTCTTAGTAATATGGAACTTTATTCTTTTAAGAAGGTAAGTAGGATGTTTTGCTTCCAAGAATATTCTGGTACATAATTCTTTTCTATCATAATTTAAGCTTTGGCCCAATAAAATTCAATAATAACAGGTCACAAACATAAAGAGTGAGATCTCTGTGAGTCAATTCTAGAAACACCATGGTTCTTTGTGCCTTTTGTATATCATGAAGCAAAATCAGACCACAGAACCTTAACGTATAATAATAATCTGACAGAAATGAATCACTTCAGGACATTCTCGTCTTAGTGACTACACAGTTAAACGTACATGGGAAACTCTTTTAGTCATAGAATTTTAGCTTTGACACCAAGTTACACCTATTTGGGGGCATTTCACAACTTCAAATGCTCAGTTATACCCAAAATCCTTCCTACCACAGCCAATATTTCCATTGGAAATTTGTTTCAGGAAACTAGTGAAAGACAGTAGTTGAATCTCTTGTTGCCCTACTGTGTGTAGAGTGCATGCGTGTTACAGTGATTGTGTGCACACATGTATGCAGGCCGGAGCACAATCTGGTATTGTTCCTTAAGAAGCTATCAATTTTATTTTTTTATTTTTTATTTTTTTAGTAAGAGAGCACAAGAGACAGACATAAATGTACACATACAGAGACACAGACAGACAGACTGACTAGAACAGACACAGGGTGGCTCACTGAACTGGAACTTGCCAGCCAATCTTGAGAATCAGCTCTCTTCCTCCTCCGCTTTGGGATTACATGGCTGTTCCAATACATTCGGTTTTCTGTTTTATGAGTTCTGGATGATGGAACTCAGGTCCTCATTACCAACTAAGCTCCTTCCCCAGCTCTTTAAGCCTAAAAGTACAAATAGTTTTAGAAGCACTATAAATAATTTTTATATGACCCCTAAACTATACACAGGCTGAAATCCACATACAAACCGAGTACACTGGTAAACAGGGAGCAGATGAGCCACTCATATGGAGGCCATTGCAGGGGCAATTTTATCCCTTTGCTCAAAAGTCCCATAAACGCTTGTTTTGAGAGTTACGTTCTGACTGTTTTTGCTTTGTACCATATTTAAAAACTTGTCCTAACAAACAGACCTGTGCTTATATACATAATGCACGGGGTTGCAAGACTGGCAGGGAAACGCTAAGATAATCTGCAAAGGCAATCCTTAAAATGCATCATCTTCCACCAAATTGCTGCCTATGAAGAGCGGTTAGCCTTTAAAAGACCAACAGCTTCATATTAGCATTAGCTGATAGACCCAAACATCATCAATGGATAAAGCAGACAGAATGGGACAGACTTACACAGTGGCATCTCAGAAGAAACCAACTATCTACAATTTGGGGAGGATGTCTTAACATAAGAGAGAGGAGACAGACACAAAATACATGACATTTAGTTGTATTCATTTAAAACATAAAACGAGTTGCTGTCCTTCCACCTCTCTCGGGCGCACGCTCTCCACTGATAAAAACGTTATACAAGATACAGAGGTTCAAATGCATGTGTCTACAAAGGCTCAGTCAGCCATGCAAGCACCCTAAGCAATGGCAGCTGGGATATTGGCCAAGGGAATTACTACACAGGAATGCAGATCCATTATCAAGGCTTTTGCACTGAACTTGGAAAGCCAGATGTTTGTGTTTTAAAATCTTTTTTTCCATCAAGATGACATGTAAGAATATCAGAGCACTCTAGAAAACAAACCCAAAGTTATTCGTATGAACTGGTATTTGCAGCTTGGGTTCTAAGTGATATTCTTGTTCTTCCAATCCGACTGATTTAAGTGAAAGCCCCTCCCCCATCTGGATGTTAAGAAACATAATCAGGACAATCAGCTGCAGGTGAGCCTCGAAGCAGCCCCGTGAACTCAGCGTCAAGTTGAAGGTCGATGTTGTCTATAAAGAAGAGCTGAATCCCTTTCTAGATGGCAGGGCAGACAGGTGTTTGAAAGGGGATTATTATTAAAGAATGCTCTAAGCCTATAAATTCTGAATCAAGAAGAATGTATTGGTGGCAGAGGGAAAGGATGATGGAACTGAGTTCACCACGGGGACTCTCACCCTTCTCTCCTAGGAAGCATGCTGTCATCCTAGAAGGCATATGGAAGGTTTAGGGAAGCCATGCATAGACGAAATAGGAAGTGAAAAGCCATGGCAGTGGGTCTCTGTTGGTAGTGGGAGTCGCCATCAGCACTGTTCAAGAGCACAGCTCTCAGGAATGGAAAGGGGTCTCCAAGGAGACCAGTTCTTTTACTTCCAGATGAGTAACCTCGATATGCATTTCACGCTATTGAACGTAACTTGTAACTCATAGCCCTCCTTTGGTCCCCCTTAAATGCTGGGGTTATGTATGGGTATGCTATGCCATCCCTCACTCCGTGAATACTCTTCACCCTGGCAGATTCTGAGAAGTTTAATATGCTCTCAGAGCCCCCCATTTTGACAAAACTATTACAAGTTCATTTTTAGATCTAGGATGAGGGAGTGTTGGAAACGGAGGATTGCTCTATTAGTAAGAAATCTGTGTTATAAATTAGGCGGCCTGCATATCGGCTTTAAATTTGTCGGGATCTTTTTGTGTTTACAGCGTTTTTAAATTTAAAATAGTAATAACACAGAGGCTTGTTGTCAAGTCAGATAACATCACTTGAAAGGTTACATTTTTCATGAAATTTCAATTCTTTTATTATTCTTTACTATTGTTATTAAATTAGTAAGCAGTTATTGATCAACCCTGCGCAATCAGTTCATTAATGGCACGTAAATTTCTCAATGGGGTTCTTATTTCAATGGGGACAGGAATGGCTCAGGCTCCCGGAAGTCATGTATAATGTGTTCATGGGCTGAACACAGAGGACTTAAAATTCAAAGATGTACTTTAAAAGCCTGAGGAGGAGGAATTTGCCCTAAAGCAGTAGGTTTCCACCTTCTTCGGGTCACTGATTCTTGTAGGATTTGACAGAACGTCAGTTTCTGCCTTAGACAAGGGCACCTATAGAGAACCGTCACATACTTTTAGGCGGTTCAAGGACTCTCACAGATCCCACATAGAAAATGTCACCTTTAAGGGAGAGACGGTTACAGGTCAGGCACTCATAGCTGGTTTTACGCAATAGCTGCTTTGAAACAGGAGGTGGTTTGAGAACATCTGGAGGCCACGGGTAAGAACAAGACAGGCTTTCTTTATAAAGACTCGGCCCCACCCAAAGAGCCCCATTGGCAGCGCCATTCTTGTGGAGTCCTTGGGTGACTTGCCTTCTTGAAATTTATATACAAGATCTCACATGCATTCACAAATACCATCATCATAGCTAGCTAATTGCTACTTCTTCTTTGGATAATTTCAACAAAACCAAGCATCCTGGAGCATAAGCCAGGTGGACCCTAGCCAAACGCAGAGCTAAGAAGAAAAAAAAAAAATATGTCCGTCTCTCTAAAAGCCATAACTCAATACAACATTACAGAGAACACAGAGAATTTTTCCAAGTTTGGACTTCAGGAAAACAGAACAGAAGAAAGATTACATACCCAGACGAACCAAAGTTATTCATGTCAACACCACAGCAAGTCAAAGACCAATGTGGGCTGGTATCATAGCCACAATCTGATACACAGTGCCGTCTGGCAGGAGTGGTAAGGTAGATTCTACAGAAAATCAGCAGCAACTTCTCACTGACTAGAGTACTAGATTCCTTGAGTCTTGAATGGAATATGGCACGGTACAACTTTAAACAAAATACCATCTACTCCTCAAATCTCATAGGGCTGTGTGTGTGTGTGTGTGTGTGTGTGTGTGTGTGTGTGTCCAGGTTCCTGTGTGTGCATACATGTGGAGGCCAGAAACAGATAACCAGCCATGGGGTTACTCTCATGAATCACTGCATCTGACTTTTTAAGTGTGTACTGGAGATTTGAACTCGGGGTCATCAGGCTGATACACAGCAAGCACATTATCCATCCCGCTGTCTCTCCAGACCTGAAACACACCTTAATATTTATTAACATGCTATACTGAAGTCCATTACACTGTGTGATGGCTTAAAAATTAGTAAAAGAAAACTTTCAGAAGAAGGACGCATCAGATATTAACCTGGTAAGAACAGATGATACATCGAGAGAGTCGAAAGCAGAGAAAGAATGAAATATTTTTAGAAAGTTCAACAGAGGTCAAACAGGAAGGAGAAACGCTTATCTCACGTGTTCCTAATTACACAGGTCCGTGTAGGAGAATGAGAAAACTCTGAACTTAGACATGCAACTACTCAGAAAACACCGAATGACTTTTGTCTTAACATGCTTTTATGCTGAACTTTTGACATTATTAATATTATGGAAGACTGTAACACAATCTTAACTTTCAAAGTAGGGGTGAATGAACAAACTGAAATTGCCAGTCATGCAAGTCACATTGTGTCTTCAACTCAAAGATAACTTTCCAAGACCAGTAACCTCTAGAAAGCTAAGAGCTTCTATTAAATCAGATCTTCTCCAAGGACTGGAATCCACAAGCCAGAAACAGGAGAAGAACATACTCAATGAGCACACAAGACGCTGTTTTCCTCTCAGTCACGTTTAGATGGGGCAAATAGTCACACATGTGTTACCATGGGACTTTGGACTTTCCAGGTATGTGACGTCCCCTCCTTTAATATTTACTGCAAAACCCTATAAACTGTGTTTACACTTGAAACAATCACACAGAATTTTAACTTTCTAAGGCTGAATGTTCTAAACATCAAATACTTGCCCTCTAAAGTGAGATTTCAGTATCCACTTATTGCTAATATGCTTCAAATTTAATTAAAAGTCACATTGTGGTGCTTATTAAAATAGTTTTACAAAAACATTACCAGATAATCCAAGAAAAAAATAATTTAGAGACGTGCTTGGTACCCATGCAGAGCTCCATAAATACCATCTCATGATGCCTTTGGCTAACAAACAGTAATTCAATAAATCTCACATTATGCTTGCTCCCAATGGCCCTTACCTTCTAGTATTCACATCCTTCAGCCATTTTCCCTTGATTGGAAGCAGAACTTAATAGTCTACGTGAAACTAACAGAATATGGCAAAATGATGAGAAATGACTTCCAAGATCCAGTTATTAGAATACCTCCACTTTCATCTTGGGTACTTGGAGGATAAACAGTCAGCACTGCTCCAGGTAGCCTGAGGTGCTCCACCTACAGAGACTCTCATTCAGGTAAAAACAGGGCTTTGAGTTTGTCACAGGAAAGAATTTCAGGACAAAGGAGAAAAAGCCACGAATGTCGCCACCACACATTTCAAGCAAAAGTAAGGGATAGTACACGGTTTAGATTTAAGAGCCAGCACCGAGCAACTGACACCAAGGAAGGACAGTATGCACTCCGGTGTAGTTACAGGCTTCTTAAGAGTGTCACATCTGTATAAGAACTATAGATGTGATTCTGTGGTTTAAGTGGCATTGCTGAAATGATGTAATTTGCACTATGGTTTAAGATCGAGTCAAGTTCAGAACACAGGTACGAAAGTATGGGCAAGATGACTCATTTCTCTTCTGTATAAATGTGGCTTCACGAGGCACATCATTTGGAAGAAGGGAGGTGTGTGGGGAGGGTTGCACTAATAGGTCACCAGCATTCTAGTTCTAAACAAGCATAGTTCTGTTGTTTACAGCATCCTGACTGGAGGTATCTCTTGGCAAAGGGAATGCTGTCTCTTTAAGCAAGCTTGACTTGGTTAGTTGTGTTGACATTTCTGACCCTCTGCCAGCAGGAAACACAAACCAATGTAAGGAGTTTTGTTCTACTGTGCCTCACTTGTTCTGGTTTTCTGGGATTTTTTTCCTGGCTAGTTTGTTTTGAGACAGTCCTGTGAAAGAGCCCAGATGAGCGCAGGATTGGAAGTCACTACTAATTCATACAGTAAGAAGAATTGTTTTTTGGAAGTTGCATAGATGGTGTACTTGCCCTGGATAAAAGTAATCCTTGATATTAGTATTACTTAATTTGTCTTATGCCATCATCGGAACCCCTAAATAGAACTTCTAGTCTATTTAAAAAACTCTCTCAACGTTGATGAAAAGCTTGAGCCACTGGAACTAGGCTTAAAATTCAGAAACCTCAATCTCTGTGGGTGAGGCTCCTTGGCTGTCCTTCAATACCATCCTTCAGTGAAGCTCTTGAAGTTCTGTCTCCCTCACCTTCGGAGACTCAAAACCAAAGGGAACATGGTCATTTCTTAACACTATCAATATTCAGCAGACAGGCAGGAGACACTCAGATATTTAAATTCTGAAGTGTCAGTAGAGGTGAGGAATAAGGAAGTCACAGCAATTCTGAAACCCAAGCTGATGTACTCAGTTAGGGCCCCAGGCCTGCAAATCAACCTCCAGAGGCTTTTCATTGTACTCTTGAAGTCATGCATCCTGTTCATGCTTGCTGCTCTGGGTTTGCCCTGGCCTTCCTTGCCAGGGAAATGTGGGTGACTCTATAGACTCCTCTCATGTAAGCCTGCCTCTTTCCCCTTCCGCTCAAGCTGGCAGGATTTCTCCTGATAAAATCTTACCAAAGATTTCCGTGAGCGTCCTGTGACAGGTTGTAAAGCTTTGCTCGTCGGAGCCTGCCCTGTCCATCTGTGCTCATGCTTGGGACAGATGAGAGGCAGTTCTCTCAAGGGTCTGCCTTTTCCTCGACCTCATCCATAAAACTTCTCAAAACCCAAACTTCTGTGAAGAATGTGACTCAAGCTCATGACACTTCTGTTGAGAGCATCTGTGTCAGTCTTGGGAGGTGATGTGGTATGGCATTCTTCTTTAATATTTCCATGACCTTACCGGAATGATTATGTGGCTACAAGCTGGGCTTGTATCTAATGTCATGGTTTTCTGATAGTGCTGTGGGATGACCTTGTTTCCTGGTCCTGTCCTTCATTTGTTCTGTGTGTGTGTGTGTGTTTGTGTGTGTGTGTGTGTGAGTGTGTGTGTGTGTGTGTTCCAGAGTATGTGTACATATGCCACATGAGT
>NC_022009.1:118652726-118656096 GCF_000317375.1 Microtus ochrogaster
TGTGTGTGTGTGTGTGTATGTGTGTGCGCGCGCGTGTGTGTGTTCCAGAGTAGTGTGTGTGTTCCAGAGTATGTGTACATATGCCACATGAGTACAGACGGTATGGGGGCAAGGGGGTCAGCAGAGTATCCAGATCGCCTGGAACTTAAGCTAGAGTTGGTTGTGAGATGCCATGTGAGTACGAGGAGCCAAACCTGGAGCTTCTGCAAGAGCAACAAGATTTCTTAACTTCTGAGCCATCTCTCCAAATCCGGTGATTTTTGTTAATTTTATAAGTATTTCATTGTCTAGAGAGACTGAGAATCTTCAATTCATTAAGTCATGGATTTTTTTTTTATCAATTATCCTCTCAATTTACCTTTTCCCTACAGTTTATCGTAACATAATAAAAATAAATCCAGTGACATTTCAATATTTTTTTCTAGGAAATCTGTTTAATTGGATAGTTAATTCAGTTGACAATGTTTACTCCCAATATACTTGCAAATGACTGTGGATCACACAAGGACAAGGACCTGTGGGCACTGCTAAGAATTCTGTGCAACTTCATTTCTAATTTCCAGGGAGTTTTTCTTACAGTAAAAAAAATGTCCATCCATCCATCCATCCATCCATCCATCCATCCATCCTTCCTTCCATCCATCCATCCTTCCTTCCATCCATCCATCCATCCTTCCATCCATCCGTCCATTCATCCATCCACCACCTTAAATTTCACACTTCTCTGAACAATATGATTCAAGCCAACACTCTTATTAGCATACACAAGTCTAAGGCCATCTCCCATTTATACTTATTTATTTTTGAGGCAGGGTTTACTATGTAGCCCTGGCTAGCCTGGATCTCATAGGTATCTAACTGTCTGTGCCTCCCAAGTGCTGGGATCAAAGGCACGTGCCATCATGTCCAGGCTCCAACCTTTAGACTTTGATGGTGGCACCCTACTCTAAAACATGCATTCATTATCATTTTGCAAAGCACATTACCCCCACAGACTGGGACCAAGGGTGGTCCTATGACCTCTACTTGCATGCCGTGGTACGTGTGCACCTGCAGTCCCACATGAACATGCACATAGACACACATCATACCCATAGATTACACACATGTGTACACATAGGAACACACATGCAGACACACATCATACCCATAGATCAGACACGTGTGTACATGTAGGAATATGGCCATAGACACGTATCATACCCATAGATCACATACATGTGTACATGTAGGAACATGCCCATAGACATACATCATACCCACAGATATGACACATGTGAATAAACACACACACACACAAATTTTTTTGAGTACAATGGTGACATTTGATCTCTATACACACAGGTACATACATATGGACATTTACCCTCCCAACACAGAGAGAGACAAACACACAAAATGGCTGAGTAGTTGAATCGCTGTCACAGAAAGTAGATTTATAACAAAAAGACCCTAGTACAAACATGATAAATTGTTGTATTCAAAGTTAAGTAACCAAATAATTCTCATCTGTCCAACTGCAATTTGTTTATATTTACTCTTACCATTGCACCTATATTTAAGAGAGCTTATACGCAACATCAAAGCTTTCTTGAAGATCATTATTTATAGAAGATTCTGCAGTTTGTAACAAGAGCCTCAATTAAAAAGTGCATGCTAAACGAAGTGGAAACAACAAGATGGAGTATCTGATTCCCCTAAAGTGATTCTAATTTTTTGATTCACTTATCCTCAGTGCAAAGTAAATTGTCATTCAAGTATTTTACAGTGTCTATCCTTCACAATGACACCACATCTTTAATGTCCTACTCACTATCACATTGTAGCATTTCATGTGTAAAGAAAAGGAACAGAAATATTTTCCAAATGTCAGACAGTCATGGAGCAATTTATTTCATTGCCTTGTCCCTCCAGGCGATGAGGCCATTTAGTAAAGGCTTATTAGTGAACAGCAATGACCGACAGACAAGCTTGCAGCATAAGCCTTCATAGGCCAAGGAAAACAAAGAGCATAAACATTCCATTCAGCAAATGCATAGCACTGTTTAAAAATAGCAATGCCATGGGAGTCCAAACTGAAACAGGCATCCCGGTGGTCCTTGGCGAGCACAGGATGATGCAGAACGCTGCCTTCAACGAGAAGTCAGGGTCTTTGGCTCAGCGCTCAGCTTGAACCAGAGGGTGAGCAAGTTCCCATCTCAGAATTTCGAGAATTACAAAATTCTGTGTTCTTATCAGACCTGATCAGTTCATTGCATTCTTAAACCTCAGGCACACAGGCCTTCTCACGTGAGTTCTCACCAGGCCGGTCAACACCAGGTAAGTCAAGGCGCTGCCAAGTGTTTGTCTTCCCCAACAATAGACTTCTGAAAAGAAAACCTGACCCACTGCCTTGTAAATGAAAAAAATGTGATGTACATGGCAATAATGAATGGCAATTAATAGACTATTTAATTAAAAGATTATAGATCATGAAACAAATTCTGGCTCCCAGGTTGTTACTTGCCTGAAGTCAGCTTCCTTTTGTGAAGCAGGAGAGAGATTCTAAGATCAAACCAAGCGTTTCTCCTTCACTTGTCAAGAACACGTTGAGTAGGAATAGCAAGTTAGCAAGTTTTGTACTGTGTGATCTGGCGTTATTTGAGGGAGCATCTGCTTCCTCTAAAGTCAACTCTGGCAACAACTAAAGTCACGTGGCGACCCATGTCCTTCACCCTAATATGCTGCTGAAAATGGTGACACCTTTTAATCTCTTAGTCTAAATCTGACTTGAATCTTCATAGGAATGACTTTCTCAGGACAACCCAGACACGAAGCTTCATTGGGGTTCCACACTTGCCTTCATTAGATTCCATCTTGATATGGCAAGGTTCTTATCCCAAACCCCAGACTGCTCCTTCAGTCCAAAGTGGTGCTCAACACAGTACCTTGGCACCCAATACCTTGGCATGGCGGGCACTCAATAAAGGTTATTAAGTACCATTCAATGTGGAAAATACACTCTGAAATTCTTTGAACAAATTTATGCTCAGAAGCAAAGTGCTTTACTATTCTTCTTTGAACTTATGAGAGACACAAGGAACTTTCACTTCTAAAGAAGGCTATGAAACCCACAAACAACCTAGAAACAAAAGTCACAAATACATTTTGCCCACCATGATAGAACACAAACACTCTTTGGCCAAAATGAAGAGCAACAATTCTTAGTCACTGTTATATAAAATGCTTTCATATGATTTTTCTTCCCCAGAATAGGATCAAAAAAATAAAAAGGAAGAAAGAAAAAGATAACAAGAGGGTCATAAGGTTACAGCAAAGCTGGGCAACAAGTTCCGAGACACCGTCTCATTTAAACGTTGACTAGTCACAC
>NC_022009.1:118656626-118682734 GCF_000317375.1 Microtus ochrogaster
TCCGCTACTACTAGCTTCTTTCCCACTCCCATATTCCGGTTCTCCTCCAGCACTCTGGCTTTTGGCCCACTTCATCGTGGTTCAAATCACTCTAGCTCTCGTATTCTTTCAGCCAGTGTCCAGGGGACAATGTTCTTTGCAAAGACAGAAGAACTGAGCAAGGTCAAGGGGAGGGTTTTCCTCCTGGAGCTCACACCAGAGGTCTCTGTGCCATGCACGATTCTAACATACTCAAGCAGAGTAGCTCCCGTCCGCAGGGATGGCTGGTGCAAACATGACCTACGGCTGCAGATTCTTGTAGTGATCACTGACATGCAACAGTGTGCCTTACTTGGAGTTGCATGAAGTATTTAAAAGTTTATCTTTTCACTGGGGAATGAATTGAACACGTTAAACTATCAACATCAACCAATTGCCTACTTATGTGCTGTGACAAGAAGACATAAGAGAAGCAACTTCAAGAAGGAAGGATTTATTTGCCCCACAGTTTGCAAAAGCATGCTCCAGCATGTTCAGCATGGTGGTGGGGCTGCAGGACTGGGACTCCTTATATCCACAAACCATAAAGCGGGGAGCCCTGTCTTGACATCAGAGTTGACTATAACCTTCACCTCCTCCACACAATGACCCACGTCCAGTTAGGCTCTATCTCCAGAAGTTTCACAGCGTGCCAAGAGCACTGCCACCTGACAAGCAACTGTTCGGATGCCCAAGCCCAAGAGGCCCACTTCACACTGCAACCACATCAGTATTATTAGGGAAAGCGTGTCTTTTTAGGTGTTAGCTATGCTTTGATACAGATGGGTATTTCAGAGCCATGTTTAATTGATGTTACAAGGCTCAACTTGGCACATGGCGATGATTATACCTTCCAAACACTGTCCATACTTGCACGCCTAAGGACTGAGTTATCAAGACGCCTGAAGGACTCAGTCCAGAAGCCCTCAATGGTAGTTCCTATGCAAGCTCCACTCCTCCAGCACAGCACACTAGGGATTGGCCCACATGGAGACCTATGAGACAGTTATCTTGATAACTCTATGAGAAGAAACAGTGCCAGGGAGAGGTTCACTTACTTGTCCAAGATCACACAGCGAGGAGAAAGCACAACGAATTGATGTCCTCTGCCTCCCTTGCCAGTATCAAGGAACAGTACCCCACTTGCCATTATTAAGAACATCTGTTGATATACACCTAATGTCTCCCGAGGACCAATTATATGCCAGGCAGGCATCAGGAAGGAAGAGGAAGGACTTTAAAGAGCTCAAGCTTGAACTGAAGGGCTTTTGTTTTCAAGCAAATGTAGGAGCCATGGAAAAGAAAAAGGCCATGGCCCAATGTGATACTTTCCTGGACAGGATAGGGTGTTGTCCTGGTGGCAGCAAACATAAGTAACAAGGTGGACTCTTAGAAGCACCAAACTCTCAAACTCCTTTCTTCTAAATAATCACAGCATAGTTGTTTGAATTTAGAGTATGTGAAACATTGCGCACATTTTCTTCACTGGTATCCAGTCGTTAATGTTTCAGTGTGACACACTGTTGCCAGGGAGGACACTTAGTATTCTCAGATGTGTGCTCCTTACATTTTCTTCCCAACCTTACTGCATGCGGTCATTACCTCCGAAGCGGCACACCTCTGCCAGTCTAAAGTGGCGCAGAGGGTTAATTAATAACCAAATTCTAATTCTCTGCTTCCATTATCAAGGAGGAGCCATTCGCTCTCAGGCTAAAAGATACTGACTTATGTCAGCTTATCTCCTTTCCTGACGCTTGCTTAGAAACAACAGAGGGTAGATAACTGTACAGGAAACGCACCCAGTCTCGAAACTGAGCCTAGGACCAAGCTGGGAGGCCAACAAGAAAAGGATTATCTATCTCAAAGGGGGAACCAGATGATCACACAGCTCTACAGTATTCCAGGTTTAGACTCAGGATTCTGTGGGAATTATTTTGGTTAATCTTCACAATAACTCTGATAAAATGGCTCACTCTACTCTCCACTTGATAAATAAGAAAAATTAGGCCCAACTCCACACACACACACACACACACACACCACACACACACACACACAAGTGGCAGAACTAGAATTGGAACACAGTCCAGAAACCAGTCTGCTTTTAATCACATGCCCAGGATAAGCGATGAAAACACCTTTGGGGCCAAGCAAGTGAAGAGGATGTTTGAAGTAGCTTAGCCTTAAGATTAGAAAGCCAAGGCTCTTAACCATAGCTGCCTTTGGAATCACCTAGGGAGCCTTAAAGGCGGTTGGTTGAAGCCTGGGTTCCGCCCCCACAGATGTGATTTAATTGATGTGGGAGCTGCAAGGTGCTCTAAATGGGCAGTCTAGCCAGGGGCAGGCTGCTTGCAGAGCAGGGTGGCATGTGGCTCACTTGAAAGCAGCAAGAAGAACCTTTCAGATGTTATGTAAACAGTGCACTGAACAAAGGTTGCTACTGCTCCTGCAACCAGTATGTGATCTCCTGAACTCTTACTGGGTATAATTACGGTGCTAATATGGAAGTTAGATACATAGATGATTGAGAGATACTTAGATTATAAAAAGTAAATGATAGGAGATAGATAGATAGATAGATAGATAGATAGATAGATAGATAGATAGATAGATAGATAGATAGGAAAGACAAGCAACAGATAGATACATTGATGCAGACAACATTGTCATGTTTTTTTTGCAGAGATGATCATCTGGTCCCTTAGCCTTTCCATATCATCGTCCAGCTCCAATTACGGGACAATTATAAAAAATAGTAAATCTGTTCACAGGACTCTGGAGTACACCCTGTTCTTCAAATGGAGATAACCCAACTATGCTCACCTAACAAATGCATACCATTCGATAAAGAAATATTTACTTCAATTTTTTCAAAAGCTGTGTTTTAAAAGAAGACCACTCAAAACTAACTCTGACCTTTATGCCAGCCAAATCAAGAGATCTCACTTGACTAAACAAGTCTTAAGAAGCAAAAGTGGGAGGGGGCGGTTCAAGAGGTGGCTCAGTCTGTGAAGTCCCTGCTGTGTAGCCTGGAGACCTACATTTTGCTATGTAACCCAGTGGCTATGGAGGAGAGGCCAGCAGATCTCTGAAGCCAGTCAGCCTAGCTCAGCCATAGTGTCAGGATCGGGGAAAGACCCCATCTCAAGAAGCAGAGGTGGGGAGCAAATGAGAAAAGACAGCTGGCATCAATCTACAGCCTCCACATTCACGCACACCCACACGGAGACATTTATGTCAAAAACAAGCAAATAAAACAGAAAAGAATGGTATTAGATGCTCTAAAAGTTTGTGTATGAAGGGGTACGCAGCACCACTAGATAAAATGTCGCTTGTCCTGGGGAAGGGAAAACAAAAGCTGCGTGCCATCAGAAGATGCTCGTTATTAAATAGCCTGTAGATGTGAAAAGGATGCTGCTAACGGCAAGCCTGAATCCTCTTCTGAAAAAAGCAGAAACTTCAGCTGGCCTGTGAACTCATGTCTTGCTCCACAATCATGGCAACTGTTGCACTGCCAGCCAAAAGGAAATGGCAAAATGCATCAATTAAGAAAGATTTCAGGGGCTGGGTGCACAGCTCAGCCAGTCACTTGGTTGCTTGCTATGCAAGCTAAGGACCTCAGTTTCAGTCCCTAGGATGCACATAAAAACCCAGGGATGGTGGTATACACAGTAGTATATGACTGCAATCTGGGTGCTGGGAGGGTGAAAACAGAAAGTCCTTGGAGCTCGAGGGCCAGACAAACAGTCTGGCTGTCTCAAGAAATAAAGTAAGAGAGTGAAAAAAAAAAAAAAAAACATACTGAACATCAATCTATGGCCTCAACGTAGGAACATACATATACGCTGGTGCACACACATATGCACACATGAGAGTGCATGCACACGCACGTACACACACACACACACACACACACACACACACACAAATAACCCGGGTGGTGTTAGCTGGCTAGTCAGTCAACCTAGCCAAAATGGATATTTAAGATTCAGTTAGGGACCCTGTATCCTAAAGTAGAGAGACTCGATTAAGGAAGACTTCCTGATATCCACCTCTATCTCTCACGTGTGCAAATGGAGAGTCACCACACGCACACCCACACTGAAGCACACAGGAATACCGCTGGTGCATTCTAAGTAAACAAGCCCAGTATCGACCCTTCTCACACCAACAACTCATAGAGAAACTCCCATACCTATAATTTTTTAAAAAAAAAAAAAACAAAAAAATCTAAGAAACTATCAAAACAGGTTTTCCTTTTGAAAGAAGCCCAGCCACATATTTTCATTTGCCTGGGGCAGCGCAGGCTGAAGAAGCTAAAAATACTTTCTTTTCTTCTAAGTTTGGAAGAACAAATCAGACCAAACAAAGAGCTGCATATCATTTTCCCCTGTCTTAAAAGTCTTACTAGAAAATGCTCTGCACAGCTGGATTAAGGCAAAGGCATCTGTTTTGTGTGCGCACACCATCCACTGTCAGAAAGACCCCTCTGGCTTCTCCGCCCAGGAAGATCCAATAAGCCATATTTGTACTATCAACAGGGACGGGCATCATTTGACTGATTAGGTAGGGTGCTTATTTCTCGCTTCCTTTGTGTTGGAGAGAGAGTTCCATAAGGGCTGAAAACAAACCAGCGGGACAGGTAAAAGCATTTATAAAAACATATACAATGAGTAGTATGTCCTCTCCAGAGTCCCAAAGTGCTGACGCTCACTCACTCACGAATCATTTGGGCCGTGAGAATTTGCATTCGATGGGATTTTTAAAATAGAAGGATCCAAGCTTCGGACGCCTTGCACAAGTTGTGTCTTCAGAGGCTGGCAAAGTGAAATGCTATGTTTCTTCTATCCGACTTCCCCAAGCTAACTGTAAAACACACGTGTGCATCCAAACATACCCACACACAGAGCTCTGTGATCACCTAAAGGCCTCCGAAGGAGGACACCCTTTTAAAGTGTGGACTTTTCCATCACGCCCAACGTTTCTCAAATTACCTATTAAACCAGCATAATAATAACAATACAAGATAGCCAGTTCCATTCACCGGCCACTAGTGCACTGCCCCCCCCCCCTTTATTTTTCTTGAAAAGGAGAACCAGTTAGCAAATGTGTGTGCAACTCTCCATATCTACAAACCAGAGCTTGCCTCTTGGGAAAGAGTTGGCAGATGTGGCAGGAGGGCTATTTGCCCAGAATGCAGCTGGGCCTTTGACAAGTGCTTCTGGTAAAATACCCTGTCTTGTATGCACACATTCCCCTGCCCCCCCCCCCCCAAGCCAGGCAGGACCATGGGTTGGTGCTGTGGATTTTTTCAAAAAGAACTCCTGGGAGGAAGAAGGAAAACCGGGATGTCACCTCTCCACAACCCACCCAGAGGCCAGCAGCCCCGGGTTGTTGTTCCGGAAGGTCACTGGGTGGTTACCTGCCAAGCCAAGCTACTTTCCCAGCCCAGCATTAGCGCGGAGCGAAGTTGGCCACGCGCGTCCCCTTAAGTGTACTGTACCTTGCAACTGGGCAGAGAGTGAGTCTTGGTGCTGCTGGTACTTGAGCGCCACCGCCTCAGCTTTGCGCAGCTGGGTCTGCAGTTCCAAGTAAAGCATCGCGCCATAAAGGAAGCCGAAGATCACCGTGAGTAGCAGCAGCGTCTGGAAGATCCGCTTCTGCTTTCGGGAGCACATCCCGTTTCCCATAGTCCCTCCTGCGCCCCGCGCTGCGGCGGCGGCGGGCGCCGTCGTGTCCTCTGTCCTCGGCTGAGTCCGGTGGCTCAGCAGCGGCCACCGCGGGAAGTAGCCGGACTCGGCATGAGCAGAAGACGCAAGACACAAAAGCGGGGCCGGAGGGGAAGAGGCGGCTGCTCAGCCCCCGCGTATGGCGAGGCGCCAGGACATCGACGCCACCCGGACAGCGGCCACCAAACTTCTGGGACGTCAAATCTCCACGAGTGGCTGGGCCCGCGTGGGGTCCCTTTGCATACTTCAGAGCCCGCTGCCCTTGCCGCCGGTCCCCACGCGCCGCCTACCCTGCTTTCCTTCCTCCACACTTCTTGGCCTCGCCGTCCCCACCGTCTGTCCCCGCCCCTCGCGCCGGCTCCCTTGGCTGGACTTTGTCGCTACCACTGGTAGGGGACGCGCGCCCAACAAAGGGACCTGGTTCCCCGAGGCGTCCCCGTGCAAGGTCCTCCTCGGAGGGTGGAGAGATGGGGACAGGTTGCTCTGGTCGGGTTAGGAGGGAGCCGGTGGGCCGGTGTCACTGATCTGGCAGCTCCAGCGGTCCGCCACCTCCCACCCAACTTACGTGTCACCCACGGCCCCGCTATCATGGCCAACGGGATTCCGGGAGGAAGTCCCACTCGGGCGCCCAGCTCATTGGGCCCGCGCGAGCCGCCGCTCCCTCCTTTCGGGGAGCCTATGCTGGGCTCCATTGGACGCCAGCTTTGTCTGTCCCGCCCCGGGCCGCGCCTTCCCTCTCTGCTCCGGGCAGGCCCTGGGCTCCGTGGGCCGCGCGGCTGCCTGGCGCCTGGGTGCGCCCACGTGGAGCCCGGGTGGGTGGGGATAGGCGGAGGAGCCGGCCTGGGAGTGCTGGGGACTTGTCCTGGCCTGAGGCTTGGGGATGGTCGTTGGGCACGTGTGCACATGTGTGTCCCAGAACTTGAAATGCACGTGGAGAAAGAATACAGCGCTTACACACTCTGAGGACAGCAAACAGCAGGGCATGCTCTCTGCTAAGTCCCGCTCACTTTTTAGCCTACAGAATGAGCTCAGGTTGCAGACACAATGTTCTTTGCAAAATAAGCACAATCTCTCCAGGGCTACCTACTGAGACTTCTCCCATCAGGGAGACTAGCCTGCCTTCATAGACGATATAGAAGCAAGCTGGAGCCCTGAAACTCACTTGACTGTCCTCGTGGGATGGGGAAATCACTTTGTTGGCAGAGAGAAAGAAATGATCTCATATGTTTCCTCTGGCTTCAAATGGAATAATTTAAAAACAAATCTTAGAGGCTGAAATGAGTATGCATTCATTTTGCTATGTGTATTTCTCGTAATGGTGGCAGAAATACATCAGTTACATTTTAAAATTACATCTTCGAGGCCAACAAAAGACCGTAACTGGAGAAGTTAGACAAACATAATAACTCCAAACCACTTCTATCCAAACCACTTCTAAGAAATCCATGGTGCGTTTGTTCCATGTAATGAGAGGGGGTATGGAATTGAGGTTATGCATAAGTGATAATTTTGTTTCCTCTCTTGACCTGAATTCTAGGGAAAATGCATTATTTCTGAGAAGAATCAGTAATGCAGTAGCACTTATTACATTCTGCATAATTTTCATGATGCCCTGACTGGGTTTTCGTCATCACCATCAATTATGGGGAATGAATGTTTAAGATGAAGGAAGATCTGCTTATGCCAGGTTCATTTTAAAGACAGTCCCTGTCCTGGCTGTTTTTAGGTCAACTCTGAAATCATCAGTTAACAAGAGCCACGCAGGCAGACTGGGGCATTTATCTCATCGTGAAACATAAGCAGGATTGGTATGTGCACTTAGCTAATAAAAAAATCACATCACAGTTTTCAAAACGCTTACACTGATAGCCCAGAACATTCAATCTACATGCTGGAAACAAAGAAACCCAATTTGACCATGCTGACTCTAAATAGTTCTAGGACTTTCTAGGTCTTATAAAAACAAAGTTGCTCATAACAGGAGAACCAATCAGAATCTTACCCATTTCATCTGGTTCTGTAGAAACCAAGACATCATTCCAATTAAACATGTCATCAAGAACTATATTCTGTTAAAACCTGAATCTATGCCAGGCCTGGTGGTACAAACCAGCTACTGGGGAGATCAAGGCAACAGGATTCCAAGGTTGATCCAGACGAAATTAGAAAGACCATGTTTCAAATCAAAAGTGGAAAAAAAAAATAGACATAGTGATGACAGCTTATTGTTAGGACACTTAACCTAGCATGTAGTTGACAGCGAGTTCAATCCCCAGTCCCAGGAAAAAGGAAAAAATGCCCAATTTAAAAAGAAAATAGACTAAAGAAGCTAAGTTTTGTTCCATGGTCTTGGTATCCTCTCACAGACATGGGTCTTAGGGGCCTTACCACTGTTTACGGCTTCCTCTTTCTGTTTTACTCACAGAAATTGAAAGTAATTAGTAGGATTCCTTTAGAGTCCCTCAGAACTCAATTCGCTCATAAGCTGTGAAAGATTCCTGTGCAAACTTCCCCAAAGGAAATGAAATTTTCAGCAATAATCATAGCCTGTACTCGAACATGAGACACATGCACACACAGATGACTGTTGTGGTAGAGGGGCATGGTAAGTCGGCTTACAAATTACACGACACATGGTATTCAGTTCAATGTCCAGCCTTTGGAAACTCATGAATTCACGATTACTCATTTTAAACCTTGGACTTGTGAGCTTCAGCTTCATTCCAGTTTCTTGAGGTCTTCTTTGCCTACAGCAGACAACTTATTCTACAGAATCTAATAAATCAAGGCCATAAAACACAACTCAATATTTTAGTCATAAAATTTGAAAGAGAAGGAAGTTATTACATCAACTTATCCATTATTTCAAATTCAAGAAGGGTTTTCAGGAGAACATAAAGTCACTAATGGCAGTGTCTTTTTAATATTACATTTTCAAGGTGAACATTGCCTCTGGATTCTTGAATATATAAGTATAGCACTTTTGAGTAGCTAACATGGGAGGCATTCAGGGCCTATAAATTAAATTTACATAGTACTGCCTTTGGGTAGAGTTTATAATATATGAGCTATTTACACTGGTCTCAGAAGATCTGTTATTAGTTGTATTTTATTTTGTTTCTTTATCATTTAAAAGAACAACCTTTCATAATTAAATATCCATATGTTATATAGTTCACAGTGTGTGTGTATAATTTGGAAATTACTAATACCCAGGGATTTCTTCCATTTAGCATTTTGTTTCTAAGACAGGAAAAAGGCAACCAGAACCTCACATCCCAGAAGAGTTAAGATAGCATTTGAGAACATTAGCATATCTCTGACTCAAAGGAAGATGTTCAAATTTGCTTATGTTCCAAAGAGGGGAAGTTAAGAAAAATAAATTTGACATGAGCAGGTAATGCATACTTTGGAACAATCTAACTAACATTATTAATGTAGAATGAGCAATCGGCTTTCATGAAAACGTGTATTGAAATATCTTTACTACAAATAAAATTCAATTTATTTTAATTTATTGGAGAAACAACATCCAAATGAGTGCTGAGTATTAAACTATGAAATGATGAGTTCAGGCTATGGGCTGGGGTGAGGATGTTAATCTAGCATGTGCAAATCGGGGGGCTCAATGTCTAGCATTTACATTTCCTAGTTTAATTGGAAACTTGCCATCTGAGAGGAAAATCTAGTAAAGTGTGGACAGGTTTGTGGAGGATTGTCTCTCTTGATAATTGATGCAGGACAGTGCAGCCCATATGGACTGCAGCATCCCCACAGAGATTGTTTCATGTAAGGCGGCCAGTGGGCAAGGCAGCAAGCAGAGCCCGTTAAGGGTTTTGCCTTACGTTCTTTCCCTGACTTCCCTCAGTGATGGCTTATGACCTGGAAGTATAAACCACTTCTTCCCCAAAGTTGCTATTGGCTGGAGCGTTTTTATCACAACAGATAAAGGATACTAGGACAGTAAATAAACAACTGATAGTCCCATCAACAAAATGTAAAATGGCTTTAAAGCGTCAATAACTCACAGTTTGTTCTGTGTCGTGTAACAGTTACAGAAATAACTCTCCTCTGTGTCTTACAGGAACTTGTACCCTGTGTCTCATTGCTTTTTTTTATTTTTGCCACTTCACCCATTTGTTGACTCCTAATTAGTACATCCACCTCACTTCTTGTCACCCTTAAGACCTGTGCTAGGAATAAAGACATTCTGTCATTTTGAGGGTTCCGTGAGAAATACGTTGAAACTCCTTTTTCTCAAAGTTTCATTAATGACCTGGAAGTAAGCGTCAGTAGATTAATGAAGCCAGAAGGTAGGCATGGGACCGGGGCATAACTAAATCGTTTATCCCACTTGGCGTGTCTTGGTGCCTTCCTTGGGCCTGCGTACTAAGTGGCTATCTATGCGATTTTTAACCACAGTTAAAGGAGGGCAAAGGAGTAAATGGGCAATCAGTTCTTATAAGTTGAATCCTTATCAATAGCATACAGGACTGGAAAGATTGCTCAGTGGGTTAAAGCATTTCTCATGCAGGCATTGGGTACTGAGTTCTTGTGTCCAGAACCTATATAAAATCAGTAGGATCTGCACCCCTACACAGAGTTGGCATGTAGAGACAGGAAGTTCCCCAGCTCACAAGCTTAACCTGGCTTAGGCAGGTACAAAAACGAGACCCTGTTTCAAACCTGGTGAAAGAGGGGACTGGCACTTACAGTTGTCCCCTGGCCTCTTCATGTACACTATGGAACCCAATTCCATACATCCCACCTCACCCCAACACACACAAAGAACATTGTGGGAAGTGTGGTAAACAGCTAAACTCTATTACTAGACCTAGAACTAGAGGAAAGACAAGCAACGATTTTGTAACACAGGGCTTGACTGTTTCTTTTTATTATTATTAAGAATTTTTAAATACAATCTTTTTTATTTTACATAGCCACCCCACTCCTACTCTCTCTGCTCCTCCTTCTTGCCTCACCTTCCCCCACCTCACTCCCCCAACCACTCCTCAGAAAGGGTGAGGTCTCCCATGAGAAGTCAACAAAGTCTGACACTTCACTTCCAGGTATGACCAAGAGGCCCTCCCCCCTATATCTAGCTAAGCAAGGTAACCCTCCAAAAAGGATGAACTCCTAGATGCCAGTTTAAGCACTAGGGATAAATCCTGGTTTACTAAGTCTCACAACTGACCCCCACATGCAGTGAGTCTAATTTGGTCCTATTCTGGTTCACCAGCTATCAGTCCAGAATCAGTGAGCTCCCACTAACTCGGAGTGGCTTTTTATGTGGTTATCACTGTTGTAGAAGTGGAGGGCCACTAGCTTACACCCGAAATAACCACATGGAAATTGTATTAATTAAAACACTGCTTGGCCCATTAGCTCTAGTTTCTTATTGACTAATTCTTACATCGTAATTTAACCCATTTCTATTAATCTATATATTGCCATGTGGCAGTGGCTTACCAGGAAATATTCTAACCAGTGTCCATCTCAGGTGGAGGATCCATGGCTTCTCCCTGACTCTGCTTTCTTCCTCCCAACATTCAGTTCTGTTATCCCTGCCTACCTAAGTTCTGCCCTATCAAAAGGCCAAGGCAGTTTCTTTATTGATTATCCAATGAAAGCAACACATAAACAGAAGGACCTCCTACACCATATCACCGATATGGTCTTGACCCCTTTGTTCATATTATTGCTCTTCCCTCACTTGGGCAGGTCTCAGGTAGCTTGGCCCAGTGCTTCACTGTGTCTGTTTCCATCAGTGGCTGGTTCTATGATGACAATTAAGTAATCAATCTGATTATTGGAATAAGCCACTTCAGGCACTCTCTCCACTGTTGTTTAGAGTCTTAGCTGGGGTCATCCTTGTGGATTCCTGGAAATTTCCCAGTGTTGTGTTTCTCTCTAGGCCTTTAATGGCTCCTCCCTCAATCAAGATATCTCCTTCCTACCATTCCCTCACTGTCTTCCTCCCTTCCTGAGCATTTCATTCCTTCATATTCTCTTCCTCCCTCCCCTTCTCCTCTTCCCCTCCCCTTCTATGATCCCTTCTCCCCTACTCCTCCTAATTTCCCAGGTGATCCTATCTGTTTCCCCTTCCAAGGTGGATCCATTTATGTCTCTCTTGTGGTTCCCCTTGTTACCTAACTTCTCTGGGGCTGTGGACTGGTTGTCCTTGGCTTTACATCTAATATCCACTTATGTTGATTGGGGTTTCTGCCCCCTCCCCCCGTCCTGCAGTCGTTCAGTCTCAAGGAAATACACAGAGGCCTATAGTAATTAAAACTGGTTGGCCTAGTAGCTCAGGCTTCTTATTACTTAATTCTAACATCTTACATTAACCCACTATTCTTGTCTGTGTTAGTCACATGGCTTGGTACCTTTTTCGGTGAGGCAGTCAAATCTTGCTTACTCTGTGTCTGGGTGACAACTGTAGACTGACCTTTCCTCTTCCCAGAATTCTCCTGTTCCCATTGCCCTGCATCTACTTCCTGCCTGGTTACCCCACCTATATTTCCTGCCTGGATACTGGCTGATCAGTGTTTTATTAAAAATAATACAAGTGGCTGGATAAAAGATCATTGTCCCACAGTACACTAATGTGTGAGTACATAGCATGTTTGTCTTTCTGGGTGGGTCTGGATTACCTCACCCAGGATTTTTTTTCTAGTTCCAGCCATTTGTCTGCAAATTTCAAGTTGTCATTGGTTTTATATTTTTTTCCATTGAGTGGTAGAGCTGAGTCCCTGAAAATGCTCCTTGCCAGTTATAAAGATCCTTAGGGGCATATGTAAGGTGGCTTGAGATGCGCAGTGCCAGGTTCAAGCCTCATTTAGTCACACATTACCCGCCATATCATGAATAAGTCAGTAACTATTAAGACAATTAGTTCTAGCGTTTATAAAATAAGAAGAATATTCCTCTGTGCTCTACAGAAAACCCACAGGGATCAAGATGGAAGCAAATCTTCAGACTCAAAATCTAACTAAAAGCTATAGTGGCATCTACCCATATCTAGATTGTTCTGGAAATCCACACCTATTTTAAAAATTAAGCTCAACTTGCCAACTAAAGTGCTAATGCTACTTCCTAACTGAGTTTCTTTTCTCCACTTGTGAATGAGTGGTTTCACGACACAGGGATTCACAGGTGACTGGTATTTATAAAAGCTGGACTTTTAATTCTTGGATTGCAATATATGGAGTGATATTTTTAGTTAGACATTACATCTCAAATTTTTCAAAATAGCTACTGTGTGTGTGACGTGTGGAAGAGGGAATAAAGAGAAGTGGTAGATGCATTGACAGAATGAAGTGGGGTCCTTTTTCGCAAGGAACTTTCAGGTGTGGGGTTTATATCTTTAATGCTGTATTGAAGATTTTGGAATTTTAATCGTTCAAGGAAAAAGAACGGAAGCAGAAGCAGCCTCACGGTACAATCTGGGCTCCTGGGAAAGGCAGCCTCTTCAGCATGACAATTAGCACTAACAGTTGGTTAATTAGAGTCAGTGAAAGCCAAGGATCATTAAAGTGACATTCAGACACCTTAAAACATATATGTGTACTTTCATTATGGTTTCCTTTAATGTGAGGCCAAGTCTTTGCTTGCAGGTCTGAATCCATCATTAGCTAAACCTCAGCGTAACCTTTTCAGCCATAGTGTGCCATTCACAAATTCTACCTGTAGCTTTCTTGAGTAGTCTCTAGGAAGGCAATTTCAGTGTAAAATGAAGCCATATTTCAAATATTATCCTTTTTGTAGTCTTACTTTTCACTTTATTTGACTGTGATTTTTCTCTAAGTCACCAGTTCTGTGGAGCTTTCAAAGCATTCATCTGAATTTCCATAGAAACAACTAATTTTTTCATTCCCGAATTTCTTCCTTGCACATTCTAAGGTGTCCCTGGTTCTTTGTATCACACGACTAAAGCAGAGAATAAAGTTACATAATCTGTTATCAGAGCATCAGCGGTCCCCACCTAGCTCAGCAGAAAAAGTACAGACTTTAGTTTGTGTGATGGTGGTCTTCTAGACAGGATTCATATACCTGTTCACCCAGTAGAGAAGACCCTTCTTTAAAACAGTGAGTTGGTTTTTGACGTTATGTCCTGCAACTATTCATTTACATAACAAGCTAGTGAGATAAAGGCATGTCAGACATGAAGAAAAGGGGAGAGGGTCAACAAGATGGTGCAGAAAGGAAATACTCTTAAGACCAAGTCTTAAGACGTGAGTTTGATCCCCAGGACTTACACTGTGGGAAGAAAGAATTGATTCCCAATAACTGCCCTCTGTAACCACATATTCACCATGACACATGCATGTCAACGCACACAATATATAAAATGCAAAAAGAAAGGAAGAGGAAAAGAAGTAGGTAAAAATACAAAGGGATGGCGTAGAGAGAAAGGGGTAGGTATATTGCTGTCAGGAAAGAAAAATTAAGCCTTTTAAAGCAATCACAAAGCTAAATATATGGAAGATACAAACAATAGAAAGGGGTTGAGGAATAAAAAGTTTAAAGGTTTCAAGGTTTGTAACAGAGGCCCTACCTTCAAGATTTTGAGTGAAAGGAGAGAATACTGCATATGGATTCAGGAAGACATTAGCTTACAAGAAAGTTTGGGGTTTTCTTTATGATATTTTCCCACTGTTTTTCCTTTTGCTTTTGACTGGTTGATAAGACATGTTTGTTGATTTGGGGAAAGAAGTTAGGAATAAGTAGAGCTGGACAGATTAATGACGTCATGTGTTGCATTTACTCAATCTAAGGTGTCCCTGTTCCTTTGTGTCAGCTGCCCATACTTAGAAACACTTTCTACCTCTTGTCTTCCATGGATGACTCTGGACCTGGATTCAGGAAGGCGATTGCTACTCTCCTTCCCATCATCCAGTACAATCTCTCGAATGTGTCCCTAGCTCTATAGCAGACTGATTGCGGGGGCCTCTCCTCTATGCCCACTTTCATCCCCTAGTGACTCCACCAAACCTTAGTGCGGACTCAGCTTCCCTAATCCCAGTGCACTATCTTAGCCCCACACCTTCTAGTTCATCCCCTTTAGCCCCCCATACCCAGAAACACTTTCTACTCAAGATGTCCAGTGTCCACCACTGCCAGGGACTCAGGCAGGTGAATCACACTATCTGTGCAGTCCTCTTTTATGATCTCTATATTCTCTTGCTCGGGCCAATAACAACCTTCCTACAGGAGCCCCTCCTTTCATCTTCGCTCCATCCACTGGAGTCTCCAACTCTTGGTTCATACACAGAGCCCCCTGGTCCTTTCACCCCTGTCTCACCAAATAATTCTTTGCCTTACCACACCTGCATGCAAGATCCCCTCTCTCCAATCTACCTCCAGATCTGGGGGTTCTGCCTCCAGGAGGGAACCCCATCACCTTAGGTCTTTCCTGAAGCTCTTCTCATGCTTTTATCCTATCCCAGCTCTATTTCTCTCAGATACCCACTGACTTGAGGAAGTTCTCCCTACCAGGCAAACCACAGCCATCATACTTTCCTAAGAAAGCAAGAGCAACAAAGAAATAGAGCACCTTCTCAACAAAGACATGATAAAGTACCAACACCTAATCATCCCAACACCATAATCATTCCAATCCTAGATGCCTAGACACAAAACAAAAACATTACCAGCTACAACAATATATCTCCATAGAACTTAGTAACCCTCGGTAGCAGTAGGCTCTGAGAATGGAAGAAAGAATCTCGGGGCTGAAGACAAGGTAGTCGAAATGGACATCTCAATCAAAGAAAATTTTAAATCTAAAAAATTCCAAGCCCAAAACTTTGGGAAACTATTAAAAGACTAAATCTACAAATACTAGGAATAGAGTAAGAAGAAATCCAGGTCAGAGCACAAAAAAATATTCAACAAGAGACATTCACTGCCAGATTGGTTTATAAAGTTGGCCCTGTCTCTTTTGTTGCATCCAAGAAACACACCTTGTCATCAAGGATAGACATTGCCTCGGGGTAAGAGGATGATGGAGAAAGACATTCCAAAGAAATGGACCCAAGAAGCACACCATTGAAGCCATTTCCACGCATGAGGAAAAAGACATTACATACTTATCTAAGTAAAGAAATCCTTGAAGAGAATGTTGCAATTATAAATACATATGCACCAATTACATGGGCACCTATATTTATAGAAAAAAAACCACTGTTGAAATCATATGTTTTCCCATACTGTTATAGGGGGTGAGTTCAATACCCAATTCTTCTCAATTGACATGTCTTCAAGATAAAAGCTAAACAGAGAAATGTTGGAGTTATATAAGGTCACAAATCAAGTGGTTCTAGTAGATATTTACAGAGGAACATTTCACCCAAACACAAAGAATATTTCATCTTCTCAGAGTTCATCAAATGTTCCCCAAAATTGACCACATAATTGGACACAGAGCAAGTCTCAACAGATATAAAAATACTGAAATTATATCATGTGCCTTTCTAATCACCTTGGACCTAAACTGAAGATCAACAGCAACAGAAAGTTTGCAAATTCATGAAGAATTGGACAACTCACCACTGAATGAAAAATTGCTAAAATATGAATTAAAATCATTGTAGAATTGAGTGAAAGTAAAACACAATGTACCCAAACCTATGGAACACAACGGAGGAGGTTCTAAGAGGCAAGTCACCTCACTAAGTGTCTACACAAAGAGTTGGAGCAATCTCGTATTAACAACAGCAGTACACACCTGAAGACTTTAAAGAAAAAGAATTAACATCCCAAAGGAGTATACAGCAAGAAATAATCAAACTGAGATGCGAAATAAATAAAATAGAGGCAAAAATAAACACAAAAATCAATAAAATGAAGAATTGTTTCTTTGAGAAAATCAATAAGATAGATAAACCTTTAGCCAAATTAACTAAAAGATAGAGAAATAAGACCCAAATCAATAAAAATTAGAGACAAAAAGAGGAAGATAATAACAGACATCAAGGAAATCCAGGGGATATACTTAAAAAAAAATCTATATTCCACTAAATTGGAAAACCCTCTAAAAGCCTAAAAGAAATGAATGCATTTCTTGATATATAGGGTGTAATAAAAGTTAAATCAAGACAAGATAAACAATTTAAACAGGCATATAACTCCTAGTGAAATAGAAGCAGTAATTACAAGTTACCCAAACAAAATAATTTGATTCAGCATAAAATTCTACTAGACTCTCAAAAATATTAATGTCAATACCCTTAAATTATTCCCCAAAATAGAAACAGAAGGAGGCCAAAATTAATCCCATACTGAAGCCTCACAAAGACCCAAGAAAGGAAAAATAAGTGCAAATCAGGTTTTCTAGTGAAAATAGAATTAAAAGTTCCCAATAAACACTGACAAACGGAATCCAAGGACACACCGAAAAAGAGGATACACCACGATAAAGCAGGCTTCATTCCAAAGATGCAGGAATGTTTCAACTTATGTTAATTGATAAATGCAATACACTACATAAAGGCTGAAAGACAAAAATCATACGATCGGGCTGGAGAGATGGCTCAGAGGGTAAGAGCACTGGCTGCTCTTTCAGAGGTTCAATTCCCAGCAACCACATGGTGGCTCAAAACCATCTGTAATGAGAGTTGGTGCCTTCCATGCCAGCAGTACATTGTATGCTTAATAAATAATTAAATATTTTAAAAAATCATATGATCATCTCACTAGATGCAGAAAATTCTGAGACAAAATCCAACAACTCTTCATGATAAATGTCCTATAAAGACTCAGAATACAAGAAATATACCTCAGAGTTAATATATTTTAGGCAGTTTACAACAGGCCCACAGCCAGCATGAATATGAATGAAGAGAAACACAAAGCATTTTTACTGAAATCAGGAAGAAGACAAGGATGTTCACTCTCTATAAACATATTTAATATAATACTTGAAGGCTTAGCTAGAGAAATGAGACAACTGGAGGAGATCAGGAAAATACAAACTGAAAAGGAAGAAGTCAAAATGTCTTTATGTAGATATTTATGATATCAATTTATGTATAAATGGTAATGAAAATTCTACCAAGAAACTCCTAGAGCTGATAAACATTTTCAGCAACGTAGCAGGAGACAAAATTAACTTTAAAAAAAAGAAAAGAAAAAAGAGACAATCAGTACAAAATCAGTATATACAAAAGTCAAATAGACTTAGAACTTGTGGAAACAATACCTTTCACAATAGCATCAAAAAATATAAAGTAACTTGGGGTAACTCTAACCAAGAAAGTCAAAGTCTTATATAATAAAAACTTTAAGATGTTGATGAAATAAAAGTGAGGAAGATATCAGAAGATGGAAAGATTCCCCATGCTCTTGGATCAGTAGGATCAACATAATGAAAACAGTGATCTACCCCCCAAAATCCACAGATTCAATGCAATCCCCTTCAAAATCTAGCAGAGTTCTTTAGTGATCTTTAAAGGACAGTTCTTAGCTTCATATGAAAACACATCATGCATGTTTGTGTGCATACCACACACACACACACACACACACACACACACACACACACACCCTCTCCAAATGGATCAAGGACCTCAACATTAGGCCAGATACCCTGAATATGGTAGAGGAGAAAGTGGGAACTAATGTTGAATTCATAGGCACAAGAAAAAGCTTGCAAATGTGACATTAAAAATACGACCACTGAGACCAACAATTAATAAATGGGTCTCATGAAACCAAAAAAGCTTCTGCATGGCACAAAGCATCTGGACAAAGTGACAGCTACAGAATGGCAAAAAAAGCTTACTAATTGTATATCCAGTAGAAGGTTAATATCTAATATATATAATATATTATATATATATATATATATATATATATATATATATATATATATATATATAACTAAAATAGCTGGGCATAAAGAAAACAGTTAACCTAGTTAAAAATGAGATACAGAAAAGAGAGTTCTAAAAGATGGAGCACAGGTAAGGGAGAAATCCTTAAAGAAATGCTGAACATCTGTAGTCATTAGGGAAATGCAAAGCGACTTTGAGATTTTATCTTACAACAGTCAGAGTGTCCAATATAAATAAAAGAAATTCAGCCCAGGTGGCAAGGATGTGGCATAAAGGAACACTAGTCAGTGCGGTTTTCATTCGGGAAACTGGGAATAAACTTACCTCATTGTCTAACTGTATAGCTTTTGAGCATATACCCAAAGGCCTCTACATGTTACAGACACTTGCTCATCCGCGTTCATTGCTACTCTCTATTCAGAATAACTGGAAGTTGGAAAGAGCTTAAATGTCCATCAATAGATGTATAGATAATGAAAATGTGGTACATTTACACAATGGAATATTATTCAGTGGTTTGACAAGTGAAGTCATGGCATTTACAGGTAACTGGATGAAACTAGAAAAAGAACATCCCAAGTGTAGTAATCTGGACCTCAAAAGACAAATATTATATGTATTCCTCTGCATATGGATGCTAGCTTTTAACTCTTCACTAAACATGGTATTATCAGTAAAACCATGGAGCTTGGACTTAGAATAAAGAATTATTGGCAAATGGGTGATCTCCAAGGGAAGGGAAATTGAATAAATTGTTAGAGGGAGATTGGTGTAGCAGTATTAAATTCAGCTGGGAGGGAAGACGGAGATAAGAGAGACAATGTGTGGAGGAATAGCCCACATGAAGGGTCATTTGAAGGGTCATACAGAAACCTACTACGGAGAAGTATCTATATCTATATATATGTGTGGGGGGGTGTATGTGTGAAATAAATCTAAATAAAGTCACCAAATAGTGAGAGAGACAAAGGCCCACGTAGACATCTTTATCCACCAATCGAAACCTGCAGTGGAAGAAATATGTTAAATCTAATAGGGTTGTTTATCAAAGAGAGCCAATGAAAACTCCCAAACAACCCATGCTAAATATCAAGGCTATTGGTTGTTCCTTGCAAACTTATAGTAAGGCACTATCGCTGTTGACAGAACTTGCACATCTCATTGAATATGTAGTTATCTAGCTGGTGCCTATCTAGAGTCTTATACCATGACTAGCATTCATGATAATAAAAGATCTTCACACTAATAGAGAAGAACCACCGACCCAGCTATAAACTCTTGCTTCTGTGAGGGTGACTTGACTATGTGATATTATGGTGCAATAGCAGTACACACACTGTAGGCATAACCAGTCACCATCTTATTGAATTTAAGACCCACTCCATGGGATGAAATCCATGCTTTACATTGCTTGGACAGCCAACAAGCCTAGACTACATAGGTCATGGCCATAGGGTGAAAGCAAATATTTTTCTGCTACAGGAATATAACAATAAAATGACTGTTAATGGCATTCTGCTATAGTTATAGGTCATTATCTTGCTCAGCCATCATCACAGATGTTTCCTCCTACAGTAGATGAGAACAAATACAGAGAGCCACAATGTGCAAGAGAGCAAGAGACCTTGGACCACACATCCAAGTGTGGGATGTCATCATAAAACCCCTCCCCTAAGGTCTCAGGAACTATGCCTAAAAGGAGGCAGAAATGTTGTAATTGCCACAGGGAATGAATGTTACCAAGGAAACGGTATCTTCCAGACACAACAAGACTGAAACCCAAACGAACTCATAGAGAATGTGACAGGATGCACAGGGCCTGCAGTGGTCAAACCAGATGTGTTCCCTGTGCTAAGAGAAGGAAGTGGACACGAGTATTCATCCCTGATCAAAAAACTATCTTCACTTGACAGCTGCTTACCACAGAAATTAGTTCCTTCAAAGGATTCACACTGTGTATAAAAACTGCATTTATGCCCAGACCCCATGCACAGCAGTGGACGGTCAACACTGAGAAAACGCAATGGTATTTTGGAGAAATTTTAGCTCATAGTACTTTGTTTAGGCACGTGTTTTTATTTTTATTTATTTTTTTTACCTTATTGGTCTTTTGCTTGTATTTTATAGTTTCAGATATTGTGTTTTTGTGGGTTCCTAGCACCTAGGTTACTACTCCATACATTTTCCTCTTCCCCCTTCTCTCTCATTGTATTAGTTATGTTCCTGGTTGCTAGGAAAAAGCAGCTAACTGAAGCCAAATAAGATACCAAGGACATAATTCAGTGTGCAGTTTCAGAAGGTCCCAGTAGAGTGGAGAAGGCTTGAGAGAGTGCCTGTCTCAGTACATAGTGGCAACACATGGTCACATGGAAGTGGATCAGGAGGCAGAACTGAACTGAAAGTTGTTGCCTTGCTATGGTCTTCAAAGACCCATCCCCAGTGATCCGTTTAGATTACAGAGTTTCCATAAACACCCATTGGGAACAAGGTGTTTAGAATATGAACCTGTCGGGAGCATTTCAAATTCTAGCCACAGCATCCATCCTAAAATTCAGTCAAGTGTGCTTTTCAGATAAATTGAAGTATAATTTAATACTTATTCCAACATCTGCCTCGAGTAGTCCTATCTAGCTTTGTGCCTGACATATGACAAACAATGAATAAATTTCTACTCAGTCAACAGACTTTGCCAATGAGGTGGAATCTGTTTTTTACCCATGCTGATCATTACCACCTTAATCACAAAACCAAACCTACTCAAAATAAATGCTAAAATCAGGAGACAATAAAAAATAACATTAAAATTCTACAGAGAAAAGAGGGTGAATCTGGTTTTTACATTTATTGTTTATTATGTGTACGAGGGCATGTGTGTGTGTGTGTGTGTGTGTGTGTGTGTGTGTGTATACATGTGTGCATAGATGCCTGTCGAAGCCAGGATAAGATGTTCCGCACTCTTGAGCTAGACTGACAGGTGGTTATGTGCCACAGGTTTAGATTTAAGAAACAGCAAGTGTGTCAAGGGCTCTGAAGCCCCGAACCTTCTCTCTAGCCAAGTTATTGCATTTCGAATAGTGCTGATAATGTTGAAATGTAAACAAAACATAAGGAATCATGTGTGAGGCTGGAGAGATAGTTCAAGCAGGTAGGAGCATTTGTTGGTCTTCCAAATGAGGAGCCGCATGGTACCTTACAACTGCCTGTACGACTCCAGTTTCAGGGGATCCAGCTTCCTTCCTCTATTCCATGTGGCACCAGGCATGAACATACATGCATGAAGATACATGTGTGTGTGTGTGTGTGTGTGTGTGTATGAGATAAATCTTTTAAAAAAGCATTTATGTAGATAAAATTCACATAGGTTTAACAATCTTATATAATATTACATAGGCTTGCAAAACACTGTTAATAAAAGTTATACATTATATAAGAGAAACAACAGGAAAATACTCATTTTTCTCAATCTCCTTAGTAATCAAAGAAATGAAAATAATACTAGGAATCTCTCACTTACCAATAATTTTAAAGTTTGCATTAAGTATGGCCTAATGTTGTAAAACATTTGCAAAAGATAAGGATTCAAATGGAACTCTAAATTAGGACACATTTTCTGGAGAGCAAGCTGGCAGTGTTGCTCAAGCACCATAAAATATTCATCTTTTTTGATTTAAGAATTCCCCTTCTAGAAATGTATCCACGAAATGCAATCTACTTACAAACATAATCCCAAAGAATCAATTTACATGGAAAGATTATTATTGCAAAATAAGTTCTTCAAGCAGGGTTGGTTCCTCAAGTTTTCATATGCTTCAGATCTTTGTCTTCAAAGCAGTGATGGAAGAGGCAGGCAGTTGAGCCTGATGTGAGGTCATTGGAAGTTGTTATCAGAAGAAATCGAGGTTCTTCTCATGGGAACTTCAGTTTGTTCTTATGAAGGAGTTGCTAAAATTACATCAGGTCTGAGCTTTCCCCTCACTCTTCCCATTCTCTCATGATGTGCTTTTTTTCCTCTCAGAAATATTTTTACCCAAACTGCCCCCTATTGTAATGTGGTACAAGGCCTTCACAGATCTGGCATGATAATATTTGGACTTTCAGTTACAAGAATGATAAACTCAATAAACCCATTTTCCTTGCAAGCTTTCCAGCCCAAGGTTTTATTATAGTAACAAGTAGCAAAGCAATACAATTAGTTTATGTAGAATATTAGAACCAAGTAGTTAAATCTAGAAGAATAGTTAATGTATTGTGTAAATAGTATCTTTAAGATAGCTAGATGATATATAGATAGATAGATATTATCAACTACCTAACTATACAGATCGATCAACAGATAATAGATAATAGAAAGATCATTCATTCCCTAGATAAATCATAGATAGTTTGATGATAGACAGATATATGACAAATAGATATAGATAATACAGATAGATGATAGACAGATAAACATAGGTAGATATAGATAGACAATAGATTAAATAAAGATGATATACAAAGATACACAGATATAGATACATAAACATATGATAGATTAGATAGATAGGTGATAGATTGATGATATATACATGATAGATTATACATAGATAAGTGATTGGCAGGTAAAAGATGATGTTAGATAATGATAAATGACAGATATAGATTGTTGCTGTTGTTTTTTGACTTTAACTAAATTTTGGAACAACAAAATGTTGTTGGTTATTTTTTACTCTTTGGGCTCTTTACTCTTTTAGGGAATTGCTACCCTGTCCCCAAATAATCCCCATGGAGATTTAATTCTTACTTATAAATGCTGTGTCTTAGCTTGGCTTATTTCTAGCCAGCTTTTTGTAGCTTAAATTATCCCACCTACCTTTTGATCCTGGGTGTTTACCTTTACCTTACTTCTGTATATCTTACCTTCACTCTTACTCTGTGGCTGGCTGTGTGGTTGAGTGGCTGGCCCCTGATGTCCCCTCTCCTCTTTTTACTTTTTTTCTTCCCATATTTCTTCTCCCATTTATTGTCTCTGTCTGCCAACCCTGTTTATCCATTCTCCTGCCTAGCTGTTGACTGTTAAGCTCTTCATTAGACTATCAGGTGTTTTATGCAGGCAAAATAACACAGTTTTACAGAGTTAAAAATATGCAACCTAAAAGAATGCAACACATCATTGCATCATTAAGCATAAACTAATGTAAAATATCTTAAAATAATATCCAAAAACAATAGGTAGATGATAGATAAATAGATGATTGATTGATGATAAATGGATGATACATGATATAAATGATGATGATAGATGACTGATAATGATAAATAGATGGTACGTAGATATTTGTAACAAAAAAAAAAGAAGTGGAGTTTTTCTTCTAGTGTCTGAAGGGCTGTATTTTTGGATAGATTTTTTTTTAAAATTTGACTTTGTTATGGAATACTTTGTTTTCTCCGTTTATTGTATTTGAAAATTTTGCTAGGTATAGAAGTCTTGCTGGCATTTGTGGTCTCTTGGAGTGTGCAAGACATCTATCCAGATCCTTCTGGCTTTTAGAGTCTTTATTAAGAAGTCAGAGGGTTTTTAAAGGCTACAATGGGTTTCTTCCTCTTTGACCATAATGGCTTATAAGCAGGAGGAAACAAAGGCTTCTAACACAGAACATATTTGTACTAGTTGTTAGAGCTTTGTCTACCTGTGCTGATGAGAATGACCGTGTGTGCTCAGGTATTTGAATGATTAGTAACAAGGGAGTGGAACTATGAGAAAGATTAGAGAGTGTGGCCTTATCAAAGACAAGTCTGTCACTTTGTGTGGGCTTTGAGATTTCAAAAGTCCAAGTGTCTTTCTCTCTTTCCCTGACTGCTGCCCACAGATAAGGATGTAGTTCTCAGACACTTCTCCAGCATCATGCTTGCCTATGTGAAACCATGCTCCCCACCACAATGATAAAGGACTAACTTTCTGAAACCATAAGCAAGACCCAATTAAATCTTTTCTTTTATACAAGTTGTCAAGGCCATGGTGCTTCCTCACAGCAATAGAATATTAATTAAGATACCACTTAATTGTGGGGTGCATGTAACAAATCTTATTTTAGGCTTCTAGAAATTTTACTCTATGTAGGAGTGATATTGGCTCTTTACCTATGGCGAAAAATGGGTGGTAAATTGGAATAAAGACAGTTTACCCCCCAAGCCTCCCTCTGAGATGCTTCAATTTAAACTCACTGTTTTCCAGAAGTCAAGAAGGCAACATATTAACTTGCTTCCTGTTAGGTTTTTCAGTGCTCAGTAGGCTTCTGTAATATTTAACAATAACATTAAATGAAGGCTTATTACTCAGAAAGTATTACTGTTAGCGGTTTAAGTTTTGTCCATTGAATTTATTCTTTGGAGTGCAACTGAAAATCATTCTTAGGCTTCCTGTAGCATTACTTTCTGGAATGCTCATACTGGCCTCTTTATCTCCTGTGAAACGCATAGGGGACTAAAAGTCTAGGCTGCTTATAACACTGTTTGGTATACTTCCAAGACACCCACTGAATTTATTCTTTCAATTACTCAAAGAATAGAACCTATTTAATTAATTCCTAATGGATATTTTTTTTCAAAGAAGGTTTCTTTTTCTCTTTGAAAAGAATGAAATCATATGCAACAAAAAATAAAGGCAAATTACTCAGAATCTATGTTTGGTAGCTACTAGATCTTTGTCCACTTATCCTCTGCATACAGCTAACGTCACCAGACTTAGTTGTCTTAGAGTGCTGGTTTACCATTTGTAATGCTAATGCTCCTTTACCTACAATGAAAATGTGAGATGCATTGGAAGGAAAGATGGATAATGTCACAGCTACCCATTGACGTACACCCTAAAAACCTATGAAACTTACTTCTACTGGGGATTTAAAGGACAAGTATTCACCTTTCTTCCTGTCTGGCTGCTGTCTCTAAGACTGCAATAGTCTTCTTTGTATATACAGGGAAAATGAAAGATTATACCTCAGAATTTATTTTCTAGGTTAGAGCTTTGTACACTTAAACTCTTTTAGGGAGCGCAACTCATAAAATCAGTCCTGGGCTTATGGGACAGTTGATTTTGAGTGATAATATGATTATTAATTATGATGAAAGACTGCCTAAAATTTAGCTTATCTTTGATATATATACAAGAATCATACTAAACTTTCACATAGAAGTCAGTACAGGAAACATATCTGCTTACTTCTAATTTGATTTTTTAATTAAAAGTGGTATTCTTATTAAGTCTTCGACAAGTTCATTCAGTGTATTTTGATCATATATAGCCATCTCCCTCAACTCCTCCCAGATCCGCTCACCCACCAACCAACTGAATTTCATGTCCTCAGTTTCTTTTTCTGGCTTTTTAGCCCATCGACTCGAATTTGAATTGTCCAAACACTCTTGGATATGCACATGGAGTCTCACAACTGCTTACAAATAGTTCCACAGGATCTGTGGCTTCCTTCAGAGTCTGTACGCCATGATGGAGCAATGTGCTTACATGTCATACATGTCTCTGTGTGTGTGTGTG
>NC_022009.1:118683389-118699048 GCF_000317375.1 Microtus ochrogaster
TCTATCTATCTATCTATCTATCTATCTTCTACGTGTATATATATATACATATATATGTATAGATAGGTAGATAAAGTAATTTATTTGAATGACTTGTGGGCTACAGTCCAACTAATCCGACAATGGTTAGCTGTGAATGAAAAAAACCAAGAATCCAGTAGTTGTTTGTTGGGAGCTGTGAACCCCCAGATCCTGAATTTCTTGTAAACAACTTGTTTTCCCCTGTTCTGAGTGCCTACAGCTGCTCTGAGCACGAGACCCTAACTAGCGCCTGATGGGAAGGGAATGGTTTCTGGTGCGTTTGGCTGGGGCATGGCTATCCCTATATAAGCTGCCTCTGGACACAATAAAGGGGGCATTCTTGGGACATTCTGGTATCAAGGATGACTTGTGTCTCTGTGTGTCTTATGTGTTTCAATCTTCAGCCCCTTGCCTGGTTCATGAAATGTATAGAGCACAGACGGGCGTGGTGTGCCACAGTTGCTCAGTCCCACAAGAACAGCCGTCACATGTGGGATCTTTACTGTTTAACAGTAACATGTTCACATGCAGCAAGAAATGATACATTGTTCCTTAGGGAGTGGTTTTTTTTTCCATTTCCCTCTTGTGATGAATCCAGATAAAGTCCGTCTTATGCTCTCAGACTATTGTATTTTGAAGCAGTCATCCAGGCCTCTTTGCTGCAGTGAGCATGCGTGAGGAGTTGGGAGGAAAGAGTACTTACATGGAATAGTTGTTCATTGAGAAGCATCCAGGAACTTCTTATGCCAGAGTGTCAATAAAGAAATCTTGCTCACCTGATTCTCAACCCCGATTTTTGTCAAAGTCTACAAATAGATTTCTTTCCTGTTGACAGGACTGTGTTCACATGCAACAGGAAATTATGACTTACTTATCATCCGAAAAATATTCATGCTAAGTCTTGGAGCTTTTATTATTTACTGTGCTGGTTAGTTTTATGTCAATGTGACACAAACTAGGGTAATTTAGAAAGAATGACTCACAGTTGAGTAAATACCTTCATAAGATTGGCCTACAGCCCTATCTGTAGGGTATTTTCTGAATTAGTGGTTGATGTGGAAGGACCCAGCCCATTGTGGGGGATACCACCCCTGATTTGGTGGTCCTGAGTGCCATTAGAAAGCAGGCTGAGTAAGACAGTAAGCAGCATTTCTTCATGGACTCAGCATGAAAGAATTTGTTTTGCCTCCAGGTTTTAGCCTTGAGTTCCCGTCCTGACTTTCAAGGAGCATAAGCTGTAAGCTAAAGCCAGCCCTTCCTTCCCTGAGTTGCTTTTGGCAATGATGTGTTAGCATAGCAATTGAAGCCCCAGCTTAGACACTTCTCTTTTGGAGTGAAGCTAACACACCCACTCTCATGTTTCTGGGAGTATTGATATTTGAAGTGGTATTATGGACCTTTACCAATAGTTACCAGCATATGGTGAAATGGTTTATAGAATTCACGCAGTAAGGTGTGTCCCAGAACCTAATTCAACAAACCTGCTCATTTCAAGAGACCAAAGGAAGAAACGTTCACTTGCTTTCTAAATCTTTGGCTTTCCATAGACCAGAATAGGTTTGTGTTCCCTTTGACAACATCCTTTTCCACATGAAAAAGATGGAGTCTTACTTTTCAGACAGCATTTGTGCTGGTGTTATAGTTTTATCCACTTAGCTTCTCTTATGAAGCGCAAGTAACAAAAATTCATCTCAGGCTTCTGATTGTCCCCTTTTTTGAAGAGGTAACGTAATGAACAATGCATGAAGAATTCTAACACAGACACAGTATAACACATACATCCCAGAAGCTTATGAAATTTGTTTCTGGAGGGGCTGGATAGAGGGCTGAGAAGTTGGCTTTTGCTGCTGTAACTGAGCTAAGGTTTGGTTAACAGAATGATTCAAACCTGCACTGCACGTGTGTTTCCTCATTATCTGTTGCCCTCTTCCGCCCTCTGCAGGCCGTGAGTGCACAAGTCACCCATACATAAGTGCCTAGCAAAAAAAGTGCTTGCAATAACAATTAGTGAAAAAAAAAATGAATTTGAAAGAGAGTGGATAGGGATATATTAGAAGGTTTGAGAGAAAGAAAAGGGAAAGGAGAAATGTTGCAATTATATTATAACCTCAAAATTAAAAAAGTTTTTAAAAAAATGGAAAAATTCATGTACGTGAACTTTAATCTTTTTAAAACGTTATTTCTCTCAAGTGTCAAAAAAGGAAATGTTTTTCACTTTCTTTCTGTTTGTTTTTCAATGACTACCACAGGAATCCTTGTTTTTTGAAAGTAATGTGTTCATGTCCAACAAGAAATGATGGCTTTTTATTAAAAAATAATACAAGCTACTGCTGCAGCCCTTGGTTGCCTCCTAGAGTTGGAAGGTAAGTCCCCATTGCTGAAGACATCACACCCTGAGAAGAAAAGAAGAATCAGGCTGGATCTTATCCCGAGCCTCCTTCTTGAGGATTATCTTTCATGATACTGGGAGATGTGCAAGCTGCCAGGGAAGGAAAACATTGGATAGTCCTAACCAGCTGCAACGCTTGGGAACCACAGTGATGACCAGCATGGCAAGATATCTTTAAAAATGAGTGGCACTCATATTGTGGCAGTAACCAACAGCTGTCTAATTGGGCTTAAGGCCTATTCACCATGAGGGAAATCATGCCTGGTATTGTAAACTTAGTCACCTATGTTATAAGGTCATAAATCTCAGATGATAATCTACTAATGCCACTTTCTTAAATTAAACCAATTAGACTTCTGACTGCATCCTAAGTACTTTTTCTTACACTCACAGACAATTTCTCTTTTGACCCCCCATCTTCTTTGCTTCTTTTCACAGAAAACACAGACCATTACAGAAATCCATGATTAGTCAAAATGCAGAGAACACCTGATTGTGGGGTGCCTGACCCTAGAAGACGCATCCACAAAAAAAACCTCTACCCGCTTACGGTTCAAGGAATATTATGTAAGAGGGGCAGAAATATTCTCAGGGCCAGAGGATCACAAAGTCTGCCATGAGATGGTGTCATCCAGAACATGACCGGGAAGCTAAATCCATAACACTCTTGCTCATGCAAACAACCATAATTAAACTCAGTGACTCACAAATAAAACTTCAAAATATGAGAGGAGCTTATTGGGAAGAGTAAGTAGCAGAGGGAAGAGGATGAGAAAGGGTAGTGGGAGGTAAAAAGTTACTAAATGCACGTATTAAATTATAGCAGTAATAATTGCAAAAAAGCTGCATTCTTATGATACAAAAATGATAAATTTAGCACTTAAAATCGAGCAGGTATTAAAAACTACTTATCAAGTAACAGAGGAACAAGCAACAGAGCAAATTTTTATTATAAAATCTAAGAGTTATTTAAAGATAAATGGAAGAAAACCACTAAGTATATCTAATACTTTCTTCAAGACTATTAAAATAGCCAAAGAAACTATTTAAGCAAGCAAATAGACTTACTGAACATTCAAAAGGTTGAGGGTATGGAGAAATCTCAAGTACTTTACTTCCAAATAAAAATTAAAAAATATGAGTGAAATACATTGTTTGAAATTCTAAAAGAATTATTGAAACTTTTTAAAAATAGAATACTCTTCCTTCACATGAACAAGAGAAGCACGCATTAACTGTGTGGTAGATACAGCATATTTATTCATTTTTACACTCAGGACAGTCACAGGGTTCAAAAAACTGTAAATAAGTAACATTTTCAAAGTTCTTTACATGAAATTTAAATAATTCTATTAGGGCAACTTAATGTGCTTTCAGCTGTATTTATTTTTGATAACAGTTAAATTTGATACAGTCCTACTTACCAATTCTCATTTTGCAATCCCTGTGTATTGAATTCAAAGACTATTTGCCTAACCAAAACTACAAAAATTAGGATTTTTTCCATACAGGTGTGCGCAATTTAATGTCATTTTAATGCAAACGCTTGTTGCAGCGCTGTTTGTAGGAAAGCGACTTGCCAACACTAATTCATGGTCTGGAGTGTACCGCTCCCTCCTTTTTACTGTCTCTTTCACCATACTTTATTGCAAGTATCAAGATGAATAGGTGGCATTTTAATGCTTTGTCACGAAGCCCTGTTTACCAATTAGTTACTCTCCTACGTGATAGAGCACCATAACCAAAAGCAACTTATAGAGGACAGAGTCTGTTTGAGCTTATGATTCCAGGAAGGTATGAGTCCACATGACTGGGAAGTGCACCAGGAAGTGACACGCAAGCTGAGAGCTCACATCGTGAAGCATCATCACAAAACAGAGGGGAGACACTGCAAGCAGGGTAAGGCTGTAAGTACCTAACCCCCTCCCCCACTCCATTCTAGTGACTGACTGCAAGGCAGCATCACCCAAAACTTTCACAACAGCGCCACCAACTGGTCACCAAGCGCAGAAACATTTCTCTTTCTTCCCAACAGACTCTCCTTGGCTAGACCACTCATTTGAGGAATTTTCTCTCATCTCCAAGATCACCAGTGACCTTGTTTACAGACGCCCTTCTCTGTCCAGCAAAGACCCCCCTGTTTCCAGTTCCCAGGGCTATTTTAAGTTGCTTCCTCTACATTTTGATCTGAAGCCTTGCTATAGCTTTAGAAAATTGGTTAGCTTTTCAAATGTCATGCTTCGTTTCCAAGCACTTTCCTTAAATGTCTGTCAGCTTCTAAATCTACTTCGACGGTTTGTTTCTATTACGTTTTAATGCCTGCTCCCAGAACCAAACTAATACTAGATAACTTTGCTCACTATATTTCCACAAGCATATAACAAGCTTTTGAGATAATTAACTTATAAAACTGAAAAGTTAATTTTGCTCACAATGTTAGAGATTTTAGTTGATAAGCAATTGTATATCTATATGCTTTCAGGTTCATAGAGGGACAGATACATGTGATCACACTGAATAGTTTATCTCATAGTGAAGGAACACAAAAGAGAAAAAGAAATGGTCCAGGATCTCGTAAATCCCTTTGAGGTCTCACCTCCAGGGACCTGAGAACCTCCCACCCATCCAATCATTAAAGTTTCGACCCCCCACCAAGATTTGGAACACTCAAGATCTGTGGTATACCAGTAATCTATAGCCTTGTAAAAATATCATCTTCGAAAATAGTAAGTAGAAACATGACATGTTTGTTACTGAGGTTTCTGAAGATCACACCTCAGAGGAAGCTTAAATGATTAATTTTGACTCTGTTGACAACTGGTCTCAGCTGAGTTATTGACCAAGGGTGTAGTCATCTGAAAACTTTGCTAGGAATGGAGGCTCTCTGTCAAGTCTACTCATGTGGAAGTTAATAAGAGACACATGTAGGTCTTTCCACATGTCAGATTAGTGGAATAACAGCTCATGGAACAACAGCTGAATTCTCAGCAAAGGCAATGCAATGAGACGTTTTTGATCTGAAATGCTTTCTAAATGTCTATGTATTAATGACATTTGTCTCATGTTTATGATACTGTTTGGAGGTCAGAGAGCCTTCATTGGTGGGCCATAGTGTGGCTTTGGTCATTGACTGTATGTGTCCTTGAATAAGACTATGGGACACCGATCTTTTCCTCCCTTTCTTTTCTTCCCAGGCATTAGATTAATAGACTCCTCCATCACACGCTCCAGCCATGGTGCAGCATGATACTAAAGCAATGGGACTAAAAATCTGAGCCAAAATAAACCCTTCTCATTAAGCTGATTATTTCAGGTGATAATTTTCCCAACAATGTATCCAGGGAGTAGCAACTTGTTTTCTTGATGGCCCAGCTGTCCCATTAAGGAGATAAAGCCCTGTTCTAAAAGTTGCTGGATTTCTTGGGGAGTGTACAGGGACCAACAGAGACGAAGCTAAAAACGAAGGCAACCTAGAGTGGAACCCAAGCTGCCTATTTGGCCTATTGATCACTGGTTGTTATTCAGAGAAATGCCAGAATGGTCCTTTTGGAATCTAACTGGCTTTTAGTAGGGCCAAAATCTCAGGGACAGGTTTATTGAAGTATTTTGGGGAATGAAGAGAAGACCTCTTTCTCTCTAAATGGAGGCACGGGTATGCATCACTGGAAAACATAGGCAGAATCAGGGTTAAAATACATTGAGACTCATTCCTGCCCCCAACTAGAAAGCTGCAGGAAGAACAATCAGTTCTGTTTTGGGACTGATGTGGAATTACTTTGAGGAACCTCATCTTCTGTGACTTCTGTTATTCTCACTGTCATATTCTCTGAAAACCTCTGTGCTATTACCACCATTCCGTCGCTTCCACTTTGAACCAAGCAACTCAGTTCGTGGAAGGTATGTAATTCCATAAGGCTGGTCTAGGATGTCAGGTGAGATCAATGGTCTCTTCATTGCAATGTTGGAGAGAGGTCATGGGCTTAGAATCTGGAGCTTCTGAGCTTGGTGAGGTTTTTCTTGACAGCTCTGAAGATTGACAGAGGAGTCTGGTACTTGTTGATTCTTCTATCTTAGATCGAAAGGAAAGACCTGGAATTAAGTTGCAAGGAACAAGTGAATCACGTGATTCACCTACCCTATCCAAGGCTTAACATTCCTGTCTCTAGCTGATCAATCAGAAAAGCACAGCTGCTTTCCCCCAGGCAAGGAGATAATCCTATGCTACCAGCTCTAATAATTTGTAGAGAGATGCATGACTTAACACTTGAGAGGTCCCAAAATTCAGGTTATTGCTCAACAGTGCTATTCATTTTTGCTCGTATACATATAGAGAAAAGGGATTAGTAAGATTAGAAAGAGCTATCGCTAAGACAGAGGTCAATCCAGTAATTACAAGAGTCTGATCAAACAGTTCTTCCTCTGCCCTTTTAGATCTCACAAAAGCAGTTAATCAAAACATCTGAGTTCTGCATTAGCGTTTATATCGTGACACTCCTGGCTGTTTCATAGGGGATTCCCCACAGCAAAAGTGAAATTCACATGGTAACTGGAAAGACTTTTTTTTTTTTTGCCTGTGGTTAATTAGTCGAAGAAACTAGACCTTTTATCAGGAGATCTGTCTATTCTCACAAGTAACTTCCACATGAAGTCAACCTTGGAAGACGTAGACCAGTGGTTCCTCTGTAGAGAGTATGTCTAGGATGCATCTTAAAAAGTCATCTAGATACTTGAGAAGACTGCTCTCTGGGGCAAATATAAGGGCTTTTAAGGCTTTGCCTATAACCTGTCCAGAAGTATGAAAGTGATTTAAAAATTCCACAGGCAACTCATTCAAGGTAAGTTGTCAAGTGACCTGGCTAGAGGGTTACTGTCACTCAAAGGCAAATAAGAAACTGTGAGTGTAAGTATGCAGGCATGGAGAAAAAAAGACATCCTTAGAATCTAATACCAAGTGTGAGGAGGGGTGTAAGGATTATGAACTATGACATGGATTAGAACAACCTCTTAATTTGTGGTCCTCAGGTTCTGGACCTTTCTGTAGGACCCATCTAGCTTATTTCGAAAGATATGGTGTTGCAAGAAGAGCTACGGTGTGTAATAGAGATAACTGCATCAGCGAGAGGCTGCAAAATCTTTGTTTTCATGTGTTAAGGGTATAGGGGTCTTAGAGAAAAAGATGTCAGAGTCCTTTGGATGATTTGTGGTAGGAGTGGTTGTCAGTGAATGGTAAGGAGCTATCCCGTGTGTCAAGGGGAACCTGTTGATGATGAAGATATTTATTACTGGAAAAGCCTTTGAGGCCACAGGCAGCTCTGGTCATCATGAGACAGGAGACTCAGTGTTAGGAACGTGACAAAGATCACGTGGAATCTCGAGGAGTTTTAAACAGACATAAAATTCAGAATTACATGAGCATCTAAGAGGAAATTGGGGAAATTTAGGAGCAGAGAAGAGTAAGTGAGATGACCTCATGGCTGCTAGAGAGATTAAAAGGAGCACCAGCCAGGTTGGCTTGATATTGTCATCAATATCAGAGAGGAGAATCAGAGACCAAGAGGTCAAACTGGAGAAGGTGATCAGGGGTCAAAAATTAGCCCTGGGTAAAGTAGTTAACTTTGCCACTTTGTTACATGTAGAATTATCTGAGCTCAACCATAGTGGTAGAGAATGTGAAAGTTGATACAGCCTTAGCATCCTAACAGTCTGCATGGGGATGGGAACCGCCTTCCTTGTTGGGGGCCGTATTGCATAGGAAGTCAAGGGAATTTATTCTTTTTCTGGTTTTACCTGAGCTTTGGGTCATCAGATGAAGCTGAACTCCTGTCATAAAGAAGGGACGGACATTCTTGCTTTAGTGTGTGCCCACTTGCAAATTACACACGGCTCTTACAGATGCCTGTGAGGCCTGGTGGTCTTTGGGTCTCAGGTGCTCTTTGGTGCTCCTGTGACTCCTGTTGAAGTTCCTATCTGGTCACCTTTTCTGTAAGGCTTACTTAATTCCCTTAAACTGCACTGACTGGCCAGTAGATGGAGCTCTAGGATTTCCAGAGATAGGCAGGGAGGCCTCAAAATCTTCTATTAATTGCAGGTGCAGCTTGTCTGTTTCTTCCTCCAGCTCACAGGGTCTCCTCCTTGTCATTAAAGACCGGGAAAGTTCTGTTTAATAAAAAGGAAAGTAAATCTGGGGTTCCTTGTGCAGTTTCTTTTTTAAATATATAGATTTTTTTTCATGTCTGAAGAGGCTTTCTTATAAAATCTACATTAGCATGCAATCTGGTTCTGTGAGCACTGATTAGTGTACTCGTACGTGGTTTTGTCTTTTCTAGAGTGTAAAATCTGGAAGACTTTTAGACACTTTCTGCACTTTTCCTTAAATTATAGTTAATGGGTTTGCTACATCCTCTTTTTATTCCCTGAATTTAATATAGCAGTACTAGGTGTGTTCCCACACCACACCTCAAGTCCCACAAAGTGTCTGATATGTTCAGGGCAACTCTGACTCAGGCCCACCCTAAGACATAACAAAGCTATATTTGGATTATGAGTGTGACCCTCATCTATTGAGGCATCTATAAAAACCAGACATAGAGTATTTCCTGGGAATTTTCTGATGAAAGCGAAGAGATCTTGGCCAATGCCTTTAGTTTGGTTGTATATAGGACAGTTGAGATATGGGGAAAGAAGCAGTCCCCAGGGGCTGTCCCAAATTTCTTTAGCAGTTTTTCAAATTGGAAAGATGTTTTCTGGGGAGAGGAGTGCAGAACGTTAACTTTTGTCTGAGTTCTCTGTACGAAAATCCCAAGTGAGTTTGTGATGGAGAAAGAACATCCAGCTAGTGAGGCGGAGTGGCTGGAGAAAATTTCACCTGAAGAGAGTTGAGAGCGAGAAGAGAAAGAAGAGGAAGGGGAGGGGAGAGCAGAGCTGTGAAGGGTGTGGGAATCTCATGGTGGGGAAGCTGGGACATTGCAAGGACACTGTGCTTACAAAGCAAGGATCATAAAAATTATCCTCTCGAATGAGTTTATAGAATGAGACAGTGTAAGCGTAAGAGAATTTATTAAGGTATGTGTAGCATTCCTCTTGTTTCTGGGGGTCCCGTGACAAAGCCATTCAGTCCTGGTTAGAAGGAATCTCACAACGTATCTTTCTAAATTATGGCAAAAGTGATCCAATTTCAGCACACAGATTTCACCTAATTTGCCAGTTCTTAGTCTGGAAGCAAGCGTAAGGGAAAATACTACAGTGGAAAACACACAGGATTTATTATTTATTTTTTGGAGAGATTAAAGATCAGTCTTCGAATGGCTTTGGCTAATCCACAGCAGGAGTGAACTGGAGGGGGTGAGAAGATCAAAGACCCACTGTGGGTACCACAGTGTTTCCGCTGCATGTGCAATTCCTATGTTAGACAGCCTATGGTCTTGTCATCTTCAACTTTCTGGGGTGTCAGCTGCAACTCAGGCTTCACTGTGATAGCTTCCCAAGGCCAATGTTGTGTGACACTATTAGTAGAGAGACATGAACAATTGTCTGTTCGGAGGAAACTGATGACAGATCAAACAAAATAAGGATTCCCCAAAACTCCATCTTGGTGAACCAATGAGTTTTATTGGGGTAACTTAGAGGAACAGAAAAGACTGAAAGACAGCTGCCTTCCTGCTTCAGCGCTCTAGAATGTCGTCCCATGGGTTCACAAGCATCCCCATAAGAAAAGATGTTTTTATCTTAGAGGAAGGTTTAATATAACTATGTCTCAAGGCCTTTGTAGAGAAGCCGGCCCTGCCATCCGTTGCTTTGCCTTAGCAGCCTTCTTGCACTTTGACCTTGGCCTCTATGATTCTCTATGATTCTGCCATCCGTTGCTTTGCCTTAGCAGCCTTCTTGCACTTTGACCTTAGCCTCTATGATTCTCTGACTCTCTCATCATATTGACCCATAAAGCCAGTATCATCTGGCCTGTCTAATAAGAATGTTGTCAGGTTGGCTTTGATTGCTCCCATGACTGCTGTTTGACTTCCAGGCTGGTTCCGGAGGAAGCAGTTCTCTGCTGGCTACTTTTGATGAGGAAAGCTGTTCAGTAACATTTTCAGGTCTGGTTCTCTCCTTTGTTTAAATTTTCACTAGAGGAAGTTTCCGATGGGTCTTGGCCTGAGGAGTCCTTTCCTTTTGCCCCAGCACCATGCAGGACTTTTAAAAAAATATTTAAAATTTTTATTTTATGTGTGTGAGTATTCTGTTTGCTTGTCTGTATATGCACCAACAATGTGCATGGTGCCCACGGAGGTCAGAAGTAGTTGCTGGAACTGGGGTTACTGACTGTTATGAACCATCCTGTGGGTCCTGGGAATGAGCTCACGTCCTCTGAAAAGAGCAACAGATGCTTTTAAGCCATTGAAGATGATTTTCTTTGATGGTGCTTATGTCTTCCACAGTTACAGCTTTGTCTTTTAGGATCTACTTATCTATAATTAAACTCCCCCCTTTCCTATTAAACAGCACGGTCTCCCTCCTTTTGCTCTTTTTGGCTCTTTTTTCAAGGTAAACTCAGAGAAACGCCGTGAGCAGAACCCTGGGGTGTTTATACTGAACTCCCCATCTGGAATACATGTCACTGGCCTTCAATATTTCAACCTGGAAAATTTGCAGTGATTTTCCAGCCTGAGCTAAATATTGATGGCCTGTACAGTGTTCAGACTCAGAATCCACATACTCGGTTTCCAGCCAATATTAATCACCACTGGCCTGTTTAATACAGCTATATCTGTGGTATTGGCTGTTTCCTTTTTCTTTTTCACATTTAGCTGGGTAATTTCCCTCTTTGTTAGCCACAGTGTGCCTTTTCCTAGTGTGCTCCATTATATCTTTTTATGATGGTGTAGATACATAACATACATAGTATACATAGTATACACAATAGCTATGCTCCTAGGAGTTCATGAACTGAGAACCTTGATATCTACATTCATCTATTATGGCATTAGAAAGCTAGGCAGACCCCTTCATTTGGGGTTTCATGAGAAGAAAAGTTTGAGGTTGTGAGTGCAAACTGGAAATATGAGATTAGGAAAGATGGAGCCTGCTGTCTTCACAGAGAGCTGTTGGGGGAGAGAAGTTAGAAAGTCTATGAGGGGAATCTAAGGATCAGAACAGGAATCGGAGTGTGGCATTCATAAAAACAGTCATTCATAACATGGCATGGATCTGTAATATACTGCCAGGTAATGCTCACATCTATGGCTGTCAGTCTAGAATCAGCTCACATTATCAGGATCTCAAGCGGTTCTCTTAGAGGCAAAAGAGTGGCTGATTATGCTCCTAGAAAGGAGAGTGGACCAGAGACACAGCTCATACTGCCAAACATTGTAGCTTGGGTTCTTTTCAATGAGTTCTCTTCCAGTAAGGTCAGATTCTGGACTTTGCCTTAAAAAAGAATTTCAGGCTGAGTGAGCATGAAGTTCAGCCAGAGCTTCATATGGTGAGATTTTACATGGATTTGAGCAGAAAACGACTCCCGGGGAAGGAAGCACACACACTCAATCCTGGCTTTGGATTTCTCAAGAGACAGCTGTGTGATTTTGATGGCTTCCGAAGTTACACCTTAAAGATGTGATAAGGATTTTAAATATAATGTTTGGTAGTTCCTTAGGTACAGTGCATAGGATTACAGATGGCAAAGTTATGAATGTCTATGTTACAAAGGGTGCACACAGGAATACAGATGTGGTTATAGTATAAACAAAGTTCATTGTCCTGTGTGTGAGATTCTCAGAAAACCAAAGGTTTGCACATTGCAAAAGAACAGACTCAAAGACCACATAGGCTTGGGCCTTTAGCATCCTTATATGAAGGGAATACTGTCTCTATAGGTGCTGAAGTCACAGGTGCCCAACTATCAAGAGAATTGAAGCAGACTTCAAGGGGGATGGTTTTTCTCTTCCCATGTCCCTTTAGTTTTCCTTGTCTTTACATCCCGCCTCAGGTAGAGTATAATACAGTATTGTGAGGGATCGATTTATCATTTATGGACCTTATGGTATAATAAATTGTTACAGTTGTTTTATTTTTATTGTTTACTGATGTAGAGGAAAATAGCAGAGAGAACAGACAGCTATGATCCACAATTTTAGCATCCACTGGGGTCTACAGTGTATTTGCCATAGATAGAGGTATTATTCTGCTATACACATCATCTCAAGGACTGTATTATATTTCCACCCCTGATTTTTCTTTCATGCTTCATCATGTGTGGAAAACGGACTACTCTACTTATCTCTTGAATCTCTCAAAAACACTTTACACTGTCTATAATTCAAATTACACCACCAATTTAGGAACAGTAAAAAGTCTTAGTGGAAGTGTAACCAGGGTCTAGTGCTGAGGTCCTAGCAGAAGAGGAGGTATTTATTCTAAAGAGACATTGTGCCTCTCCCAAGGGTTATCAGTCTACCGTTTTCCATGCTTTGTAAAATAGGTGTCTCTTTAAAAAAGAATTCTGTTCAAGACTTTTTTACTAATTAAATTTATTCATTTATTTTACATCAAACCACAGTTTCCCCTCCCTCCTCTCCTCCTGTTCCCTTCCTCCATTTCTCCTTCCCCTTTCCCCTCAATTCACTCTTCCTTTGGTTCTGCTCAGAAGGAGGCAGACCCCCCAATGGGTATTTAGAAGTAACAAAGTAGGCCACATCTAGTTGCAGTAAGACTAACCTCCTCCTGTTGTGTTAAGGCTGCACAAGACAACCCAGCATGAAGAATAGGTTCCTAAAAGCCAGCCAAAGCCTTAGGGACAGACACTGCTCCCACTGTTGCGGGGTGGGGGTTTCTACAAGTAGAGGGCACATTCAGGCCCTCTGGCTGTTGAACCAGACTCTGTGAGGTCCTATGAGTCCAGGTTGCTGGTTTCTGTAGATTCCCATTTAATGTCCTTGACTCCTCTGTCTCCGACATTCCTTCCTCCCTTTGTTCAGCAGGATTCACCAAACTCAGCCCAATGCTTGGCTGTTGCTGTCTGTGTCTGTTTCCATCAGTTACTGGATGAAGGCTCTCTGATGACAATCACCAATCCCCTGCACTTCCCATAAGCAATACAGACTGTAGGTCAAAGGTTGTATGGCTGGGAAGAATATATATTTGAGGAGGAGGAAATGGCTCAGTGGGTAAATTGACAAGCATAAGAACCCGAGTTTGCCGGGTGGTGGTGGCACACGCCTTTAATCCCAACACTCGGGAGGCAGAGGCAGGCGGATCTCTGGGAGTTTGAGGCCAGCCTGGTCTACAAGAGCTAGTTCCAGGACGGGTACCAAAGCTACAGAGAAACCCTATCTCGAAAAACCAAAAAAAAAAAAAAAAACAAAACAAAACAAAACAAAAAAAAAACCTGAGTTTGGATCCTTAGTGTTCACATAAACTAAGTATGGCACTGCATATATGAAATTTCACTGCTGCCAGATGGAGACAGGCAGGCCCCTTGGGTTTCCTGGTCAGGCAGTGAAGCACAATTAATAAAAACTCAGAGAGAGAAATTGCGATTCAACCTGAAGGTCTGAAAAGCAAAGCAGGCAACCTCTGGCTCTTACCTCGACCTCAGTCTGAAATGGTGATCCTGGCTCCAGGAATCTCGGAGTGAGAGTAAAACTGAGAACTGTTTCCTACCGTTTTATATTGCTCTCTAGGGCTGGGATTAAAAGTGTGCAGAACTGGGATTAAGGGGATGCACCACCTGGTTTCTATGGCAACTAGTGTGGCTACTGAGATTAAAGGTGTGTGTTAACCACTGCCTGGTCTGTAAGGCTGACCAGTGGTGCTGTTTTACTCTCAGATCTTCAGGCAAGCTTTATTTATTAAAATACAAATGAAATGCCAGTACAAGGCAGTCTGGCTAAATGGTAAACTACAGACTTGATGAGAGACCCCATTACAAAAAATAAGGTAGAAAAAGATACTGACATCAGCCTCTGGGGTCCACATGCTTGTGTGGATAAATATGCCTACAGATATCTATTTTTATAAATTCATTTTTATTCTTTTGTTGGTTAATTACTTATAAACTACTATGTTACATTTTTTTTCCTGGTTAAAAGTATGGAATGGGGCTGTCAATTATTGCATAGAAAAATGAACCTTGAGAAAGGCAGCCATTCCAGGGGTGCTAAGAAGCAGAAAGATAAGGAAATTGTGACAATGATCCATTTGACTTCTGCCTGATCTCATCCTTGAGCAAACACCACTTTACCTTGTAATAAAGTGAACTTATCTTCCGCCCTGTGCTATGCATGTTTCACCTGAAATTTTTCTGTGGGGAACATGAAGATTGTGGCACCAAGTGAAGGACAAGGGGAGAAGGCAGGACACAGCATGAAAGTAGAACCATGCCCCCTTTCCTTTGAGAACTCGAAAAGCTTTTCATAACTTAATAAATAAAGGTCAGACAAAAATATGGTTTTAAATTCTTGTGTTGTTTGCATCATTTAGGTTTGTTGCCCATGTGTTCCCTCTCTCTTTTTAGTTGTAAAGATAACTCATGACAGTTTCTCAAGCATGCCATTCTTAGCCTTACAAAACCTCGCTATCTTTTCACTGAGAGGCTGAAAATTTTGCCCTTGCCCTGGGCTGATTTCTGTTTGTCCTTCAGTTCATACACTAAAGCTAAGACTGAAATGGATGTTCTAGTCACATGACTAAATAATTCACCTTTCCATCACAGTGCTAAACCACCACTTACAATTAACATCTTAATATCCAATGTCTCTTTATACTATATATAACATTGGATTTCACATGGCCTGAAATCATCCCTATTTTTTGCTATAGGATATTTTGATCCAATTAAATTGATATCCAGATATCAACAAATACATGTTTATTGATAGTATTTTGTAAGGGTTAAAATAAAGTTTTCCTAGTTCAGTACTTTTCTCAGCTACTTCTCTAACATGATATGCATGAAATTAATGACTTTGTTCCTAAACCTTAGTGTGGGGATTCCAAAAGACGACCATTCTTTATTTACACTCTGATTATACAGGCTTGAATGTAATCAAAAGGTTTTTTTTTCATACTTCCTCTTCCAAAAACAACCCCTTTGTCATTCTTTTTGTCAACATAGAGCTGGTGTATGTCCTTGCAGAGGTGACATTCTAAGAACAAAACCATTTCATCTACTTACTTTTCAAAAAGGATTTTAGATGTATTTTATTTTAAATTCTCTCTCTCTCTCTCTCTCTCTCTCTCTCTCTCTCTCTCTCTCTCT
>NC_022009.1:118699567-118700647 GCF_000317375.1 Microtus ochrogaster
TGATCCAGCACCAATCCATTATTTTACATGTTATATACTGCAAAAGTCACAAGAAATGTCACTAAATCTCTATCCTATGTCACACATTGAAAGGAGGACAGAACATTGTAATGCAGATTTGCTAAAGTTTTCAACAGAACGCTTCTAGTGAATGACATTATCATGCCAATAAAAACAACAAAAACCCTTGTGCCTTACAGTGGCCAAACACTATCCACAGCTAGGAGGAAAGCTCTTTCAGCTCACAATCCCAACCATCTGACATCAGAATGTTTCAAATTACCAACAGGTGCAAAGATGTAAGATGATACGAATATTAGTATGGCTAAGGAAAGTGAAGATCATTTGGTTTTATTCCTAAAAGTTATATAACTGATTTTGGTATTTGAAAAAGATTACATGTCTTAGCATTTCAATAAAAAACCGAAATTATGAGAATCGGTATACAATTTATAAGCATATTAAAGCTATTTTAAACTACAATAAATACTAAATGAAGCAGTTTCATATGTGTTTTCAGAATGAGGTCTGGTTCTGAAAATGTATACAGAATACCATTTGGTATATGCATTTGGCATATATTATGCATTGTACTAAAACTTTGTAGTGGTATGAACTTAGATATTTCTAAGGTAAACAAATATTTAGTTTATATGCCAACTTCTTTCAATAATATTTACAAAAATCCAATAAGGACAGTATAATAAAGAACAAGTATCTTTAATAAATAATATATTTATCCTCAAAAAGTCATGGTGAGTATTCCTCAAAAAGATTAAAATAACTTTAGTCTATGACCTAAGAATATGACTTCTGAATACATGCCCAAAGGAGTCTAAATAAGCATGTCATAGATCTTTCTGCACATCCAAGTTTAGTAGGTTTATGGAATCAGCCTATGTGTCTGTCAATAGATGGATCCATAAAGAAAATGAGGGATATTTTATTTAGCTACAAAAAAACCCAAAATTGTGTAATTTCAGTGAAAAAGATGTAAGTGGAGATGATGATCATGTTAAGAAACATAAGCCATATACAAAGAAACAAATAGTATACGCTTCTCTTGTATAGAACAGAGGT
>NC_022009.1:118700927-118713789 GCF_000317375.1 Microtus ochrogaster
TTAGTATAAATAAATACTAAGATAAAAAATTATGTATGTTTTTTTTCTGTCTTTCAGCTTGGAGTTTTCTTTTGTTTGCTTTTGTCTTTTTGTTAACTTACTCTAAGGCAGAGTCTTCTCATATTTCCCTGCTGGTCTAGTGCTAACTATGAAGACCATGGCAATCTCAAACTTGTGATGAACCCCTATCGCTGCTTCCTGATTGCAGGCATGCTCAATCACGCCTTTCTTTGTGCTTTTCACTTTCTACAAACAAAACTTCGTCCTCTTAACAAGATTACCATTTTCTGTGACTTTTTTTATGAACAGGTAAGAAAAAAAAAACCTTTTGAGAACATAATGAGATAAATTTATATTTAAAATGACATGGTGAATTATATCATGCAAAATTTTGCTAATGTTATTCTGCTTACTGCAGTGACCATGTTGCAATGGTAACTACAATTCTTTATAGAAAAATAGAACAAAGGAAAAATGGAATAAAGAAAGTGGTGAAACAACAGAAAGAAATGACAACAATGGATGTTTGTACATTTTTTATTACAAAATAGATAACCTAAATAAGAGAGATTACATATTCCACAGTACTTAACTCAGAAGAACCTGCAAACAGTCTCTAATTTTAGCCAATTATTTGTAATTCTGCATGTTATTACACTGGGTGCAAAGGTGTTGCTATGCTGTCCAAAGAACAGTGCTCATTGACTGGACAAAATATATGCAAATAAGAAAGCACTTCTGAGTTTGGAAATTGTTAATTTCCCTAGACTCCATCTTCAAATTCATCTTTGAGCATTTCATATACCCTATCAGGATGTGATCATTCTACCATGCTGTTAAGATAAATTATTCCTATCAGCTTCAATGACCTGCTGTCTGCAATCCATCTTTTTGGTTTCTAACTCTAATACCAATTTGTGGTGTACTCAACAAGTTTCACATCGGTCAAGGTCACCAAATAAATGATGTTTAGAGATGAGTACAGGGATAAACAACCTGATTTTTCCAGCAGGTAAATAAAGTACTTCTGACTTTTGACAAGTGGCCACAGACCAAATAAGATTCTCAAGGTGTTAAATTGCTGAAAGAGCATTATCAACTGAAAACCCAATTTTGAAATTATGATTATCATAATTCCCCCAAATAGACACATTCTTGCTGTATTTGTATCAATTCACAGTTCAATGTGCATGACAGCAAGGGCTGTATATAGTAAGACTTTGTGTTAAGCCTGTGAGATTAATATGTATGATAAGTTCTCACAGACATTTTTAACAACCAAAGAAAAACTAAAAATATTCAGATGTATAATTAGCAAACATATTCCTTTGAATGGTCTTCTTTGGCAGTAAAATTAATCCTCAATGAAGAAAAAGCATGTTACATGATCCATAAAATAATGATAAAACCATTATCATGGGATAATTTATAATTCCACTCCATAGTAGCTTGTACTACATCAGTCATCACTGGTATATGACAATCCTAGATAAACCACAATAGCATCATGCAGGTGTCCTATTGTACTTAACTCAATGGTTTAAAAATAAGCATAGATGAATAGACCATAATCTTTTGTGCTCTAAAGAAATTAGAGACATTACAAGGTCACATCTTTATAACAAGACGTCTGTTGTGAGTTAGAGAAGGGGGGATTTGGCCAAACATGAAATCAGTAACCCTTCTAAAATAATGCATCACATCACAGTAATACCATGTAGAATTAGCCAGTCCAGGAGGATATGAGATGTGGGACTAAATAAAGTCTAGTTTAGACTTTAAATGTTAATCATTTCAGGTACTGAACACTTATTCCCCTGTGTGGTGCTAATTGAGAAGCAATGGAACCTTCAAGAGTTGAAACCCAGTGAAGACTTTTTAGGTCAGATTTTACACTGATGAGTATTTTGAGAATCTAGCCACTTTTACCCCCCTAGCCTCTGCTTCTGGGTCATTCAGTGAATGGTTTGCTTTGCCACACATTTCTTGGCATGATGTGCATGATGTGTTGTCTCTATTTGAGCCCTCAAGCAATGGAATAAATAGGTCATAAATGGTAATCTTCAAGACAATGCCCAAATAAATCTCTTCTATTTACAAACAGTTACCTTGGGTATTTTTTTTATAGTAACAAAAAAACAGTATAGCAGAGGGAAGGGAGACAGCATTCTGGTTAAGGGGAAGCCCTTTCATGAACAAATGTCATATGTAAGAAGTCTTAGTGTTTCCTAAATATGCTGCTAAACTGAAGCACAGTTTGAGTTGATTCTTAGCAAGAATAGTTCTTTAAGGTGTCTTTTTTCTCAACCCTGATGGGAACTGGGGATGGGCAGGAATCAGATCTTCAAATGCCGGCCCTCCTCATTCTTTTATCATTTGTCATTTGTTGATAGTGAGTGTGGTAGCAATGCCCATGTAGCGTGACTGTACCAGTGACCCAATCACTTTGATGAAAATCTGTAGGGGGGAACAGGACAGCCCTTGAGAGAGGAACTCCCAGAGGCGAGACAGGGTTCTTGGAGCTGGGGAAGCAACTGAGAGGCTGCAGCCAGTCAGAATCCAACAATCAGGCCAATCAGTTTCCTTATCTAATATACCAGCTGGCTGCTAATCAAATGATCATGGTTAATGTAATGTAAATCATAAGATTACAGTGATAAAGAAAACCCAGGAATATTGAATCCAGTTACTCCTGTTCCTTGTATTTCCATCTTCTTAGAAGATAATTTTTGCATCAGTGAGATCATGTGGCAAAGACTTACCTAAAACTTTAATAGACATTTACTCTTAATGAAAAGTCAGATTTTTAAATCTTATTTTTTAGTCTCTCTTATGTTACAGCCAAATTACAGTTTTCCCTTCCTTCTCTTCTCCCAGTCACCCCTCCCCCACCCCCTATTTTCTCACTCAGATCCATCCTTCAGAAAAGAGCAAGCCTCCCAGAGATATCAATCACACATTTCATATCAACTTGTAATAAATAAGACTAGGTATACCACCTTATAGTAAGGCTGGACAATGCAACCCAGTACGAGGAAAAGGTCCAAAAAAAGTCAAAAGAGTCAGAGACAGTCCAACCCCACTGCTAGGAGTCCCATAAGAACGAACACCCAAGCTACACAATCATAACATATATGCACAGGACCTATGTCGGATCCATACTGGCTCCCTAATTGTCACGTCGCTCTCAGTGAGTTCCATGATGCTTGCTTAGCTGATTGTGTGAGCCCTGTTCTTGTGGTACCCTGGACCCCTCTGGTTTCTACAGTTTTGCTCCATAATTGTCTACAAGTAAAGCAGAATATCATTAGATATCATTTCATTGACTTTCCTTTTTTGGTCATTTGTGATTGATTCTATTACAAGTCTTGGGCTAAGAGGCCTCTGATTCTTGGCCATCCAGACAGTGTCAATAATGGGCTCCTTCTTAAGGACAAGTCATTGGTTGGCCACTCCCACAAGTTCTGTGACTTTTTTACCCCTCCCCATTTATCCCCCTTCCCCAGTCTTTCATGAATGACAAACCGTAGCAGGGTTGGTTTCCCAGTTCCGCCGGAAGCCTTTCCTGGTTACAGAAGAAGGCTGGTTCATGCTCCATATCCCCCATTACTAGGAGTCTGCCAGGGTCACCCTGGTAGGTCCAGGGAGTTTCCGCTGCACTAGGTTTCTCTCTCTCCCTGAAGTGACCCCCAATTCAAGTCATCTCTCCCAGCACTCTCTTCCTGTACCTCCTATACATGATCCTCCTGTTGCCACCCTTGCCCACTCCCAGTCTTCCGTGAACTTTATTCAATTTTCCTTCCCAGGGAGATCTAAGTATTCCGCTTTGAGCCCTCCTTGTTACTAAGCCTTTCTGGTAGACTGTTCTTGAGTAATGTTAAAAATTAGATTACACTAAACTTCACACTGGATTAAGATAGAAAATGAAGAATCATCCTAATATCAAAATGAGCTACCTAGGGTAAAATATGGAAATCCTACAAGTAGGTTTTTCTTAAAAAATAAAAGTCATAAAAAAGAAAAAAAAGGTGAAAATAAACTCTTGCTCATAGATTCTATGATATTTGGAGAATTATTTATTTATTTCATGCTTCCTCTTTTTTAAAAAAATGTAACATTAGCCACATCTAGAGCATTTTACCTTATATGCTATTATACAATATTTTTTATTTTTTTCCTAAGCATCCTTTCATTTTAAATAGATACTGATGAAAAATATAATAGCAATCTTTTATATAAGATCTAGATAAAAAGCACTTAAAATGAAAAGTATAATATTTAAGAAGTAAAGCAATCAATCCATGATACAGCAATATATAGGGCTTAAGGTGAAATTCTTAAGTAAATTATATTATAAATGATTTTTAAGCGATGTACTAACTGATCATAATGAGAAATTATAGTACTGTGAATGGAAGAGAAAAAGTGTTTCAAGGTTTTTATATTATTGTAATGAAGATAAAGTCACTAATAAGAGCATTTAAAGTAAGGATAATTATAGTTAATAATTTTAAATTGTTCATAAAACACTGCACCATAATAAATAAAGGTTTTCTCAGCTTACTCTAGAGATGGGCACAAGAAGCAAAGAAAATATATATTTAACAAAACAGAGCCTAGGAAAATGCAGTGCCCAAGCTTGTTCAGTTAGTGTTCATTATAATTGATATTATAACTATATGAGTGATAAATAATGCAACAGTGGGTTAGATATTGTTCAGCATTATTTAAATTTAATTTAAACATTTGCACATTTATTCTTTTAATCCTTAAATTAACCCTATTATATGAGAACTTCTTATTGTTGGTGAATATTGAAGTAAAGTCTTAATCTGAATCAATTATAAATATTTGAAGGAAACTGATAAATTTATAAAATGAACTACTTTTACTGTGATTAAAATACCATGGTTATATAGTGCTCAAGCTACACCATACTTAGTGAAATTTACATGACTTCTTGACTTCAAAACTACTACATTATATTGTGACATTGCACTACATATATAGCATATAGCTGTGACATGTATATTATATGATACACACAAGTATGTATAAACGCACATGTATGCTGTATTGTCTGGTGATCTTTGAACAGAACAAAATCTAATAAATAATTGTCAAACTTCAAATAGTTTCTAGACATTGGAAAGATCAACGATTCATTGTTTGCCTGGGCATAACTTACAATCTTGAACTTTTAGATGATATTCTGAGAGGTTGATGACAGCCAGACTGATGACAGATAGATGGGCAAACATTTAGAAATAGGAGTAAGCCAGGAATGATGCTGTCCTTTAAAATACCGTTTCACTTGTGGGAAGGTACAGCACAGTTTCATCAACCTTGTTTCATACGTGAAGACACTGACTTTAGCATAGTAAGGAGAAACGATGAGGCCCACAACCAGTTAATAAAGAAGTTTGGACATTAGTCTAATACAAGTATTTTTTTCTTCTTCTATCCTCTATCATATGTAGTGGGAATATGTTCAGATTTGTCAAAATTACTTTTCAATTTGGTAGAAAGGACTTTGGTCCAGTTTGCAGTTAGAAAGGCAGGATGCTGTGTAAGATCATAGAAGCCCAGGCATCCGGGTCATTTTCTGTTATAAATTTTGGGTCAGCATTGCGGTCTAATGAGTCGATACAATCATTGCATGAAATATGTTCCCTATTATTTTTTTCCTATAGTTTCCTCAATTGAAAAGAACAGCCCCACACTGAAGTGCCAATTATTTTTTATGGGTCTGTTCCTCATGCATCCAACTTTGAACTAGACAGAGGAAGTGTAAACATCACGGTCACATTAAAATTCTTCATTTTCATTCAATTACTGCTTATTTTCCTGGATCTTGGGTAATTCATATCCACATCAGGCAGCCTTTATGAGGGCTCTTTTGGCATTTAACTTGTTTTCTCACCAATCTCCACTGCTTTCTCTGCCTGCTAAGACTCCTTTACTGGACACAGAATGAAATATCAAACTTAATGGTATTTTCAAATTCACTTTATTACTTCACACGAGAGAGGGACTCACGCCATCCATGTCTGAACTATGGAGAATTCTATTTGTGTTTCTCCTTTACAGTCCTGGCCAATAAAGTATGCACTGTAGCAATGAGACTGACTACCAATGGCCTTACCATCTCTGACATCTGATTGTCTCAAGAATGTTCTTGCTTCCTTTTCTATTCTTTTTTCATAAAATACTTGGTAAGCTGTGTCCCTTTTTTTATTTCACTCTCTTCTTATTTTATATTTAGATTAGAAATAAGATGTGTGGTAAAATTTACATGTTACTTGTTCTTTTGATTTCTCCTTCTTGATAAAAATAGTGAGAGTTACCTTATCTTTCAGGTATCACTTTTCTAAATATAGGTTCATCCTAATAATTACAATGACCAAATGATCATTATGTGCTTGGACATATATGCTTTATGCTTGTGTGCTAGCAATGCTATTTCATCATTTCACCATTAATATTTTGTTTTGTTCCTCAGGGAGTCATTTGCTTCCTCTTCTAATTAGAGAACCAAAGATAGTTAAGTTGGCAACGAATTATAATTAAGTTTGTGTTTATTCTTATCTGTTTAAAGTGATGTCCTAATGCAGCTGTTTAGCTTGACAGGGTCTCTTTTTCAGCAACAAAGGCAATGGTAATAAATGCTTGCGATATGAAAGGAGAAGGGGCTTGTGGAAGGAGGCAGCAGACCAGTGAGAAATAAGGCAGAGGTCAGAAAATGGAGGCATGGGAAGGGAAAAGTAAGGACAGTCATCTATAAAAATGTCACAATGAAACCCTTTACTTCATCTGCTGTTTAAAACTGATAAAGAAAGAGCATCAAACCAATGAAATGGCACCACATGGCCAATCTTACGAAAGAGTCTGAATTAGTTTCTCAAAACCTCTGTAACAAAGTGGAACAGAGGATGGCTTAAAACGTCAGAAATTGCACCCTAGAATATTACTCCTACTTAACTGGACTTTATTACCGACTTTTGATATGTGCCTCTGTATATGATATGATGATCATGTATGGGAGGGAGCACATGGTTGGCAGGTGTGTATAAACACCTGAGTCTGACTTCAGGAATCTTCGTCCTTCACTCCCTACCTTATTCATTGAGATAAAGTTTCATAAGTAAAGGCAGAGCTCATTGATAGGGCTCATCTACCTAGCGAGCTTTCTCTGGGAATCTGCTCTCTGTCTAATAGGAGCTAGAATTAAATGCAGGCCCCACGTCTACCTTGCATTTATATTGGAGCTGGGGGTCTGAACTTTATTCCTTACTCCTCCGCCGTCAGTACTTTACCTATTGCACTATTTCTCCAGTCCTATTTTACCTGTCGATAAAGTCTCCCTATACCTTTTTTTTTTGTATTTTCCCTGCCCCTTGGAAATATAGCTTTATATAAAATAAAGGGAAACTGAAGAATTTCATTTTTGTTTGCTTGTTTTATGGTGGAGAAGATTCATTGTAGATAAGAGAGTGAGAGCCTAGTCAGAGGCAGGGACACTTGGGAACTTGGTGAACCAGGTGAACATAATCCTGATCCAGGCCAGGAGAGGGAAAAGGAGAGGGGAGTGGGGAAGAGTGGGAAGGAGAATAAAGGTCAAAAGACAAAAGAACTCCAGGTAACCAAAAATGCTGGTTATATAGGGGAGGGCATCGGGGGGAAGGTCAACCCAGTTCCTGGGCTGGAGAAGTTTGGTGGGGAAAGATGGGCATGCCAGCCAGAAGGACCATGTAACAACAGGTAGGAACTGAGGGATGCTGGGAGAACATGGTGCCTGGTTCCCCTATCTCCACCTACTGTGTGATTGTGGGTCTCTACATCTGTTCCTATCATAAGTCTCTCCGGTGACAGTTGGCCTGGGAAATGATCTATGAGTATAGCAGAATATCATTAGGAATAGTTTCATTTCATTGACTCTCCCCCTGCCTTTGGTCAGTGGTGTTTTGTTCTACACTATCTCTGAGTCAGCCAGCATCACTAGAAGCATTGTATTTTTCCAATCGTGTTTGAAGACTGAATCGAGAGCCTCATGCATGCCAAGTAAGTGTTCCATCACTGCTAAAGAACTTCTAAGACTCGTTCTTTCAAAATGTCATAAATATGCCAGGAAGGGAGGAGGGAGCTAGTATAATCTCTGTTTTGTCTTGTTTCTTGTCTTTTTTTTTTTTTCTGTTCAGTCTGGTTGATGATAAAAACCTTATATTAATGAGTTTTGTGAGCTCTTTAACCCATGTTATGCCAATACCAAGCTGTTTTCATTACTGTAGCTCTGTAATAGTTTGATATCAGGGATGGTGATGCCTCTGGAAGTTTCTTTATTGTACAGGATTGTTTTGGCTATCCTAAGTTGTTTTTTTTTCCATATGAAGTTGATTATTTTTCTTTCAAGGTCTGTGAAGAATTGTATTGGGATTTTAATGGGGATTACATTTTGAATCTATAGATTGCCTTTGGTAGGATTGCCGTTTTTATTATGTTGGTCCTATCTATTCTAGAATATAGGAGATCTTTCCATTTTTCTGGTATCTTTTTCAATTTCTTTCTTCAAAGACTGAAAGTTCTTGTCAAATTGGTCTTCAATTTTTCTGGATAGTGTTACCTCAAGATATTTTATGTTATTAGTGGCTACTGTGAAAGGTGATTTTTCTCTGATTTCCTTCGCGGATTCTTTATCATTTGTATATAGGAGTACTACGTTTTTTGTATATTTTGTATTCTGCCATATTACTGAAGGTATTTATCAGCTGTAGGAGTTCTCTGGTAGAGTATTTGAGTTCACTTAAATATACTATTGTATCATCTTCAAATAACAAAAGTTATTTAAAATTAACAAAGCACCATTTAGGTTCCAAACTCTCTGTGTTATAGTATTTCTCATTCTGGTGTAGCTTATATTTTTCTATTACTTTACTCTCTCTTTAAAGCCTTTACTATTTTTAAACTACTTTTCCAAAACATCATGGTTTATATCTATTTTCATTTCTTTGTTTAGCATCTAAGCACCTTTGTAGGCATACTGGGCCTTTTTTAAAAAGGTTTTCTGTGCCTGGATCTGGCTTCTGTGCATCTGTAGCTTCTTTGACTGCATGAAATGAGCCTTGAATGGCCAGTCCATCCACTACATGGCTCTGCACAGGTGGATGGCTCAAGCCTGCAAGAACAGCTGGTAGCTGCAGTGCTGTATGCTGAGCATCAGCCAGCCTGAGAGACTACAGGACTAGGAAGCCATGGACAGCTCCGTGTCCAGAACTTATCTTAGCTTTATCAGGCCCCATGTTTGAATATTTCAGCCTCCACGTTGGACGCCGTACGTAGTGGGACTATTTTCCTCCACCAGTCCCAAATAATGACATAGAAACTTATTATTTATTATAAAAGCTCATCTTACCTTAGATTTGTTCCTAGCTAGTTTTTATAACCTAAATTAACCCATACTTTTTAATCTAAATGCTTTCAGGAGGCTCATCACCTCGTCTCCATACTGCCCATCCTACTTGCTATGTGTCTGGCTGGCAACTCCACCTCTCTTCTTCCCACAGTTCTTCCTCTGCCCAGAAGTCCCTCCTATATCCTCCTGCCTAGCTATTAGTCTTCAGTTGTTTGTTACACCAACCACAGCCAAACATCTTCACACAATGTATAAATATCCCACAACATAGGAGTTCTGCATTTCTCTCTTCTCTTAATCTTCCCATGATAACAATGCGGGACCGAAAAGGGCAAATCATGATTACCATATAAAAGAAGTCAGTTTTCACAGGAAGACTGAAAGCTCTCATAAATAAGCAGGCATAGTTATTCTAGCACTTGGCAAAAATAAACCTTCAACAAAATTTGTCCTAAGAGATAAAAAAAAGATCACTTTATACCCATAAAGCAACAATATATCTATATTACATTGCAATTATAAATATATACACATCAAACACAGGTGTGCCAATACTATAAAACATAAACAAATAAATATAAAGTCATGGACTGAATCCAACATACTACTGAATGACTTCAATACTCCACTCTCATAAACACACAGGCCATCTAGACAGAAAATAAACAGAGTAAAATTGGTGTTAAGTAACTCATAAATCAAATAGACTTATGAGATATTTACAGAATATTCCATTCAAACACTGGAGAACATGCACTCTAAGCATATTACAGAAGTTTCTCCAAAATATCGCACACATTAGGATACAAAACAATTCTGAATAAAAATTGCAGGAAAGTTTTGTATTCTCACTGACCACACAGGAATAAAGACAGATATCAATGGCAGGATAAATGATATAAAGTCATGGAGTTTAAAGGACACACTATTGAATTCCATATGGATCACATAAGAAATCTTCTGGATACTCCGATTAGGGAATCAGGTAGGCAATCTTCACTCACGTCTCATCCTCCAATTCCAAACCCTCATTCTCATCTATAGCTCTGTAGCAGACCACCTGCACACCATCTGTTTTTTCTTTCTTCACTCCCTGGGGACTCCACAGGTAACTCCTGGCAGATCCTGCTGTCCTTCCTACTGTGGATCCTCTCTACCCCTCTGCCCTTCTAGGAGGCTGTCCCAATTCCTTCATGTCAGCTCCCAATACCTAGTAATACAATCTACCTGGGACCATCAGTGACTAACCTAGCAGGGACTCAGAAGTAACTCCCTACCATGCAACTCATAGCTACAACACCGATCTAAGATCCAGGACAACAGAAATCAAGACACAGAAAACACACCCAATGAAGACAAGACCAAATACCAACACCAAAAATTACTCAGCTACTGTGGCAGCACGTGCTTGGCCTGCACAGGTCTGGGACCTATAGGGTCCCTCATACTGGAGGAGAAGTAGACACAGCCTCTGTCTCTTACCCAGACACTTTCTCCTGTTGATAACTGCTTACAAATAAAAAAAGTAGTTTTCTCCAACAAAATCTCACAATGTATTCAAAGCCCTTCTTATGGACAGTCAGTCTCCCTGAGTAGAAAGAGTTGGTCAATGTAGAATGAACTCAATGACATTATAGGAGTTTCTTTGTCTCACAATGTTTTGTCAGGGCTTTTTTTGTTTGTTTGTTTACAATAGATGTAATATTTCCCAATGTTTTTAGGTAGTTTCTGTGCGTGAGAATGTGTGTCTCCTTGTCTATGTTTCTGGTACTTTTCTTTGGATATTTTTTTATTGTTTGTTTTGTCCCATAATGATTTTTTTTTTTTTTTTTTAAATTTTATCTTATCATTGTTAATGTTTAAGATGGCTATTTTTATTTTAATGAGAGAATGAAAGAAAAGGTATGAATTTAGGTCAGTAGCAAAGTAGGGTGGATCTGGTCAGTGTTTGGGGTTAATCAGAATGAAAAATAATAAATTTTCAATAAAAGTTATAGAATAAAAGGAAATATAAATCTAAAATGTGATAAAAATTAAAGCTTATTATATCAAAATCTGTAGGATAAATGGAAGGCAGTCCTTAGAGGAAAGTTCATAGTTCTAAGAATGGATGCTAAAAAGAATGTAATGATACATATATAAATCTTCTCCAATTAATCATCATTCAGATCCAGATAGATTCAGAAGAATCAATGGCAATGCTCATCAGACCATATCGCAAATTCTTAAAATGCTTTATTATATTATTATTTATTTACTTTTTATCTTATTATTTAATATATTATGTATATATTTCTTATTCAGCCAGCATTACCCTCATAAAAAAACATGGCACGAAAAAAAGTTGTAGGTTAATCTCCTTGATGAACACAGCTGACCATTGTTTTGGTAAAATTTTGGTAAACCTTGATCAAGCACACATAAAAAAGATTATTAATCATGATAAACTTAGTTTATTCTTGGTATACAAAGGAGTTCAACATATATAAATCAATAATTACAATATATCTCATAAATGGATTCACTGGTAGAAATCAGATGGTCATCTCAAGATATGCAACGAATTAAGACTCTTGTTTTACTCCACAAAAATCCCAAGATTTATTCATGGTATAAATCCTAAAAATCTAGGAATTGAGGGAATACATAAAAATACAATAAATGTTATACATGACAAATATATCAAGGGAGGAAATACTCAAATGTTTTTACTAAAATTATAAGAAAAGACATCTACTCTTCATATTTTTATCAAATATAGGGCTGCTCTCTATGACGCCTTCATGCTTTCAAAACTAACACCATGTGGGAATCTCTCATACATTATGAACTTTAGATACCAGTTTGTGATGCAGCCTTGACTGCCTATGGGCACTAAAGAAATGCTTCCCATAAGATTTTGCCTCTTTACTGCTGGTTTCTTGATAGTCCTGGCTGAGTTTTCAGTACCAGCTAATCTGCATCAATTGTCCTAGTAATGGAAGACATTGGCTTCAGTTGTTCTGGTCTCCTGATGATCATGGCTGAATCTGCAGATCTTGCTGACTAGAACCTACAGATTCTTACTTCAGTTTGTGACAAAAAAAAAAAAGACAGTCTCTATAGAGTTCTTGGATGCTCTCAAACTCTTCTTTGAAAGGCCACAAGGCAGGGCTTCACTCTCAAGTCATTCTCAGCGTTATCATTAAGTTCCTACAAGAGCTTTGAAAGCTCCAACTTTTCCAGCCTCAAACCTTGAAAATTCTTCACCTTTCTCTTACAAAAATTTCCAAGGTATAAAAGCCCATCACAGCAATGGTCCCATGCTTTTGGTACCTATTTCTGTCCTATTTTTGTTTCTACTGATGTAATAAAGAACATAATCATAAGTAACTTACAGGGAAAAGATTTATTTACATTACATATCCAGGTCACAGATCATAGTGCACCATTAAGGAAAATCAAGGCAGAAAC
>NC_022009.1:118714389-118717665 GCF_000317375.1 Microtus ochrogaster
TGGGACCTTGAGAGCTCAGTCCAGTGCTCCAGTGTGGGTCTCTGTCTCTATCACCATCCATCACCAGATGAAGGTTCTCACTCAGGATAGTGAGCTGGAGAGATGGCTCGGTGGTTAAAAGTACTACCTGCTCTTCCAGAGGTCCTGAGTTCACGTCCCAGCAACACATGGCACTTACCTTGCTTTCTTATACAATTCATGACCAGCTGCCCAGGAGTGGTACCAACCACAGTGTCCTGGGCCCTCCCACATCAAAGATTAATCAAGAAAATGAGCCACTGTCCTGCCTGCAGGTCATTTTCTCAGCTGAAGTTCCCTCTTTCTCATTTGACCCAAGCTTATGTTTATTTAATAAACAAACCAAAAAACCAAAATCAAAATCAAAACAAAAATCTAACTCATACACTGACATTTTTGGAAAGATTCTATTTTGAATTTTCTATTATTAAAATTCTGTGTTTGTGTGCACATGCATGGGTGTGTAGACGCGGATATCTGCTCACTGAGGTGAATGTTTCTACTGATTATATGAAATGAACAAAGGATATTGAAAGTTAGCAGCCATTGGGGTTATTTTGAAATTGTCTCTTAAGATATTTATTTTAATGAGTATTTCACTGCATAGATTAGCAACAGATATATTACATTGTTTTCTGCTTGGCACTGAAGCAAAGTTTCCATTCAAGCATTGAATAACCCATTAAAATATATTAAAAACTTAAATATCTATAAAACACTTTTAGTTATAGAGAGTAGAGTGATATACACATACATTTGTGCTATTGATTTTATTCCTCCATAATTATTATATAACTGTTTGTGCTTCTATAACAGAATGACTACATTTTTTATCTTTAATTCTTAATGCTTAGGTTTGTTGAATGACAACGTACACATAGAATTCACTAAAAAGCATAATTCATATTCTATTAGCCAAAGAATAAGGAAAAACAATGGATTCCTAAAGGATGTCTTAGCTTCAAATTTACATTACGCTAACCCTGGTAGCACAAGCTCCTGAAATAAGGTCTTTAACATATCAGATAAAACACCATCGCAGAAAGATCAATATGAGCAAACCACTCATTAGCAGTAGGAAAGTCCTTGGGTAAACAGCTTTAAATAAAACTGTGAAGGGCTTCAAAGAGCAAAGAAAGAGCTCAGCTCCTTCCTGAATAGGTCACCATGATTCCAATTTCCTACTGTTCAACATGAGTAATCGAGTCTCAAGTTTTCTTGTGTTAATATTTGAAAATGTGATAATTAAAACATCCCCCATTTTCCAAATTCAGTTCATTTCCAAGTTAGTAGACATTTGATTATATTTTTATCTTTTTGTTAAGCAATTCTTAATATACGTATGTACATGAAGACATCACCCTTTCTAAGTTTTTAATTAAGTGGATTTGAGTGTGCCATCCAGAACTATGGAGTGTTGTCCACTCCAAAAAATAAATTCTGTATGTAAAGCCGTTTGTTGGTGCATGGGGCTCTCAGATTGGTCCTGACCTGGAAGCTTTATCCCTACTGGTGTGTGTTCACTGTTGTAGCAATAATCCCCAATCTTCCCTAAATGGACTCTGTTAGCATGATTGTATCTGTGCTGGCAAGACATGTCCACTGGTAGACGAGTAACAGGGATATCATGGTGATAAACAAATACTTTCTGATTTATTTAAGGCTGCTCCACTAGATTAAACCTATCCTGGGCAACATTGTCAGTACAGGAACCTGCAGATAAAGAAGTCATAGGCACTAAGAGAGAATTTACTACTATTCTGATAAATTAAGATGGTATTAAAATGACCCTAATGACATACCTTTATACCCCTACATTAAAGCATCTCTCAGCCCTCATTTGGGAAGTTGTGGGAGATGATGTTTAACCCAGAGAGCTACAACTAGTCAAAGAACAAAGAGCAAGAGACTGTAGAATACTCAGCCCTAAACGGGTCATCTCTATTGCCGTCCTTTCTCACAAGGCTAAGGGATATTTCCATAAGAGGAGTCAAAAAAACTGTAAGAGTCAGAGGCAGAGGAGGAGCACAAGTAAGCAGCATCTTCTAGACACAGCAGGGCAACTGCACACACAAACTCAGAGCGTGTGAAAGCATGCACGAGTCCAATCAAGCTCAAGCCAGAACAAATCTCAGCATGGAAAGGAGTGGTAGACAAAAATCTCACTCCAGCCAAGGAACTCTTAACATGGATAACTGCTGGCAAAGGAGGGGAAGTTTTCTTTTAGAGTGTTGATCTGGCAGGTTGACTGTACTTCATTGGAAAGCCACATATGCAAGAATGCATGGGTAGAACAAATTAGATCGGAATGGTGAATAAAAAAAAAACAAAAACAAAAACATGTGCACAAATTTGGATGGATAGGGAAAAGGGTAGTTCTTGGGGGAGTTTGGGGAGAGGGTGAATATGATCAAAATACATGGTAAGACATTCTCAAAGAGCTAAGTTTTAGAAAAGAGCTGTTTCTCTCTGCTTTCCCTCTCTCGGCCATTAAATAACTACAAATATATTTTGTAACCATGTAGAATTGCATAATCTAGGGTTCATCTTATGTAATTGCACATGCAAAGATATTTTACTATTAGCTCCTTCCATTTAGGCCAACATTTTCAAAGTTTATACTTGCAACATGACATGGGGTTTGTTTTTGTCATTTTTTTGTTTTTTTTTTGTTTTTGTTTTTTGAGGCAGGGCTTCTTTGTATTAGCCTTGTGTGTACTAGAACTATCTCTGTAGACCAGGCTGGCCTTGAATTTTTAGAGACTCACATTTCTTTGCCTCAAAGGCATACATCACCACTGCCCAGCTGATTTTGAATTATTTCATTCTTAAGTGATATTTTATCATATGTATGTATGTATGCATGCATGTATGTATGTATGTATGTATGTATGTATGTATGTATGTACACATGATGTTTTACCAACTCATCAACTATTAACTTTGGTACTACTTCTATACCATTTCTAAAATCTATTGATTTAAACATTTGTATACAAATGTTGGCCTGAGCATGTGTTCTTAATTCTCTTGGTTATATACTAGGGGCGTATGAGTAGAACTATGTTATTGATGAGTAACTGTCAACATATTTCCTAAAGTAAATGGGAGTTTTGTATTTCCATTGAAAATATATGAAAGTTCTGATTTCTCCATATCAGCATATTAGTGAGTGTGAAGTGTATTTCTGAGATTCTCATGTTCATTTTGCCAGTGACTATATCAAAGAATGAAGGAAACCAAATGGGGTCGTGTACA
>NC_022009.1:118717885-118728522 GCF_000317375.1 Microtus ochrogaster
GTGTGTGTGTGTGTGTGTGTGTGTGTGTGTGTGTGTGTGTGTGTTGTTTGTGTACATTATTTATGTATCTTTTTTCGATAGAAAGGTAGTTTTAAACCCCTTGCCCATTTTTTTGGTTGGGTTGTCTACTAATTTAGTTATGGTTGTTGAAGAATCTCATGAGATTTCTGATTATTTTTTGCATTTTTTTTACTTTATATAATTATAACTTTTCTTGTCCTCTGAAGACATTTTTTTTGACATTTTTTTTTCTTTTGTTGATCATTGTAACACACTATCTGCTCTATGCTATACAGTATGTTTCGTGAGTTGGGCAAGGGCCTAGAGATTGAAATACACACAGACACATACAGACAGACGGGTGCCAAGAATGCCCACTTTATTGTGTTCCAGGGCACCTTATATAGGGTCTCTTTTACTAATGGCCACACCCTAACTCTCAGCTGCAAGCCCATCAGAAACCACTCCCCTTTCCATCAGGAACTCCTGTGGTTCTTGTGCTCAGAGCAGCTGCAAGCACAGGAAAACAAGTTGTTTACTCTGATAGACAGGGGATCACAGGAAACTCACTGCTGGGGTCCAGAGTCTCCAATAGCTCAATTTGATGAAATTTGTTTGACCACCGTGTTTGTCATTTGTACTTTCTGTAATGTCTAAGCTACCCAAAGTAAGTTGACCTTAGCCAAAGTTAGGAAGATTTGTTTCTATTTTCTTTTAAAATATGGTAGCTTTAGCTTCTATATTTAGGTGAATTGTGTGTTCTGAGCTCAATTATTCATATTTTAGAAAATAAGAACCCTGGTTCATTTGTTTACTGATGGATCTATAGCTGTCTAGCACTATTTACTAAATGGGCTTTCCATACTGAACTGCCTTGCTACCTAGTTGAGAAATCAATTGGCATTAATTGTAAAGATTTAGTCCTTGACTCGGACATGTTCTATTGATCTGTATTCTAAAATTCCTATTCAGAACTAACCTGTATGATTTTAGCTTTATAGTAACTTTTGATATCAGGGTCCCCAAATTCACTTATTTTGTTCATTTTACACTTAATTTTCATTCTAGTTCACTTGGAGTTTCATGTACGTATTGAGATTAGGTGGTTTTGTTTTGCAGTTGATATCTCTGATGGTTATGTACACAGATTTAGGAAATACAGTAATTTGAGCAGTATTATGCTCTTATCTGTGAACATTGGGTGACATTCCATTTATCTAAGGTCATCAGCAAATGTTCAGTATTCCTCTGTAGTATTTAGAATACAATTGTTTGGATGACTAAGTGTAAAACTGTTTTGAGATATTTTGGTATGTTATCATGTTATTGCCATCTGAACATCTAATTTAGAAGTCTCTTTCCTGTTTTTATTCTTTTCTACTTTGGCCTAGTTGCCCTTCTTTCTACCTCCAGATTTCATGGAGTTGGACACCCAACACAATATTTCACAGAAGAAATAGGAACAAGCATTTTTAAAGTTTCCCCTATCTTACATTAGCAGAAAGATGTTTAATCTATGTTAAGCATGGCTGCTTTTGTGCTGTTGCATACACCAAGTAGGTGGCCTGTGGCTCAGCTTCAGGATTATCCTGTCTCTAACTCTCATGCTGACAAATGACGTGTATTGTTTTACATAACTTGTGATTTCCCTCAACAAATAAAAGAGAAAATACACACATCTTGTTTTTACTTTGACCATGTGATACATTAGTTTGTAGATATCAAAGATATGAGATCCCATGAAATCAATTCTTACTCTCTTTTGACCCATTTTTTTCCTTTCTTCCTACAGATTGTTACACCCTACCTTTTATCCATATATCTTTAGTTGCAAATACTCATTGGTCCAGTTCGAGGCCTCTGGTTTCTGCTACACCATTGATACTGAGCCCTCCTTGGGGCTTCTCTTAGATGTCCTGTTATTGCTCTGTGTCGTGGAGATCCTGCTGGTTTGGGTCTGCAGGACATGCTTCTTCCCGCGTGTCAGTATATCAGTGGTGGGTGAATGTTGGGGTGGATCAACTCATATAATCACAGTTCTGAAACTGGGTAGTTGCAGGGTTGGTAAAGCTGCCTGATCTCCCTTGTGCTCCATTCAATAGGGTCAGCCCTACTCTACTGTCCAGATGAGGTTTAGGGCCCATTTTCCTGAGTGCCACAGCTGTTACCTGGGAGGGTTAGCTCCTTCCTCTGCCTCAGGTAACAGGGATGGGGTGGAATCTTTCCCTTACCCTCACCTCCACATGGCAGGCAAGGGGGCCAATTATCCCTCTCTTATGTCCTCAGGGCCAGTTCACCCGTGCCTCCACCAAGGTCAGCTCTACTGTGCTGCTCAGGCGAGGTGTAGAGACTGCTTTCTTGAAACCCTAAGATGTTAGAGATGCCAGGGCCATGGGATATCTGTCAACGACAGTTGCTAGTAGGGAATGGAGAAAGAAGTATATTGCATCCAGCAAGTCTAAAAAGAGTTGTTGGAGATTTGATGGGTGTTTTGACATCAGACAGAGAGATGCAGAGTTTGCAGTTTACCCATCTGGTTTTTGTTTTGCTTTGGTCCGATATTTCCTCACTATGCTCCCTTTTGGGATGGAATATATATTCTATGCCATTGTATGTTGCAATTACGAGATTTGATTTTTCAGTTGATTTTAGAGGGGATTACAGTTAAGAGATTGCATGAGTCTCAGAGGAGACTTTGACCTTTGAACTTTTAAACAGAATTGATACTGGGATAGACTATGAGGAATTTTGAAAGATTAAATACAGTTTGCATTATGGTGCGACTTTAAGTCTATGGGGGCCAAGGTGTGTAATGTGGTGGTTTGAATGACAATGGCCCCATAGGCCAATAGGGGATGGCACAAAGAGGAGGTGTAGCCTTATTGGAGTAGATGTGGCTTTGTTGTAGGAAGTTGATCACTAGAGGATTAGTTTTGCAGTCTCAGAAGCTTAAACCAAAATGAGTGCCTCCAACATCACTCCTTGCTGTCTGCTGATCCAAATGGAGAACTCTCAAACTGCCGCTCCAGTACCATGCCTGCCTGCATGCTGCCACAGTCCTGCCACGACAATAATGGACTAAATCTCGAAACTTCAAGGAAGTCCCCAGGTAAATGTTTTTTTTTTTTATAAGGGTTGCCATTGTCATGGTGTCTCTTCATAGCAACAAAACCCTAATGAAAGCAATCACTGAATGTCATTCTAATCAAATATGTACTCAAAATATACTGTGAAAATGGGGGCTCATGTGAGTACCTAAATAGTCTGAAAATTGTAATGGTTAGTTAAGTACTCAGCTGTCAAAATGAAAAGTAACAAACCAGAGCAAATGTGAGATAGAGAGAAATTCAACACATAGCAACCCAACTGTCTTTGGAAACACTGACATTGTTACGATAGTGCCAGATGCAAAAGTTGGAGCAAATGCTACTGGGATATTTTTATAAAGGCAAGTGTAGGCCTATGTTTTTTAAAAGGCTTGTTAGAGTCTTAATGATATCATTAAATTAAGAGATTGAGACAAATTAACACTACTACACTTTAATAAAAATAAAATCAAAATTAAAACATCAATTCAGAAAATCAAGTCATAGCAAACTGCAGTTACCTAAAGCGGGAAATGTGATGCTCAATTTAAAATTCTTATTTCTGTCACATTTAAGAAGAAGCAGGGCAACTCCTACAATGTCTTCCACATTATTTTGGATAATATACTTAAAGTTGATAAAAATTAAATATATAAAATACAAAACCAAATATAAATATCAACTGCTAGTCTACATAAGTAAACTCATAACCATGTCTGATCGAACACTATTAAGAATTCTATTGCACGGTGTTATGGATGAAGCAACATGCCCAGGTTTCTGCAGTCAAGAATGGTTTTTACTATGACAAGTGATGAGTATTTTTGTAATTGTATACTCTGTGTCATGGTATCATAATATCCTTCAAAAGAGAATATATAATTATTTGCTTTAACATAGAAATTTATTCTCTACACACTAAATGTTTGGAAACAGTAGTAAGAGTATGCCCTTGGCACAGTAGAAATAGTTGTTGATTAAGTAAGGTCTGTAATCCCATTTTTCTTCCAAAAAAAATGAAAGTCATAACAGCCTACAAGAGTTGAGAAAGAAAGAAAACATGGAAGTGATCAAAGCTGTGTGTGCTATATTTGGCTCCTAAGGATCAAATGAATAAAGATAGTTGCTGTTCTGTGCTGTGTGGTACAACTGAAATAGGAAAAATTGTAAATTCCCAGAGATTCAATGTATAAAAATCCAAATTGAATAAGTTATATGACTAACTTATGATTTGTGATTGACTTTTATTAAAGCATGTGGTTTATGTACCTAGTGAGGTATAGTCATGACAAGAACTCATCATTCCAAAGAAAGGGAAGAACTTCCAGCCATGAGCACTCAGAAAATTATAATTTCACTGGGAGAAACACATTGATAAAAGCCAAGCATCCTTCAACATTACTAAAACCTATATAGTGAGCCTTAAGGGTGTCAAATGAACCAAATGTATCAGATAAAGCTTATTAAGACTTCTCATGATGCTTAATTTTAAATATCAGAAGAAAAAGGACAAATTAAAATATTTTATGATAATGGGGCAATAAGTGCTGAAAATGAAAAAGTTGGCAGAAAAATATAGTTATAAATAAGCATAGATAATATTGCTAGAATTATATTTACAGGTGGATATTCAAAATATGCTCACAATGAAGACATTAGACGAAGATGGACAGCAAATTGACTTTTGTATAAGTGTTAAGATGACAAAAATATTTATAGACGAATCCAAGAAGAGCAGTATGAAGTTTATAAACCAGTTCTTTATCTTCCAAAGCTGGCAATGGTAGATAATTTTCATGAATACAAATAGAAAATTGTTTTACCACATAGTGCCAAGTCAGATTTAGCAATATACAAAGCTGGAAAACAGTGGTGTAAAATGGTATTTATTCATTTGACTGGCATACCAACATTGCACGATCAATTAAAATATTTCATCACAATAACAAAATTAGAATCAAATTAAACAATGCACTTAGTCGGTGCACAAAATATCTTGTAAAGAAATTCCATTTTAGGCCGGGCTGTTGTGGCGCATGCTTTTAATTCCAGCCTTTGGGAGGCAGAGGCAGGTGGATCTCTGTGAGTTTAAGGCCAGCCTCATCCACAGAGTGAGTTCCAGGACAGCCAAGATTGTTTCACAGAGAAAAGCTGTTGCAAAAAAACCAAAAGAAAAGAAATTGCATATTAGTCTACTTCTAGATAAGTTTGAAGCAGAGCAGGAATAGAAGATAACTGCATTAGTTCTCCAGAAGACACGTACAAAACGTCTACAGTGAAAAGTGTGTTAATGGTGCAACGCAGAGTGGTTTTGTCCTCCTCTTTAGTCAATGGTTGAGCAGTAGTAACTCAAAGGAAAAAAAATACTCAGAATAGCTAGAGATGTGGAAAACTCTAAATTTGTGCACCAATTTGTTATAACTTATAAAGTAAATTTCATTTATTTTGTTGACATTCATTCTCATCTATCCCAGGGTGGCCTTGAGCTTTGCTACAAAGCTGAGCATTATTTAATGCTTCAGGATCTTCCTCAAAATCTGTAGCTGCTTAGTTTAAGTATATGGTGATATTAATTAAATGTGTTCATAGTAAGACAGTAGATATATAAAACAATTTGTTTTTATATATTTTATTCACTTATAAGTTATTCTTTTTAAATTTAGAAAACAGACTTGAAAATGGTTAAAACTGACTTATCAAGAAAAATTTTCATCTGAGTATTTTTTGACAATGAGAAGTTGTAGCAAATGTAATAGATATTTGTAGGAAAAATACTATGAATTTCTATAACAAATGAATTGAAAACCTCAAGAAGCTTGACTTCAAGTTTATTTAGGATTGTAAATATTTGTGTGCAAATGAAGCAAGGGGTCTGGAGCCATTAACTGACACTAAGGTAGGTAAAAAGACAAGACCCTTGTCATTTGCTCAGAGTTTTGTTCAAGTATAAGGCCTTATTTGAAATAAAATGCATGTGGATAACCAGGCAAAGCATTGCGTGGCAGTGCGCTGGATAGGGAGCCACTTGAGTCTAGAGCATCTGATTAACATTTCTCCACACAACTTCTGAACAGTTTGTTGGGATATTTTATCTTCAAGAAATAGATTTAGCAACTAGGACATATTAATCTTCAGGACTCAATTTAAAATGCATATTTCTCTTTATTATAAAAATGCATATTTCTCTTTGTTTATAAGTTTAAATTTGTTATATTTTGCTGGCTAACAGAATACTCTTATTTATTCAGTTTAAAATGTCCTCACAGAATTCTTTTCGATAATTTAAGCAGCATTTGTAAAATCTGTGATGCTATAAAATTCTTTGGGCTAACATTTTCTGAAATAATTTCATAACACTGTGTTTTTATTTGTAATTGCTATGCACCATTGAGGATAATTTAAATATGATTATGTTTATATATGACACCTATATTACATTTGTTCTACATTTTTCTTCCTGCAAATGGTTGCCTACTTTAATTTTTATTTTATGCAAAATAAGTAGAATGTGCATAATATTTAAATTTTGTAGTGCAGAAATATTTATCTTTTTACAACATATTCTCCCTATAGACGGCTCATAAATTTCTCAAACATGTCATTGCCTAAGATGTGTGCTTCTTAAAGAGAAATTCTTCAATCTTTTAAATTTTATTTCTCTCTCTACTTCTTCCTTTCTTCTCTTGGAAGCTTCTTCCTCCTTATCCTTTACTTCTCTTCCCTCCTCTTTTAATCCTCTTTCTCCTATTTTTCTTCTTGTTCTTCATCTCATCATCATTTTTGTTCCCGTTTCCCTTCTCATTCTCTCCCCCATCTCCCTGCCAGTCTTCCATTGTCCCTCCCATTTCCCTTCTGTTTCTTTTAATCCTGACTGTATAGTGTTTTGGGGCAGCTCAGAGAGACAGAGGGAAGTTGACCAAAAGGTAGAAAGTTAAAATCAGAAAGAAGCAAGGACTCCTGCTCAACCATAGATGGGTGATAGTAGCAGGAGGCATTGTATGTTTGGAAGAGTTTGAAGAAGGTATTTAAAAGTGTCAGTGTAAAAAAGTGGTATTTGAGAATACACACATGCTAATTCTGACTTATACATTACGCAACATAAACATTGAACCATAATATGTGGATTCCATTAATATCTAGGTTTTGTGTAGTCATTGAAGTAAGTTTGTAAGTTTAATTAAAAATAAAGACTATAACTACTCTGAATGGTTTTGAATATGTTTATCGATATCATATTTCTATGTACATTTTGTGTTCAATATCAAGACAGTGTTTCTAGTTGTAGAATTTAGAAGTTTAAAAATCTTTGCTATAAAACCTTGTTATTAACTGTGGCTTTGTCATGTAAGACAGTAGTGCAAGACTAGTCTTCTTAATTACACATTACACCTTACTTACACCTGTGACTACGAGTCTCAAATGACTATTGTATCTTACACATAATTTATCTCTCAAGGACAATTTAAAATTTTGTTTTTAATAAATTCTATCTTTCCATACTAAAAATTCTAAATTATTTTTAGAATTTTATTTTAAAATGTGCCTTTTATTTTAGAGCATGAGCTTGAAAGATACTTTACTAAAATTTGAACATTCTTTTCAAATATTGAGAATGAGTTTCACATAATTTTTCCATATATTTTACTAAAAAGTCAAAACAAAGTATGGTTTGGGCCTTCCCCCTTTCTAGGACTGTTTGCACAGGCATTTTTTACATTACAGGATTGTAACAGGGAGGTCACTTGTTTGTTCTAGCTACTTGGCTCAGAAATAATCACACAGAAATTGTACTAATTAAATCACTGCTTGGCCCATTAGCTGTAGCTTTTTATTGTTTAACTCTTACATATTAATTTAACCCATTTCTATTAATCTGTGTATTGCCACATGACTGTGGCTTATGGCTAAAGTTCCAGCGTCTTCTCTAGTGACTACATGGCTTCTCCCTGACACTGCCTCCTTTCTCCCAAAATTCAGTATAGTTTTCCCTGCCTAGCTGTGTTCTTCCCTGCTCTGCTATAGGCTCAAAGCAGTTCTTTATTAATCACAGCATAAAAAGTGAAATCCCACATCGGGGATTTTTGTTGAAAAAATGAGGACATCTGTCAACATGCCAGCATGGATGTGAACATTTCTCAAGGTCTCACCCCTAGATCAAGAGCTACAGCCAAGCAATGGCTTCAAGAGATGGAGAATTAGTTTTCTACAATAGTGAGCTCCCTGACAGTTTACATCTCTAAACACAGTTACACAAGATCAGCACTAAGAGGGTTCAGCATGGTGTGTGTGTGTGTGTGTGTGTGTGTGTAAAAATCAGTCAAACTAAAACAGTTCATGAATTGAGGAGGAAGTAAGAGAGGACATGGGAAGAGTTGGGAGGAGAGGTAGGTTGAGTGGAAATAATGTAAATGCATACTCATGTATGAAATTCTCTAAAAGATGAAAAACCTGCTATACATAGTAGTCAATGCCATTGTATTAGATCTTTCAAAGATCCAGACATGGTCCTTAGTGGCAGCACTGATCACAAATATCAGTATGGCCTCAAGTGGCTGTACAGGCCCTTTAAGTCCGCATCACCCCAAACTGCAGCAGGGTAACAGACCCAGACATGGCCCTGGGGTGAAGCACAAACCATGGGCAACAACATGACCTAAGGTGTCAGCAGGCAACTCATATCTGTGTGACTCCTGCAGCAGCATGGCTCTGTGTATCAACATGCTTCAGGAAGGAGCACAAACCACAGAAAGTTGCATAGCCTTCTGTGGCAGCATGGGTCATGGCCATCCACATAGCCGTGGGGCTGGAATAGGACCATTGATATGCTCACTCCTTCCCGTGGCTTGGGTAAGTGTCCATAAAGGCCAGCATATTGCAGTCTTAGATCCTGTTTCTAGTGTTCTTTTAAAAGTGAGACATAGCAGGAAGTATTCATATCTCTGAAGGAGCACCATGTAAAGAGAAACTTGAGCCCCAAACTCTTTTTCCTCCCCCTGCATTCCCTAATCAGCTTTCTTTACCTTTGGTTTCTACCATGATGTATTATTTTGCCAAAGCCATGTAAACCATGGACTGAACCTCTGGAATGATAATTCTTATTTATGCTTATTGTCTAGGGAATTTCTTAAATAATACTCCTTTTGTTTACCTGAACAAAACATTTTGAAATATAGGTGGTTGTAGAAATTTGGTATTGTGGCAAATAGTTCAATGTTTTAGTCAGATATGGGTTAATTCTGGTATATTGAACCTAACTGACTTTCAATATTGGAAACCTTAATTTCCCCCCTGCTGTAAATCCATGGTCTAAATAACAGTGGTTGCAAAGGAAATGGTTATAAAGGACCTAGTTTTGCTCATCATGAGACATTATCTCATTTAAAGCTATTTTCCTACTATATTCTTCTCATAGGATTCTCAATGAAATTTCTTAGATATTGTCATGGTTAGCCTTTATCATCAACTTCCCTGGAATAGTCACCATGGAAACATATCTCTGGGTGTGTCGATGATGTCTATGAAGGAGTTTTAGGAGAGGTTTGTTGGAAAAGAGTGCTCATTCTGAATTTGGCAGGCACACCTCCACAGGTTATGGTCCTGTTCTGAGAGCAGGTGTGTGGTTGTGTGTGTGTGTGGGGGGGCAAAGCACCGGTATTCATTTCTTCTTCTTTCTTTCCCAGTTTTTAAAAACTGTTACTATGTATGTGTGAGTGTGGGCACATGCATTCTGCAGCTTGTGTGTGACCATCAGAGGGCAATGTGGGGGAGTCAGTTCTCTCCTCTGCTGTGAGTTCCAATGAATGAAGCCAAACCTTGTAAAACAGGTCCTTTACCTGCTGAGCCACCCCAGTGACCTCTTCATTCCTCCCGACCAAGGATACAATGTGAGCAGCTGCCTCCTACTTGTGTTGCCATGGCTTCTCTATCATGATGCTCTGTACTGTCCCAAAATGAGCTAAAATAAACCTCTTGCTTCAAGACGCATTTTTCAAGTATTTCATCATGAAAATGAGAAAAGCCACTGGGACAGATGTTAGTCAATAGTTACAATTTGTGCTTGAATGAGTAGAAGAATATGAAGCAAATAGACCAACTTAGTGTTTTAAGGAAGTAATACGGAAGACTGTGGGACATGCTCACTCAAGAGAGTTGCTTGTATAAACCTAATGACCTGTGCTTAGCACCTTCTCACCTGTGTGTAAGCTCCTGCACGGTGGTACTCAGCCATACTACTCAGAAGCAGTGAGCTCTAGGTTCAGCGAGAGACCCCAGCTCAAAGATAAAGGTAGAAAATGTTTGAGGACAACACACAATCTCAACCTCAGCATCTACTGGCATGCGTGGGCATATATGTAGACATATGCACACACATAGCAGTAATGGAGACTAATTGCTGAAATTTATGCAGCTGGGCAAGTGACATTATGCAAAAGATCAGATACCCTGTGGTCATTCTTAGATGCATAATAGGAAGTATCATATATCCAACTAGCTGCTATAAATGACATGTGCCAAATCAGAGGATAAGTCACATTACTTTCTTTTTTTTTT
>NC_022009.1:118730942-118732233 GCF_000317375.1 Microtus ochrogaster
AGAGGTACACTCATCCATTGCTGGTGGGAATGCAAACTTGTGCAACCACTCTGGAAAGCAGTGTGGCGATTCCTCAGGAAATTCAGGATCAACCTACCCCTGGACCCAGCAATACCACTCTTGGGAATATATCCAAGAGAGGCCCTATCATACAACAAAAGTCACATTACTTTCAAGTTTAGAGATCAGTTATTGGATGTGTGGGAGCCAGGTCCATAGGAAGTAGCAGTTGACGCTTTAGGATAAATTTTGCAATAGGATTCTAGTCTCCAATAGAAGCAATCTCACAGCTCCCAGGCTAGACTTTCCAAATTTTCTTACAGAATATACTCCACTCCTAGAGCCAAGAGTGTATCTGAATGTTCTCACGGGATGGAAGGTGGGCTTATGAGGAGAGAGTAATAGCAGATTCCAAAGAGCCACACACTGCATGAAAACCCAGACGATTGCTTTGCAATTTAGAAGCTTTGTGGTGGCACTGTTTGCTTGTTTTTGTTCAAATCAATGTCAGCAAATAAGAAAGTTAGATATTAAGGGAGTGAGAGGTTTTTTTATTTGAATTTTTAAAGTTTTTAAAATTGACTTTATTGTGCTATACATTTTCTCTGCTCCCCTCTCTTTCTCTCCCCTTCCTTTCAACACTTTCCCGTGTTCTCCCAGACTCCCAATTTACTTGGGAAACGTTGTCATTTTCTCCTTCCCATGTAGATTAGATCTATGTATGTTTCTCTTAGGGTCTTCAGTGTTGTCTAGATTCTCTGGGATTGTGATTTGTGGGCTAGTTTTCTTTGCTTTATGTGTAAAAACCACTTATGAATGAGTACATGGGATAATTGTCTTTCTGTGTCTGGTACCTCACTCAAAATGATATTTTCTAGCTCCGTGCATTTGCATGCAAAATTCAAGCTGTCATTGTTTTTTTTTCTGCTGTGTAGTATTCCATTGTGTAAATGTACCACATTTTCCTCATCCATTGTTTGTTCGAGGGGCATTTAGGTTGTTTCCAGGTTCTGACTATGACAAACAATGCCGCTATGAACATAGTTGAGCTCATGTCCTTGTGGCGTGATTGAGCATCCTTTGGGTATATACGCAAAAGTGGAAAAGTGGTATGGTTGGGTGTTAAGGATAGTTGGTCCCTAATTTTCTGAGAAATCACCATTCTGACTGTACCAGCCTGTACTCTCACCAGCAATGCAGGAGTGTAGAGAGTGAGAGTTGTAGACGTCACAGAAGCATCTTCATCTGTCCTTCAGCACATTTCTCCTATGCTGGGGGTGGGATGGGGGGT
>NC_022009.1:118732405-118733514 GCF_000317375.1 Microtus ochrogaster
TATTTATACAGAATTCAGTAAGCAGGGGCAGATTCATATCATTCCAAAAACATAGATCCTGTCATTTTTGCTTTTGGACATGTGTTTCACTTCCTCTTGCATATCTTTTAGTCATCATTTAAAAACTGTGACAGAACAGAGTTATCTTTTACAATCATTTCCCCTCAAGTTTAAATATCATTGATAAACAGTTATCTTTTATAAACATGTTTTGACTCATCAACCCCATAACCCAGTTTTTAAGAATCTAGAGGCATATGGCAGTCTGTTTTCAGACTAGAAGCTGTTGTGGCTGTAAGGACGGGAGACCAAAACAGAATCTCCAGCTAATTTCACTCTGTTGATGTATATGCGCCACACAATTGCCTGAAAGCATAATGGGAAGAGACTTGTAATCTGATCTGTGGCCAACTTCTGTTGCCCACTGAATCTTGTTGACCTTTTAACATTTACTTTGTTTTGATTTTCTAGTTCCTGAGTAAGCACAGGGAGAGATGTTTCAAGAGTATCTCATAGTCTCATAAAGACAGCCCTGTCTTCTTTATGAGTGTCACATGAAAAGAGGAGAGGTGGTATGTTCAGCACTTTCCCCAGGAAGCTTAGAAGTGGTACTCCTGGAAGGAGGCACAAATGATGCATAAGAAAATTTCCAACAATTCAATATCTCTAAATCTTAAAAATATTAAAAGTCCCCACATATGCAATAGGTAGAGATCAAAACCAAAAGCGGCATGGCGGCCATCACCTGACTCAGCATTGCTGGATCTTTGCCAAGCAATTGTGCTGCCTGAATGACTTTTACCTCTTCCATCAGATATGGCGAAGCCACTCCTAGACAGTCCTCATGCCCTTTTGATGTAAAGACTGGGTCATAGGTTCTAAAAGGATATTCTGTATATGGAAATCAGAAAAGAACAAAGAAAAATTGCAATATTTGCCTATTTTTGACAAATTGGATTATTACTTTTTTTTCTTTAGGATCTGTAGATTGGGGCATAATTTTTTCCCTGTAATTTTTTTTTGCTGTACTTTAAATACTTCTCATTTGGAGTTAAATGATTTTATATTAGGATTTTATTTATAAATATATTAATATATCACAAATAGTT
>NC_022009.1:118733620-118738224 GCF_000317375.1 Microtus ochrogaster
CATACCAACCACAGTTTCCCATCCCTTCTTTCCTCCTGTCCTCTCCCTCACCTCCTTCCTACCTACACCCATCCACTTCTTCTCTGTCTCCATTTGTAAGTTGTAAGGCCTCCCATGGGAGTCAACAAAGCAGGACAGATCAACTTGAGGAAGGACAAAGCTCCTCCCCCTTCCGTCGAGACTGTAAAGACACCCACTCCAGGGAATAGGTTCCAAAGAGTCAGCTCATGCCTCAGGAAGAGGTGGTCATCTCACTGCTAGGGACCCCATAAAAGACCCAGGTACACAACTGTCACTCAGACGCAGCCTTCTCTCTGTGGTTGAGTAATAGTCATTGTGATAGGCAGAGTAACTTAAGAGCTCAAATATTTATCTTATTTCTACTCTTAGCATTATACTTATTTACAATAGTAATCTACACAAACAATCTACATACAACTATAATGTCTATGTCCTTGACCCTACTCTCTCAGACTGCAATGTCAAGTACACTTGAGAGAAAAGTTACTTTGATTTCCCAATAAAATCCAAAACTTTAAATAAAATGTTGGGGGCAACTTGTTTGGATATTGATCTACTAGTTTATTATTTATATTTAGTTTAAATATTTTCTGAACAGTATTTAAAATAAAATCTGAAGGCGTGAAAATGGCTAATGTTATATTACTTGTGTTCCCATTGTTTCATGTATTTATTTTATACTGTAAATTCAATAATAAATATCAGAGAATTTCATTTTAAATCTCTTTATCGGCACATATTTTAAAAATATTTCTACTAAAAATTTTTCATACAGTATATTTTGATCATGATTTTCTCCTTCCCCAAATCCTCCCAGATCTTTCCCACTTCCCTACTCATCCAATGTTATGTTCTTTTATCCTTATTTATCTCCCTAGAACAAGCAGGCTGGCAGACAAAAAATAAAAAGAAAACATCTCTCACAACAATGAAAAGCAAGAAACACACACAAACCCCATAAAAACACAGAAATGGAAATCAAAACAAACAAAAGACTAATAAGAAAAAAGTATAAGCAAAGCAAAGTGAGACAAAAATGCCATAAAATTACCATTGTGTTCTCTTTCTATTGGCCAATCACTCCTGAGGTTAGAATCCATTGGAGGAAACTAAATTTTCCTTTCCCAGCGGGTTGGAGTGGAAAACCCTGTTCACTTTGCCTGCTTGGTGCTGGGAGAGACCCATGTGATTTCAACTTGTGTAGCATCAGCACACCTTTTAACAATTATTTAGAATTGTTATCCTAAATCCACTCTTGCAATACTAAACATGACCACTAGATGGGAGAAGAACTCCAAACATGAGAACTCCACACCTGGAAAGCGGCTGAACATCAAGCTCATTCGCCGATCTAATAGTTTCCATTTACACTAGTGAAATGGTAATTTTGCAACATATTTTTACCTTCTAAAGACTATTAAGATCCTCAAATTATGAATTATTTCCAGAAATCTGCTACTAATGTCAAATAAGAAGGAAAAGAAAACTTGCAAAATTGATTTTCAAAACTGAAAGAAAGGTAGCAAGCCTTTTGATTACTTCTAATTTCATAAATATGCCCAACAGTGTTGTTATTGTGTTGCATAAACATAACTGTAGGGATAATTTTCACGAAAGCGGATGAGGCTGAATTGTACAATATTTATTGAATGAGCAGCTTTGTTTTTGTTTTTCTGTGTAACTATCAGAGTTTACACAGAAACATGATACAAGATGAAATTTTACTTACAGCTTTTGATTTATAGATAACATTTAGCATTTACATAAATGTTATTCATGAATATTTGCAAACATATACATCTAGCAACATAGAACTATGCTTTTCTTTCTTCATCTTTAAAATAGCTAAATGATCTGTGTCTATCTCTTATGCATATATAAAATTCTGTTAATAAACCAGTCTTAAAATTAAAAAAATATTCAGACATAAGCATAATTTAAATTGTTCTTTTAAATACTTGCAATGAAATACTTTCTTAATTAAGCATGTCAATGAATATAGTCCATTTAACAGAACAATATATTTTGAAACTATCTGTTGGTGCTTGAGAATTCTGTATATGGTTTGATTGGTAGATATCAACTGTCACTAGAGGCTTGTTTCCATTGTCACCGCCTGATATGGAAGAAGCAAGTGCTCTTTACCATGCTCAGGCATGGTCTGTGGAGTCCTGGGGAAGCTCCGAATGACTCCCTTTGGAAGCTAGGTGGAGTATCAGAAGATCAATGCATGCAATTAATGTTTATCATCAGGAAACCATTCTCATGTGCGGGTCCTCCTGCTGATCATGGTGCCAGCTTTGACTGTGGTCCCTCGTGGGCCTCTGAGTTGTTCACAATATGGTATAATTCTGAACTTGCTCTCACCCCACATTGTTGATGAGCATGAGCCAATTTATACGTAAAGTTCAGTCCAAATATTTCACGAAAGCTTTCCAGTTAGGCAATGTTCCTTATCACAAGCCCTTCCTTTCTCTGTCTACTATGACTTAAGGACAGATGAGTGCCAGTGTGCGCACTCATACTTTATTCATCCTTTACCTTGGCTCTTGTTATTGTGAAATTTGCAATAGCATATTTACTCACTAGAAATTAAAGTCGGTACTTGCATTGGTCTATGCAAACTTAAACATCGTATTTCTAAGGACAGCTTCTGATCCTTGATGAGAGGTATTTTAATGGTGATAAATTCATGATTACAAACAAACAAAAAGAGCTTAATGTATGTTTCCGTGTGCTAGTGAAAACATTAGTTACAAGATAACTTTAAAGCCGACAAAGTAGGTTCGTGAATAAAGTTGATTGCTGCTAAGCCTAACCCTGAAACATGGTAGACAGAAAGAACCTACGTTAGCAAGGTGTCCTCTGAATGTGTGAATTCTCTCTCTCTCTCTCTCTCTCTCTCTCTCTCTCTCTCTCTCTCTCTTTCTGTCTCTCTCTCTCTTTCTGTCTCTCTCTCTCTCTCTCACACACACACACACACACACACACACACACACACACACACACCAGTAAATATTTTGGCTTCTGGAGAGGTGGCTCAGTAGTTTAAGAACACTGGCTGCTATTGCAGAGCGCCTGGATTCAATTCCGGGCACCACATAGTGGCTCGCAGCCACTGTAACTCCTGTTCCAGAGGATGTGATGCTCCTTTCTGACCCCTGCACAGGGACCACTCACACATGTGACCAACAGACCGACCTGATGGAAAAACGTTCACATAATAAAAATAAATATGGATATGTTTTTTCAAAAAGTCAATATTTAAAAAAAGAAAAGAACTACATTATCTCAAATTTAACATAAAATCTATTATCTAAAAACAATGAAAAATCCTATACTGTGGTAGCTAGGACAGACATGTTTGTTAATGACTTCCATTTGTAACATATTTTGGAAGTTTCTGTGATATCATGAAAAAGGATGTAGTGGTTATGAACTGTATAAAACTAATAGATAAATTGGCGTGATGAACTACTAGTTTCCAATGTGCAACTTTATATTACAGCACTGATGTTTAATTTGTTGGAACTCATTTTTATGACATTCATCTAGTTCATCACTTGGGAGTGCAGTGCACGGCGCTGGTAAAGATGAGAAGGCCCTCTACGAAAGCCAGTTGTCTCTGACCCCTGTGTGGGTAACAAGGGTTGGACTCAGGTTCTCAGGCTTGGTGGCATGTGTCTTCACTGGCTTAGCCATGTCCTCAGCCCTGAAAGTCTTATTCTTACATTTAAAATCGGATGTCTGTATTTTAGAGAATACATTCCTCAAAATCTGTTTGTAACTACCTATTTTACACACAAATATAAAAAAATATATTTATGGTTTCATTTTTCGGTTAGGTAAAGATGTTTACCACATACTCAAAAATAAACTAAATCCATATTCTGTTCAGTAACATGATTCTGTATTTAAGACTCCTATTGGCACAACACATATAACTAGTGAACTATTTGAATAGCGAATTAGGATTTAACAGCACTTAAATACAGAACCTAAACTCCCCCTTGGAAGAAAAAGTAAAAAGCAAGGAAAAAAGGAAGCAACAGTAGAAAAAAAGAGAGAAGGGAAAATAAATTTTCAAATGCCAAATACAAAAATCGTTTGTATGTTGTATTTAACAAATGGGATTGCTTTAAAAAAAAAAAGGCCACAATACAAAGACTTAATTTTAAACATTCTTTTTTAACAAAGTTAGCCAGTTAAGTATAACATCTGGGTTTGAAGCTATGCACTCTTACGCTAGCTATCAGGAGATAACATCATTATGCACATCCACATTGTAGGTGTGCGAGGACTCGAGCAATTAATCCTCTTAATTAAACATGTTTTGAGTATTTAAGGATATGAAGCTTCTCTCTGCTTTGTTCTATTTTCCTTCCTGGGACTAAGAGAGATCACAGAGTTGGGAATGTAGACCTCCACTGGTCACAGCAAGCTTCCTCTTCATTTGCAACAGATGTCAGGAAGACCTTGTCTTCTTGCGCTTTCTCTCGCTGTGAAAAACACCAACAGGACCAGGTGTAGTCCATCTCAGAGAGAAGTCGGGGATGGGGTATGGGCGGGGGGGGGGGGGGGGG
>NC_022009.1:118738324-118750504 GCF_000317375.1 Microtus ochrogaster
TGGCTTGCTCAGCCAGCTTCCTTATGCACCCATGACTACCTGCCTGGGGTGGACTCCCCCTTCTTAGCTGGGGCCTTTCACATCAAGCCTTTCTAAGGAAATGGCATCACAGGCTTGCCTAACTGATGAAGACATTTTCTTAATTGCAGCTCCCTCTTGTCAGATGACGCGAGCTTGTGTCAATAATAAATCCCTGCTTTGATTTGAATATTTACAATTTTGTATATCATGTACACTAAAAAATTATACTTTAAAAATGATTTGGAACTCATAGGACACTCCAAGAGTCTAAAGTTAGCTGACCTTATAAGCCATTATTCACTGAGCTTCATTATGACCACATGGGAGGACACATAATATTGATATGCTTCTGCAATAAATGCCTAGGCAGAGGGCCTCAGTCTATGTTTTCTTACTTTCCCCTGGGTAGATGAAGCATCCTTCTCCCCCTCATATCCTATTTGATTCACATTTCCCTCCCCTTATCTCCTAGCCTGTTCATGCTGAGGTCTGTTTTCACAAACATAGTAGACAGATGCAAAGTTATCCTACTCAGCGGAAACTGCATGACGAAACTACAGTTCTTAAGGAATTATAGATGGTAAAAGAAATTTCTGGTTTTTTGATTCTATAAATTAACAAAAAAGATAAGTAACAGAATTCAAATCATACAAATACAGAAAGTCAAGAAGGTATCAGAATAATTTGAAAGTCGCCACATTTGTCATTGGTACCTTAAAACCATAGACAAGCAAACAAACCAACCCTGGGGTGCTCTAGGGGAGGAGGAGGCACTGGAACGTGTAAAAGTTTGCTCTATGCATGCTTCTCTGTGCACGCTTGCCAAAATGATGCTACTCCTCATTGTTGTTGTTTTTTCTCTCTGCTTAGCTCTTTTCCATGCTTTTGTAAGAGACAATGAGAACAATTAGTTTTCGCGTTTATATTTGGAAGTTTCCCAGTTTCACTCTCTTTAGTCTTTGAACAATTTTATGATTGCTGCCTTTGGATTCACAGCTTACCAGTCTGAGTACCGGAGTAAACTGAAAATGGATGCCGATTAAAGAATCGACATGAGTTTTATTGGACTTTGACCAGAATATATAAGATACCATATGTATTTCTGCAGTTAACTGTCGAATCTTCTCTGACAGGATAGCACGCAGGACATCAAAGTCACGTCTGGGTTGTTTCCCTTTCCACAGCTAGCCCAAGGGCAGGCTGTTCAGCTGCCTCTATTGTAATTGTAATTGACAATATCCACCTGCTCCCACGCATTGCCTTTCATTTCCTGCCATGGTCTCTAAAATTATTATTAAAAGTCCAGTGGGAACAGCTACAACAAATGTGTGTGTGTGTGTGTGTGTGTGTGTGCGAGCGTGTGCGAGCGTGCGAGCATGGACCTGTGTGCGTGCATGTATGTGTGTGTGTGCATGTGTACACATAATGAGGAGTCCAAAATAACGTTTGTCATTTGTATATTAACATAAATTTGGTAGCTGCCAGGGGAGAATCAAGCATGGCAGATTGCTCTGAATGGAAGAATTATTGTCCTTGTGTGTTAAAGATGTTTCCGCAGGAAACTCAAGTTTATCATCTAATTAATGTTGCTAAGAACATAGGAGTGGGACCAGTGTTAAGTTGGCTTAGATTCCTGGAAAACGATCAGTCTGCACATCAGACTTGTGCAGTCTGATGGAAAACAGCACATTGAATAGTATGAATTCTTAAAACGATACACATCTTAATGAAAAAGCTTTATGCAATTAAAAAAATCTCGGGCTTAGTTTCACACATTCTGTTCTTTTTGTGCAATTAACATTATGTGTAGGTGAATGATTCAGGAGTGTTTGTTTACAAGTTGGAGCTTGTTGTCAACTTGACATGACAGGCGGCTTTCCTTTGTCAAAGTCCTCTTTGGAGCATCGCTGGGACAAGGAAGATTATATACACCGAGAGAACGGCTAAGAACCATGACATTGCTTCCGGTCTATCCCATCTTTCAAAGAGCAAGTGATGTATGGGACAGTAAATATTGCACAAGTTTATAGATTTGGCGATGGGAGTTGAAACTGAGACTTTTAAAACAAAACATAATTAAAATGATTCTTTAAAATCCTGGATCTCCAACTCCATGAAGCTAAATAGGGAACAGTCACGTGACTCAAAAAAATCTGTTTCCGAGTGATGTTGAGCATTACAAGCTTTCAAATATTCTTCCTGAGCTCATTTATTTAATTATTTCTCCCCCCTCAGACAAGTTTCTTCAGCAGGGACTCCCTCCAACAGCTCTGAGAACGGAGGAGCAGAACTCTGAATCAGGTGCCTGAACGCAACCAAATGAGAAAGAGCGAAGTTTGGTCTGGAAGATCAAAAGGGTCTGACGTGTTGGGCCAGGCTGGATGCTTCCCGGTCCTCAGTTCTTTCCCTCACAGCCCCTGATTAGACAACCAGGTCTCCCTAGCCCGCTGTGCGGTCACAGAGTCCCGGGGAGCCGCGGTCCCAGCGAAGGCTGAGGCGCAGACCCTACCACAGCCTCTAGTTTCGGCTGGGCTCGCCGAGCGCAGCGTCAAGTCCAACAACGCTGATTCCAACGCTGATTTCAAGCCGGGATCTGGTCCTCTGGATCGCGGTGGCAGAACCCATCAGAAGCCCCGTCAAGGGGCCGCCCCTCACCTCCTGGAGAGTTGATATGCAAAACAGTTACGTCAGATGTGGGGGCGGGGCACAGCGGGGTTGACAGGCAGCCCGGCTCTAGCGGAGGGAGGAGGCGCGAGAATCAGCCTGGTTCAGTGACTGAGACGAACTGGACGTGAGCGGAGCTGGTGCTGTCCACAGTGTGTCGGTGCTGAACCCGGGGTGACAGCGGATTGCCTGCTCGGGCACCTGGAGGCAACGCCCACTGGAACCCTCTGTGCCTTGGTGGGACCCGCTTCACCAGCAGGACCCAATTTAACTTGACAAAGGAGTGCGACTCGGACGTGGGAGAGACTCCTATGTTTGCAACCTGGGCGCCCACTCAGGCGTGACTTTGGAGATTTCTGTAGTTTTTGCTCAAAGTATTTTGATTTTGTTTTTCAACCTAAGACGATCTTTTAGTCTTTATTTTTTTCTTCTCTTTACTAATCTTTAAAACTGTGACTCATATTTCCACACCGTATAGGAATCCTTTTGGGGGACTTTTTTCTTCTTACTTAAAATAAGGTAAGAATAGAATACTGTTATAAATGATTGCCAGTGGGTGAGAAATGCAGACAGCTATGCAGAAATTTAAAAATAAGTTATGTTGATTTCTATAATTTGAGACTGCACTTTGGTCTTATTATAAAAAGAAATAATAATTTGGTACAATGCGAGATGTCCTAATAATACAGAAGACAGTGATTATTAAAGTGTTAGGGAAGTTGAGAGCTGTTTGTTTTTGTGAAGTTAATGTTATGATACATCTGTCTTTATCAATACGAGTATTTTAGATGAACACTTTTAGTGTGGCTTTGCTTACTAAATGTTCAATATCAAGTCCCCAGATATGTGTAAGGATGCCATAAAATTCTCCAAGTTTTTTTTTAAAATGAAGTAATTTAAAAATATATTTGAATGAACTGCTATCAGGTTAATAAATAATTTCCCATGTCTCCAAAAAATGGACTGCAAAGTGCTGAGCTTGTTAACGTGTTTTGGAGGGGAGACAGGAGGGATGGGAATATTTCTGCCATGCAGGCTTCATTTACATATGTTGTTGTGCTGTGGATGCAAATGAAACTAGTAAAACTCGGTCTGTAAGAATCTCACAGCCAAGGTCGTGTGAATTTCCAAGTTGGGGACTGTTTGTTCTGCCGTTGACTAGTAGATGTCATCCCTCCCCACCCCCTCAGTTCAGAGGTGAATGTAAATGAGATTTACTGATTGAATAATATAGTATATTAGCTTACATTATAAAGTCTTGACTGCTGTAGTGATTGGATGGAGCAGGGATGCTTGGGTTTGAGAAGTCATCTTGCTGTTTCACCAGTTTTTAACCTCTTGCATGCTCAATAGAGAGCATTTCTCTACTTAGATTTTCGTTTGAAGCTGTGTTCCTTTTGTCATTTGGCAGTGTGATATCACTGTGTTCGTGGGAAAGCACCAAACAAGACTATTCATAGTGAGAGACTACTAAATGGTGGCAGTTACTAGGCATTCCCATAGATCTTGCTATGGGAACATATAGCTCATGCATGCATTATATAGATGTGAGGTTTGTTTTAGAAATGGTATTGTGATCTTCCATTTATGCCATTCAGTGACATGAGATGAAGGGGAAATGATGCCTGGGAAAAAGGCAGAGCTTGCTTCTTTACATTTCAGAGGTAGAGATCAGGTTGCAAGTAGATGTCGTGTGTTAATTGGAATAGGTGAACTGTAATGCTTCATGCTTAACTCACTAAGGGTATGCTGTGCAGAACATCAGGGGGGTAGTAAGTTGAGTCCAAATCTTTGGATTGTGCAATCCCTTAGACATTGGCACTATAGTTGCATTAGTTACTGGGATGAAGTTTTGGTGCATATGATTGCAACTCATTCATCTGAGTAGAGATTTTTCATTTTATTTACTTCAAAGCTTCTAAGGAGGGACTGCGATAAGAAATGTATGTTGTTACAGACTCTCCTGAGCAGAAATAAATCCTCTTAAGCTGTTTCTCATTTCTCCCTTAATAAAGGTTCTTTGTAGGTTTCATGCTAGTCATCTGATCTGATCTTGTGTTTAAAGGTTCATGAATAATTAAAAATTTGAGCACATATTCACAATATGTAATAAATAAGACACATGAAGCAGTCAGGAATTTTGATAAACATGACTTTTTTATATAATTCTTGTTTCTTACTCTTCACTATAAAGTTTGTTTTAAAAATTAATTATAGTGATAGAGATTCCCACACTTTCAAGTAACTTCAAGTAGAATGATGGTTATTTTCAAATCTATTAATCTTGAGACATTCATGTACCTCTTGATTCTGCAACTGGAAAGAAAGGCCATCACACATGAACCTTATATTCATTTCAATGTTTTTGAGATCACATTAGTTTCTGTCTACAGAAAGTTTTCTGTCCTTATGCAGATGATATAAATGTCAGCAATATCTGGTGTTCTTACAGATGAAGTTATTGTGACCACAATGAGCTATTTAAATACAAGTTAATAGGTTAATGGTAATCACAGCATTCTGGGTCACTGATAAGTTAATACAGTAGGACAAATTGATGCAATTCCTGATTTTATATACATTTAACTTCTATATCTTAGTGATGAGGTAAGAAAATTGGGTTCCCATAGTGAGTCCAACATTGAATTTAGAAAATCTTATTGCAATGAAGAAAATGATACACACTATAAGATAATAAAATTGCCAGAATTAAAGAAACTGAGAAGACAGTTAAATGTGTGAATTCATTGATTGCTCTTCCAGAAAAAGCAATCATACAATGAAATTTAACTTATTCATGAAAATAAAAAAGCAACATTTAAAGCCAAAGCACTATATATATTATTATAATAATAATTTATGTCATTACAGAGGCTATGCAAATGCATCACTGTTTGCTTTAAATTGATGATCTTTGGCAAGTGTGTAAATTATTGCAGTAATTTAATTATACATCATATCACTTGTATAAGTTGCTTTCAAGATTTTAAAGCATATTGAGGTAAAAATCAATTAAAAATGAATTGCTACATGGATTTATTTTAATTTTTTCATATAAGTATAACAAAATTCTATGAATGTTTTTTGAGATTGAACATAGGGTTATGTTCATAAGGATTATCAATGAGACTACAAAGTCTTAACTCATGTAATTAGTCTTTCATAATTGATCAAATTACTGCACTAATACTAGCACATATAGTAATATAAAGCTCAAAAATTCGTTGTGAACTGGTAGGCCAGGAAAAGCACTCTCTACAGTTGTCATCCTTTTGACAACCAGGTGGCCAATTATCCCTTCTAAGCAGTCTTATTCACCCTCTGATTTGGGGCCACCAATGTCCTCTGGGTATAGTTTCCGTAAGGTGAGCTAGATGGTCCCTTGAGGAAATATGCCAGTTTCCCAATTTAACCAGTAAAAAACAACCAAGTAATTGATCCCTTTGTGGTTTAAATCATCTCGTATTTACCAATTACTGCTGTTATAAGGGTTGAAATAGTATTTTGATAATCTCAGGGTTCCTGTGAGTCTTAACACCAGTTTTCTGAAAGAGAAAGAATTATTGTCAATGGGGGTTGTTTTAATGAGAGTTACTGAGTGTGTGTGTGCGCGCGCACGCGTGCATACGCATTCACGCACATGCGCGTATGTGTGTGTTCACATCTTTGCAGGACTGCAATAAACATGCCAAGATGATAATCTGAAAGATGTGAGTTCAGGACATGCTGCTTAATACAGAAGTAATGGAAATAATGGGTCTTAATAAAATGTATGCTTTTGGTTGGCAATGTTTTCTTCCAATTTGTATCAGTTTTATTTAGACTGGTTTACTTGAGGACACATGGGCTTTAGGAGGGGGAATTGCTCACTTATTTGGTCTTGGATGAAAATGTTCTTCAGAGGCTCTTAGAGTAAATGGCAGTTAAATTAAATATTGAAGAAAGAAGAAAGCAGAAGGGATGTATGCACAAGGAAGAAGTAACACAGATGTCTGAGAAAATGCACTTCTGATAAAGAATTTGAAAATTACTGCATGTAAAAGGAATAGAAATAAATGGGTTTCTTCATCTTCTGATAATAAGTCATATACTTCTAAAGGAAAATAGCCTGGATGTTACAAAAATATGAATTTTTTTTTTCTTCTTGCATATGATCATTTCTTACATATTGTTTGGGGAATAAAACTTATCTTAACTCTGAACTTTCTTTTAAACCAACTCATTAATATTACTTCAAAGTAGCTTTTCATTTCATCCTATATGTAAAGATGTAAAGATGTTGTTTAGTGAGTTAATTTGTATGAACATAGAGAATATTTTTCTAACTTGCAACTGGCTCATAGCACAGGTAACAGGGAAGACTTGGAAATACTTTGTGGCTGAGTTTTTAAAAATGTACTCATTATAATTGACAGTTCAGGCAAACGTACTTTACAGATGTATGTTTCTCACTAAGTAGCTTTAAAGTAGCAATTAAAATTTATGCACAAACCACATTCTTCAGAGACGCTAAAATGAAGACAATTTACCCATGATTTCAGAACTGGATCATTTCCAGCAATTTGACATTCAATATTGTTTTAAAAACCAGAAGACCTTTTTCAGTCTATAAACATCCTGTAATTTCCTTATGTACATGACAGGCCCATGCACTCACATTTTCTGCAATCTGTAGTCTTCTTCCATAAGCCAGGATCAATTAAGGTCTGAGCTATCTCACTGGGGAGAAAGGTCAGCCCTCCATGTTTCAAAGGCACAGCCTCGGAGATGCTAATGGTAGTTTCACTTGGTGCTCCCCCACAGTCTACCTGTTGATATTTAGACCTGTAGCTTTGAAGGCAGGTTTTATTTATGTCTGGAAAGAACACACACACACACACACACACAGACACATGACACCATCCAAATGTTTTAATAGATATATATTATTCCTTATCTTAAGTCACTTTAGTCATAATTTAACATTATGTAATATTGTGAAGGTGTTTACTATAGTCACTTTACGTATAAAACCTAGAAGCACTTATCAAATATTTCCCAGATCTTTTTAATAAAAACTTAGAGAATTACTTCCTGTAAGAGAAATACCATACAAGAGAGAGGTTTCCTACATGTCATCTGGTGATGATTCATAAACTTCATGTATATTAATATCTATGTACATAGATGTATTTGTTCCTTGTGAATCATTTTTTGTGTACAGATATGGTGGATTTTTGGAAGGTGAGTAGCTTCATCTTGAGCTAAGATCTTCAAAAAAACCAGCCTCTTCAAACCACTATACATGTCTAGCTGTTGACCATGGTCACTTGTTCATTTGGCGTGTTTGTTCCTATTCTACACATACCACAGTGAATGACTCTCATTATTTCCTTAAGGTATTTCTTTAGAAGTTAAATTCTATTGAAATTATTATAAACGTGACTGTTGAGTAGGCACACTTTTCTGTCCATGGTCCCAAAGTTCTTGCAGAAATTTTCCTCTAGACTTAACATTATTAAGTTAATGTCTGATCTCACAGACTATTTAAGAATTAAAATTGGCAACTGCTTCCCATTTTATCTCCAGCAGAAGAAGAAACTGCAGAAGAGAGTAATTAGTTTCTTACGAATCCATTATTTTTTCCTATCTAGGTGACAAAATTCAAGTACAAACGCAACAGGAAGTTCGGCCCACTTAAGCAATCTGTGTTTGCAGGCTGCTACTCGTATTCAAACCTTCAGGTCAGCAAGTTGCCAAAATTTTAATAGTCTGCAAGAACAAATGAAACAATCAAGATAAAACCTCCCAGCCTTGAAGTACAATCCCCAAAAGGGAGGTCTTAGGTGGGTGCTGCACAGTTTAGCATCACATTCTGTTGTTTTGAGTTCCTTAGGAGGTACAGGGGCATAGTAACCGCTAGCTGGGTTACTACGCTTTCAGGTCAGAAGGCTCAGGTGAAGACACCCCTGTCGGTGTAACCCTAGCCCAGCTCCCAGGTGAGCCACAGACTTGCATCACTTTCCCAGAGGCATCCTCATTACTCAAGTTTATGCCCGTCTTACCAAATTGATCCCAAAGGAAGTAGTAAGAACACTTTGTAAGGTTGTTTTCGGGGAGATGTAGGGAAAACTCAAAGCAGAAACATGATAGCACTTTTATTTTTTTGTCTAATACACAGTGTTTCTAGAAGTGAACCTATTTGAAAAAAATTAACAGTTTTGGAAGTTTTACCCTATAGAATCTACCATTCATTTGGAATTTGAATCAACCTCATGCCTCCTCTGTTTAGTCGTATGGGAAGCCCTTTCAAGTCAGAGTAAAATTATTCTTTTCAGGGATACTTTGCAAATCCATAGCTCTTAACCAGCTTTGAATTGCATTAATATGTTTCCAGATTTTTTTCTGGACATTTTACTTCTTAGTTCACATCAAATTCAGCATATCATTACCACTAACATGTCCTCTCTTCCTAATTCCATAGCCTAGTGGTTCATTACACATTTTTTTATACACTGTCCTCAAAACAAATATCTTTTGTTTTTTAAGATTGATTTATTTATTGTGTATACCGTACTCCTCCTGCATGTATACTTTCATGTCAGGAGAGAGCACCAGATCTCATTATAGATGGTTGTGAGCTGCCATGTGGGTGTTGAGAATTGAACTCAGCTGCCAGTGCACTTCACCTCTGAACCATCTCTCCAGCCTCCTCAAAACAAATATCTTAAAGTTTCTTCCCACCTTTAATGTAGCTTTTCTGAGTTTCCATTCTGTATTCTTTGTTTTTGTCATCTTTATTTTGACTCAGTCTGACTATTCATGCAATAAGTAATGCATTGATATTCTATAACAATCTCATTTCCTGCGATAACAACCATGAATAGTATCAATAACAGCTAAATTATTTGATGACACTTATTGTACCATATATATTGTCAGTGATCTATAGATAATAGATTCATTTCATGTACTTAAAACCCCAGGTGTAGATAGAGATCAAACATTAAAGAATTTGATTGTCTATGGAGTTGAGACTGTGGCTATTTCTTTCTCCCCACTGAAAGCTGCTGCACGACTGGATGATCATGATCAAACTCTGCTAACAAATTCTTAGACTTCTTCAAGGCTTTCTGTGATTGGGGTTGGAATTCAAATGGAGGGTTGCTCTGGAGTCATCCACATGTCTCTAATTTGTATGATGTCAAGCTGAAATTCTCTGTGTGTTTTTCATTCCTGTTCTTACTAATTGGCTTGGAATCTTGCAAGCGGTCAATCTGACTTTCATTTGTTTCATATACTCACTTAAGCTGTGCAAAGATAAACAAAATGAGTTCTTTCTTCCAAATCAGCCAGACAGTCTGGACTATTGTAGTTTTAAGATTCCGGCGTTTTCACCAACCCTTTTGTACCCAGTCATCTTCTTATAGCGCTAAGAATATTGTGTTCATGAGTGCTGCTCCCAGTCCTCCTGGTTCTGTTACAATGAATATATCGCGGTCATCACAAAGGTACAATTTTGGGCAAGCATATGTTTTTGGTTTTACTGCTTGATAAAAAGTACAAGACTCTAATGGTATTTAATTTAGTCTTTTCTTGGTGTTTTGAAAAGCAAGTTAGGGTAAGGGTTAGTTGTGTTCTCAGTTTAGACTTTTGCAATTACTCAGCCAAGGCTGAGTTCTCATTTAACGCCAAGTCTCCATCGATATTACCTGATTGTTCTCATGATTTATTTATTTGCAGCTCAAAACTCACAGAATCTAGAAGGCTGTTAGAATACTGAAATGACTCATTTCCTTTGTTCAGACCTACTTCATTAGGTCAGGTTCAACTTCTGTAGGGATCCTTCTGATAACGTCAGCTAATGAGGTTTTCAATGTTATGATCCCCCTCTCTTAACCATCAAGATGATATTAGTTCATCTTAATTTAACTGGGCTATTTAAAAGTAAGTCAGGGATTCTAACTACTCAAAAAGTAAGCTGTCTTCATATAAGAGTGCATCATATAAAAGCGAACCAATAAACACAAGGCTACCCCCTCCCCCCGCAAGTGTGTAATTGCATTATTAAGCTGAAACAAGGAAAAGATTTCTGAAAGGAAAGATTGCAACCTCAGGAAGAAGTTATCTTAAATAGAGCTCAAAAGCATTTCAAGGTATCCACTAAATAATTTCTGCCCAAAGTCAATAATATTATTAGCGGTTGATTTATTGATTAATTGATTGATTTGTAGCTTGGAGAAGGAACCAAGGTCCTGTCCATGTTCATTATTTGCCTCTCACTGATTCACACCCTTAGCACTTACGTTCTTAGAAATATATTTTTCTAAAAAATATTGATTCATTTAATTAAGTTTGACTCTAATGGAAACGGCATTAATACACTTCGGGCACCTGAGATGTTGATTATTAGGAAATCAATTTACATTTTAAATTAATAGTAAATTAAGTTTACCCTGGAAGAATGTTGCATACGAGACAGCTCCTTGTAGAAAAGAATGTACAGTTGGAATGTCTAAATGTATGTGATACCATAAACTCTCTCAGAATGACAACATTCTGTAAAATAGTACACACTGGTAAGAGTTCTATTATTGGAAAGTTTTTGAAGGCTCATGGTAAATTATTCTTCTCATTTGATGACTGGAGCCAGCAGGTTGTTCTTCAATGACAGGGTCCCGATGGGGAAATCAGGTGAGGAGAAAATAAAGAAGATAAGTTGGGGTCAAGAGGTCTAGCGTTCAACTCTTCTTATGCCACAGAGGTTCATTAGGAAGCCTAGCAACACCTTTTGTTCAATAAAGCAGGTGAAAATTGGCCAAAGTCAGTAATGGAAATTTGTGAGGGAGATAATGTTGGACATCCCTTGGGTACATTAAAAAAGTCTATCTATGTATCTATGTATCTATCTATGTACCTATGTATCTACCTATGTATCTATGTATCTACCTATGTATCTACCTATGTATGTATGTATGTATGTATGTATGTATGTATGTATGTATCTATCTATCTATCTATCTATCATGTATGTATGTATCTATCTATCATGTATGTATGTATGTATGTATCTATCTATCTATCTATCTATCTATCTATCTATCTATCTATCTATCTATCTATCTATCACACCTCTGGTCCTGTTAAAGGGTCAGTTTATGCAGAGTGTTAACTAATGTGGTAGGGGCACTGTCACATAGGCTAGTGGTTCAAATGAAGGAAGAAGAAAAAGGAGTATGCCAGTCTGTTGTGGGCCCTGCCTCTCATCTACTGGTGACATTGGTGTCAGCTGTTGTGTTCTTGTACCCATTTCTTTCACTGAAGACAGAAACCTCAGAAACTGCTAGCCAACATTAAAATTTCCTTCTTTGTAGTGTACATTCATCATAGTGACTGCAAGCTCCTACTAACCAAAAACACAGATAACACAGAAGGGGTGTTGTTGCTGTGAGTAAACCTGGCAATATGGATTTTTTTTGTTTTGTTTGTTTGTTTGTTTGGTTTTTTTTTTTTTTT
>NC_022009.1:118750604-118774926 GCF_000317375.1 Microtus ochrogaster
GACCAGGCTGGCCTTGAACTCACAGAGATCTGCCTCTGCCTCCCAATTGCTGAGATTAAAGGGGTGTGTCACCACTGCTTGGCTGGCAGTATGGGTCTTAAGCCTTTGGAGGTTATTTGTGGGAGAAAATTCTGAGAGTTTGAAGGTGTGTAGGCTGGAGAAACCTGATAATGCTAACTAAGCTACAGGGCTTAAGGCAGTTTGAGGGAGAGCCGGGAAGACTAACCTGGCAAAAGAAATAAAGACAGTGAAGACTGCACATGAGGAAGCAGAGAGGACAAGGACTCACTGAGAGCGGAGTAAAGACTATACACATTACTTTATTTTACATTGCGAAAAGAATGCATCTACATCTTTCTCATGTCCCTAGACTTTGTGTTAGGCTGAATTTTTCGTAAAAGACTAGTTAATATGGCCGAGGAAATGACATGGCATTCAGCTTAGGTTTTTCTGGCTGTTTATAAATTGCTCCGCAGTGGAAATCAGGTGCAGATACCAGAGAAGAAAGATTTGCTGCACTTGGTATTTGGTTGGAAAAGTCTGGGTGAAGTTGGAGTAGAGGAAGGAAGGCAGTGTTTCTAAAGAAAATGAAAGAAAACCAAGTATTTTACACTGGGGCAGTAGGTAAGATGCCTTGAGAACATCTTAAAAGTTGGCTAGACTTCTAAGGATGGATCTAGGATCTGAAGGAAGTCATTTGAAACTTTCTTGAAGGTGTTTTCTGGGTTTGCTACATATAAATCTGTTTGGGAGACTGTTTCTTTAGGATTCATCTGCAGCTGTCAGGTCCCTAGGGACGCAGAAGGGAAAGCCACACTCCGAAGGTGTAGACAGGACTTATAAGCTGCAAACAGCAAAATCCCGGGGTCAGAGCTTCTCAAATCCTTTGGAGCTTACATCATGATACCATGTGTCCTGGAAGTTGAACATGCTCAGGCTCAGGTGTTGATCATTGTTTCCTCTTTGGTGGTGCTAATTTGAAGTGGTTGCAAATGTTTCAAGGTGGAACTTAGCTAGAGGTGGTCAGTCACTGGGGCTGTTCCCCCTCAGCTGTGTATGCGCTGTGTTGCTCCTCTCTGGCTCAGTGAAGGGACCAGTCTCAGCAGTCTGCTGCCAACAACCATGACACCGTGGTCGTGTTCTGATCATCTTCTAAATGACTGTGAACCAGGAATAAACAGAACAAAGCTGGGTAGACTACAACTAAAACACTGAGCCCAAATAAGTTCTTCTTTCCATGCCCGGCATCTCTCAAGCGATCTGTTCCTGTTGCGGTGACATTCTGTGGCTTTACGTGAATATCTGAAGATAAATGTGTGTTTATCCTGAACTACATAGAGAACTTGCTCAGAATTTTACATTTCAATGGGAAGGTTATATAACCTAAAAACATTGATCCTTCAGACCCAGGGTTCATTTCAAATGATCTATCTAGTATTCCAGATAGGCTGACATTATGAGGGAGACAGAGATGCCTAGAATATTTGGGGTTTGCGCACATGTTTGAGAACTAGTGTGTATGTAAAAGTTACTATGCAATTCTGTTCCTGGAGGATATTGTACTATGCAACCATGTAAAGGCAAAACAAAAGGAAATAATGTTAAATTTAAAAAAAACCCAAGAGTTTACGAAATAAATGTCTTGGTTAAATGTACATTTATTTTCTCTTCCTTGGCAAGAAACCAAAAGTTAGTTTCTTGCCTTTGCAAGAAACTAAACTTGAAAGAACTCCCTAAAATTGTGCCAAAGTTTTGCCTGAATTATTTCCTTTGTTAAGAGTTCCCATAATGCTATAATTCCTTGAGCTTAAAACTGTTAATAAAAAAAAAAGAAAACAAGTTTTGGAAACTTTTTTTCTTTACTTTAAGTATATGCCTTTACATTTCACAAAAACAGTTGGAAATAAATACTTTCTGAAACCATTCATTTTCTTTTGACAAGTGCCCTGTTTCTTTGTTTCCTGAGGCTGGAAGAAGGTGAAAGGCTCTTTGTCTGTACATGAATAGCACTACGTAGCTGATGAAATCTGGAGACAACTGTGTACCAGCTGTGAGAACTGCTCTCCAGGCTAGCACTCCCCTGGCCATCCTGTTAATTATATATGTTTTGCTGAACATCCCGTTTAACTGCCACCTCTAAATCAGTGGAGAGAGCTGAGGAAGGCAATAAGGGTATTTTGTTACGAGCTTTATGGTACCACTGTGTTTTTCTTCAAAAATAGTCTTCAGGTGTAAGAAAAAAGGTGCTTTCAAATGCAAAACAACCCTTATGGATTTAGGAAATCCACCACCACTTAAACATCTGTGAAGTTGTAGCATTTCTCTGGGAATGGCTGGATCCTGTTGTCCTGTATACATGGGCTTCATGTATTTAAACTATGACAAGCCCATGCTGTGGTCCAGCAGCTGTTTATTGGCTCCATATATAGCTCTCCCCACTGGGTCATTGTTTAAAAAAACTGTCTAAGAAATCTTGAAGGAACATCAACAGATAAACTAAATTCTGTACTTGCTGGAAGAATATGGCAAGGACTCAGTTCTCAAATTTTGTTGCTTTGTTCAAATAGACTGGAGTTAAATACTAATTAATGTTTTATCACACAACTTTATAAACTTTAAAAAAAAACCGGCACAAAGCTAAATACATAAGTCCCCTGAATCTGTTAAAAATATCATGCATCACAACCCATGATCTCCAAGGTAGCAAATACCTCAGATTATGTTTTATTGAGGCTTTGTTGCTTGTGCTTCAAAAGTCTTCCTAAAAATATAAAACATTTCCAATCTAAAGACTTCATTTTAAAATTTATTTCCATCAGAAAGTATTAAGTATGTTCTCAGATTTCAGTTGAAAACCTACAATGCTGCACAATCACCTACTGCATTGCATGATTCACGAATTAGAAACAGAGCATGTCATATGTAATGACTGCTTCTTTTGGTTGTTGGAGAAAGGTTAACCAAAAGGTACAGACTGGTTCTGTACATCAGCTCTGTCTGTCCTGGAAACTCACTCTATAGACAAGTCTGACATTGAACTCAGAGATCCCTCTGCCTCTGCCTCCCAAGAGCTGGGACTAATCCCATGTGCCACCACACCCTGGCTCACAATTACTTTTATGTGGGAACTTTATACAGGGACGTATGACTGATGCGGCATTGTACAACTGAGAGGCTCTACTTTTGAATTTGTTACTTTTCCTCAAACAAGCTCAGGCAAAGCAACCTTAAAGGTTGTTTCGTTTGTTTATTGGCTTGTTCTATGTCCATATTTTTTTTAGGTGTCCTACAAATGTGGTATTTTCCCCCAGTTTATACTATGCAATCATTACAGCACTTCAAATTCATTTCAGATGAAATAAGTTGCATTCTTTTCTAAAATGGTTTGACAGATCATTTCTTTGTGAAATGCAAGTTAATAATGCCTGACTCAGGTAGAGTCATAAATCACTCAGACTTGCCGAAGTTTCATATGCTGTTATTGTGAGTGTGGCTGTATAACACGTTTACATGTTAAAATGAACACAAATACAGTTTGTGGAGTTGCCAACCATATAAATGATCATTCCATTTGTCAATAGGCACTAACTTAACCATGCTTAGCCTGCAACGTGTAATGTTCTAGTTTTATAATGTGTTATAATGTTCAAATGGCCTGCAAAACAATTCAATCCATTGGAATTTGCATACCTATTATGAAGATAAATGTTTTAATATAGTTGTGTATGGATATATGAAGCCTTGAGAATACACCAGAAGCCTGGAATTGTGTGTATTTGGTCGATGGTGAGTGAACTTGAAAGCCGGGCATAGAAGAACTTTAGTGCAACAATAATAATCATACTAAAACGTAAAATGTAAATCTTATTCATTTATTTTTTTAAATGTTTTCTGGAATTGTACTGAGATACTATATGAGTATTTATCTGTTTTAGTTACCAAGTTTCTTTAAAAATTGCTCAGAAATTTGCTAGATTCAAGGTAACTCATAAGACTTCATCTCATATAACAAAATTATCTGAGACCAGGTAAACCTACTAGAAACATGCCTTTCATTAACTTAAGTAATCTATATACATCAGACATTAATTTTATAGATATAGATCAATGAGAAATAGTTGGAGGAAGACAGCAATACAGTTGAAATATCTTATTAAACTCTACATGAGGCCTATTCCAAGACAGGATAAAGAGATAACTTGAACTTAGATGGTAATAAAAATGTGATTCTAATTTGAATCTATCACTGTGTCTCCTATTTTCTTATGCATTGGTACAAATGCATAAATCTGCTCTGCCAAGAAATATTACAGCCTTTATTATTAAACATGCTAAGAAAAATCAATCATTAGCTTAAAAAATCTGAACATAAAAAAAATACTTAAGAAATCAATCAGTGAAATAGATCACAATAATACCTACATACATCCTCAGCTCTTCTTGCCTCTGGGTTGATTCATTACTCCACAGACATTCACTAGCTTTTCTTCTTCTTTACTTTCAAAATAGAACTTTTCATTGTTCTTGAGTTCTTAGTAGTCCTCATTGTTTGCTATGTTCAGAGAGTCCGGTTTTATCCCAGGCTTTTCCAAACAATGGCAATGGGTTTCTGATCCTACTGCATGCACTGGCTTTGTGGGAGCCTAGGCAGTTTGGATGCTCAACTTACTAGACCTGGATGGAGGTGGGGGTTCCTTGGACTTCCCACAGGACAGGGAGCCCTGATTGCTTTTCGGGCTGGGGGGGGACTTAATTGGGGGAGGGCGAGGGAAATGGGAGGCAGTGGCGGGGAAGAGACAGAAATCTTTAATAAATAATTAAATTTTTTTAAAAAAAAACAAAATAGAACTTTTCATGCAAAATATTCTGATTCTGGTTTTTCTTTCCCTGCTCCTCTCAGATCCTGCCCACCTCTCCAGTCACCTAAAGCAACATTTATTCTTGCTTGCTTTCATTAGAAACGATCTCCTTGGGTAGCAGCAGTTTTCAGAAGCATTGGTATCAAGTTATTTTTCTCTTCTTTTCAATTGCTTTTCTTTTTTTTTTTGTAACTAACATGTGTGTTTAAAGAGGCAAGAAAAGCAATTCTACGCTTTTTGAAAGGAGGTAAATGAATGCCCAGAAAATCATGAAAATATCAAGTTTATATAACTGAATTTCAAATTTCAGAATGTTAGTTCAGACCCTGTAACCAAACTGTCATTTCCTACACATTCCTGTGTATGATGGAGAAGTTTTTTGGCTAGTTCCAGTTTGAGTACTCAAATGTATCAGAATTTCCCCAAGAGAGAGAAGATTATTTTGTTTTAGAGGCATTTTATTTAGATAACGAAAAAGTATTAGATGTTTAGAAGCAGTCAGTGTACAATGAAAGAGACCAAAGCAGTTACTTTATCATGTATTTCTTTTTCTTCACAACTAAGAGAAAGTAGACATTCTGCTATCAGGGAAAAGTCACAAAAATACACCAATATATTTTTCTTTTCCATATATAGTTACTAGAAAGGTAAGTGTAAAATGTAAATTGTATGTTGACTTGTTCATTGATGACACTGGGATGATCCTAACTTGCAATGTTTAAGTTTTATTTGATTTTTTTTTTTTTTGGATTATGTCCTTTAAGTTTGGGTCACTCAGAAAGTCATCAGCTTTCTAATAAATTGGATCAGTTGAGTATATTTGTAGTTTATTTGCTTTTTACTCTATGAAGAGATTAGATTAGTAATTTCAAAATGCAGATGATCAGCATCTGTTAGTTTGCTTTTTTGTAATTTGTCTTTTGAATGACCTTTAATACTTTACTTAGGAAAAAAACGTTGTTTTGATAGATCTTGAGGTAGATCTATACCCAGATGCCTGAGGGAGTGAACCACAAATTGCTATAGTAGCTCTACAAATTTACATTCTCACAAGCAGTGGAGGAGATTTACCCTTTCCACACAAGCTTGCCAACATAACCCGTATTTGTTGTATTGAAATTAGCCATTCTGATTGGAGTACTATGAAATCTCAAAGTAGTTTTGATTTGCATTTCCTTGATAATTAAGACTGTTTAACATTTCTTTTCATGATTCTCAGTCATTTGTATATTTTACTTTGAGAATACTCTTTTAGGTCTGATTGCATTTTTTTAAAATTGGGTTATTTGGTTTATGGTATTGAGTTTTTGATTTTCTTATATATTTTGGGTATCAGTTCAAATGTGTAGTTGGTAAAATTCTTTTCCCATTCTGTACCCTTTCCAAATTATGGTGTTATTTTCCATACAAGAGTTTTTCTATTTAATATGTTTCCATTTATTAATCTTAGTTGATCTTAGTTGAATTATCTCTGTTCTGTTCAAAAAAATCTATTCCTCTGTCAATGAGTTCAAGTCTGTTTCTCACTTTCCTTCTAGGTGAATCTGGCCTTATGTTGAGGTCTTTGGTGTTTGTTTTGTGTTGGGTGATAATGATGAATCTTTGTGCATTCTTTTACATGACGCCTTCAGGTTTGACCAGCACAGTTAGATGATGAGGCTGTCTTTTATCCTTTGCATATTTCTAGCTTCTTTGAAAATAAATCAGGTGTCAACATATGTGTGTATTCATATTTTGGCCTTCAGTTAGATCCCACTGATTAGTGTGTCTGTTTTCAAGCCAATATTTTGCGGCCTTTTATCGATATAGTTCTGCAGTATAGTTTGAAGTCAAAGATAGTGATATCTCCTGCATTTAATTTATTTTTCAGGTTCATTTTAACTATCTTTTGTGTGTAGTGTGTGTTTCATACGAAGCTGAAAATTGTTTTTTCAAGTTCTGTGAAGAATTGTGTGTGAATTTTGATGGGGAATTGCCTTGAATCTATAGATTACTTTTTTGTACTATAACTATATTTTTACTAATGAATCCTGCTAATTCATGTGCATGGGGGATTTTTCCATATTCTGATATTTTCTGTTTCCTTTCTTAATGTATTCAAGTTTTTGTTATACAGTTCTTTCAGTTGGTTTGGTAGAGTAACACCAAGATACTGGGTTTATGTTTGTTTTTGTTATTATGCTATTGTAGAAGTCATTGTTCTCCTCATTTCTTTCTCAATCTCTTTGTCATTTGTAGATAGCAAGGCTACTGATTGTTTTTGTGAATTAATTTTATATCCTGCTAATTTGATGAAAGTGTTGATCGGCTATAGGAGCTTATTGGTGGAATTTTTAGGGTCAATGATGTGTACTATTTTATCATCTTCAAATAAAGATACTTTGATTTTTTTCTTTTCCTTGTATTTGCTTTGTCTCCTCCAGTTTTCCTATTGCTGTAGCTAATATTTCAAGTACTACATTTAATAGGTATGTAGAGAGTGGACACTTTGGTCTGATTCCTGATTTTAGTGGAAATACTTTTAATTTCTCTCCATTTATGCTATGTCTGCTGTGGGCTTGCTGTGAATTGCCTTTCCTCTATTGAGGTACGTCTTTTGAATCCATAGTCTCCTCAAGACTTACAGTGAAGTGATGTTGAATTTTGTTAAAATCCTTTTCTGGATTGATGGGTGATCCTTTGGGTTTTAAGCTTCATTCTGCTTATAATAATGTAAATTACATTTATCAATATATGTATGTTTAGGCTTTCCTGAACTTCTGGGATGAAGCACATATGATCATGGTGGATGATCTTTTTCCTGTGTTCCTCTATTCAGTTGTCGAGTATTTTATTGAGAATTTTTGCAACCATGTCCATAAAGGAAATTAGTATGTAATTTTGTTTCTTTGTTGGATCTTTACGTGTTTTAGTTGTCAAGGTCACTGTGGCCTCATATAATGAATTGCACAGTATTTCTACTTCTTCTATTTTGTGGAATAGTTTGAGGAGTGTAGGCATTAGCTTTGAAATTCTTTGAAAGATAGAATTCTGCATTAAAACAATCTGACCTTAGGCTATTTTTGTTGTTGTTGTTATGAGCCATTTAATCACTACTTCTAATTTATTGTGTGTTACAGGTTTGTTTAAATTGACTATCTGATCTTGATTTAAGTTTATAAGATGGTATGTATTGAGAAAATTATTCTTTTGTATTTTCCAACTTGGTAGACTATAAGTTTTTGAAGTATGCTCTTATGATTATCTGGATTTACTCAGCAGCCTTTGTTATGACCTGCATTTCATATCTAAATTTCTTAATTTTAATTTCTCACCTTTTTATTTAGTTAATTTGGTTAAGGATTTCAGTCTAATTATTTTCTCAACGGAATGGGCAAATTTTATTGATTGTCTTTGTTTGTTTCTGTTTCATTTTGATTTCTGAGTTTGATTTTTTCTTGTCATCTACTCTTTTGGTTGTTATTTCTTTTTTTTGTTCTAGAGCTTTCAGGTATGCTATTAAATACTAACATGAGATCATTACAACTGTTTCATGTTGTCACTTAGCACCATGAACTTGCCTTTCGGATGCCCATGCATTTATGTTGTCCTTTCATTTTCATTCAATTTTTTTCTTAATTTCTGTCTTGATCTACTTCCCACTGAGGGTGTGTTGTTGGGTTTTCATGAGTTTTTAAGTGTTCTTCTGTTGTTAATAGGCGACTTTAATTTGTTTTGGTCAGATAGGAGCCAAGCTTTCATTTAAACTTTTTGTATCTGCTGCGACTTTTTTGTTTCTGAGTATATGGACAGTTTTGGATAAAGCTTCATGAACTGCTGAAGCACGGGTATATTCTTTTGCACTTAGTTAAGATGTTCCGTAAATATCTGCTAGGTTCATTTGGTGAATGATGTCAATTAATTCAAACAATTCTCTGTGTGTCTCTGAAGGTCCTGTTCCAGTTCCGAATTTTTCATTTCCATTTTCCAACAGTTTGTGTATTCTTTATTCTATTTTCTTTATTGATTCTGTTTCTACTTTTATGATGGAGGAAGGTCATTGGTTAATTAAATAAAGAAGCTGCTTGCCCTGATAGGTTAAAACAGGTGGGAGGAGTAAACAGTACAGAACTCTGGGAGGAAGAGGAAGTGAGCTCAGAGACTCGACAGCTCTCCTCTTGGGGGCAGATGCCTCAGAGAGACACGATGCTCCACTCTTGTGGGCAGAGGCAAGAGCTCTGCTCTCTGAGGCACAGGCGATGAAGCTCCGACCCAGGATGGACATAGGCTAGAATCTCCCTGGTAAGCCACCTTGTGGGCTACAGCAGATTATTAGAGATGGGCTAGTCCAGGTGCGAGAGTTAGCCTAGAAGAGGCTAGATAGAAATGGGCCAAGCAGTGATTAAAAGAATACAGTGTCCGTGTAATTATTTCGGGGCATAAGCTCGCCAGGCGGCCGGGGTGCAGCTGGAATGCTGGGGACGCAGCCCCGCCGCTCCCATTACTACGCTTTTATGTTTTAGGTAGTTTTCTACATTTCATTACACTTTCTGTGTATGTTGATATCATAAATGGATTATTCATATCTTCTCTAAGGAACTTCGACATATTAATAATAATGCTTTGAATTCCTTTACTTTTGCTCCCGTTATGTAGTATTTCTCATGGTTTACTCATGGAAGGTTGCTAGGTTTTAGGGCACACATATTATTCTGGCTGATATTTATTGTGTTTTTATGGTGGTGTCTAGCTATCTGGGTATGGAATTGATCTTGATACTAAATGTTGATACCTGGTCTTTGTTGAGTAGATCTTTTGTTTCTTGGTTTTGGTTTCTTTCTAGGATATGCTTCTGGATTCTTGCCAAGAGTGACTATTTGGGTCACAGGTAGAACATGTTTCTAGGAATTTGGAGCTACATACAAGGATTGGCAACATTTGTTGGGGCTGAGTGTATTCTCATAAGGAAGGAAAGTTGAGTTTAACAGGGGGATTTTTGGAGTCCCCAAGGAATGGAGAAAGAGATGAAAAACAAGCCCCTGTAAGTGATCTGTCACAGGGCTGGGGATGAGACTGTGGAAATGGAATTTTATGACAGAAAGGACAGTAAAGATTGCCTACCTGATTCCCTATCTTGAATGACCAGTTGGTTTCCAGGAATTGCCTGCCTTGGGTGTGGGTGGGTGAGACAAACCAATGAAGTGAGGGAACCATTCATTCTTCTTCTTATGGATCTTCACATTTGTTCTTTTAATTTTTATTCTTATGTCTTTACAAATTATATTTGTATATATTTATGGAACCAAAAATGTTTCTGTGATTTTGAAAATACAATATTCAAAGATTAGATTAAATTAACATATTCATCACCTCTAGTTTTGAGTATTTTTGTTACAAGAGCTCTGGAAATTTGTTGTTTATAGTCAGCGTGCTATACAACATGTTTAAAATATCAAATTCACCTCTCTTAAGTAAAACTTTGTACTAAATTATTTTTCTTTCAAAAGAACCATGATATTTTGGATGTTTATAATCCTATCATGGAGAATGTACCTGTGTCACCATCACTAGAACCAACAAGGAGTTTTAGAATTTTAAGTTGAATTTGGTTCATTCTAATCATGTGCTCTGTTCTAAAGAGACTGTATGTGATGCAATTACTCTGACATGTTCGATTATGGTAAATATAATATCGCTCCAATAGTAACTTAGAAATCAATTGTCATTTGGAATAGCTTTGTAGGAGGAAAGTTCAAATTAAATCCTCTTAGTGCATTAAAATGCAAATATAAAAGGCGATTCAATAGAATTACATCGATAATAGAACATATAACACAAATGGAAATTCTTCCCAAATAATTAAGTTGTAACTATATAAATCACTGATGTGTGCATTTGAGTTTTGATCCTTTTCTGCATGCCTTAAAGTTCATTAACTTTGGAGCACATTAGAGCACACTTTGTTTATCTCCCACAGACCAGTGGGTAGGCAATTCCTTCTTACTGACCACAGAGGCTTTGATTGCATTGACCTAACTACAATGGAAACTTTAGATTCTGCTGCTTTTGTCTCACATACATTTATTGAATTTAGAAGTACTCACAGTACCCTAAACTATTGTTTTAAGCTTTCCTCAGAACTAATTTTTCGGATAAAAGGTAAAATGCCATGAGAAAGTAGTGTTATGATTCAGTTTTGACAAAATACAAAAAGCTTTAGACAAGGTTCTTCAGTTTAGAAACACTGTGGATGTAGAAGTTTACTTTAAAGAGTATGTGTGTGTCTGTGCGTGTGTGTCAGTGTTTGTGTGTCTGTTTGTATGTGTGTGTCTGTGTGTGTGTGTGTATGTCTGTTTCTGTGTGTATGTCTGTGTGAGTGTGTGTGAGTTTGTGTGTGTATGTGGTGGTTGTATGCACTTGACCTGACATGTAGTAACATTTGAGCTGTTAAAATGTAAGATTTTAAACTTAAGTATTTTAAACTGTGTAAAGTGATTTAAAAAGTTTGGCCACCTTAAAAAATTATCCCTGTTCTGGATAGAGGCCAGGTAAATATTGAAATAAAAAGAAAAAGTAATATATTTTAAATTAATAATAATATTGACTATAGATCTTATTAGCATGAAATGTTAATTGTGTTGAGAATTTAATTCATATATATTTCTTTACACTGTATACTACATTCATTCACACATATTTTTTATATGTGTATGAGTAACCATATATGCTTCTTCATATACATATGTGTATATCTTTAATATACATTAAAAGTAGTCTTTCATATTCATATATCTATTTTTGTTTTATTTAATTACTATTTTTTATTGAAAAATATTTAAAAATATAATATATTCTGATTATGGGTTCTCCCACAAACTCTACCAGATTCTCCCTACTTCCCCACCTACTGAAAATCATACCCTTTCTTTCTCTAAAATATAATAATAATAAATAAAATGTGATAAAAACAAAACAGATAAAACATTTAAGTGATTACATATTACATACCATAATTTTTCCTTTTGGGTCTTTTACCTAACTCAGGTTGATTCTTTTTTTTCCCCCTCTCAGGTTGATTCTTTATCTCCATCATTTACCTGTAATTTTTTTATCTTTTCTTTTTCCTTCCTTCCTTCCTTCCTTCCTTCCTTCCTTCCTTCCTTCCTTCCTTCCTTCCTTTCCTTCCTCCCCCATCTTTCTTTATTTGTTTTTTTTTGAAACAGGTTTTCTCTGTAGCTTTGGAGCCTGTCCTAGAACTCACTCTGTGACCAGGCTGGCCTTGAAGTCACAGAGACCCACCTGTCTCTGCCTCCCGAGTGCTGGGATTAAAGGTGTTCACCACTACCACCTAGCTTTATGATTTTTTTATTAACAGCTGAGTGGTAGTCTATTCTATAAATGTGCCACAGTTTCTTTATCCATTTATCTAATGATAGACAAAGTGTTTCCACTTTCTGTCTATTACAAAGGGAGCAGCAATGAACATAGTTAAGCAACTGACTCTGTAGCAAGATATAGAGTCCTTTGCTTGTTTTTTTGGAGTGGTATAGATGTATCCTGAGGTAGATCTAGTCCCAGCTTCCTGAGGAAGCCACCCACTGATTTCTATAGTCGCTGTACATGTTTGCATTCCCACAAGCAGTGGATGAGATTTTTCCTTTTCACATATGCTTGCCAGCATGAGCTGTATTTGTTTTATTAATGTTGGCCATTCTGGCTGGTCTAAGATGAAATCTCAACATAGTTTTGATTTTCATTTCCTTGATGACTAACAATGTTGAACATTTATCTTTGTGCTTCTCATGTAATTTCCTCTTCTGAGACTATTCTGTTCAGATATGTACTCCGTTTTTGATTAGCTTATTTGTTCTCTCGATGTCCAGTACTTTAGTTGTTTGTATATTTTAGATATTAGCTCTGAATTGGAGGTATTGTGGGTAAAAAATCTCTTTTCCATTCTGTTGCCTGCTACAGTGTCCAAATTATGGGGTCTTTAGCCATACATAAGCTTTTCTATTTAAGAGTTCGGATTTGATAATTGTTCCCATGCCATCAGAAAATATTTTTGTGACAATAATTTCAAGATTATTCTGCACCCTTTATTACATCAAATTCAGTGTTTCTTCCTTGTGTTGTGGTCTTTTATCCATTTGGAGTTGTGCTTTGGTGCTGGGTGTTAAGAAAGAATTTATGTGTGTTCTTTCACATGCATCTATCCAGTTTGTTCAGCGTTAGTTGATGTGGCTGTCTTTTTTCTTTTTTGTTCCAGTGTGTAATTGGCTTTCTTTCAAGCAAAAGTCAGGTATTCCTTGGTGTGTACCTTCAATTAGATGTAACTGATCAAGTGTCTGTTTTTATGCCAATATCATCGTCTTTTATTTTTTAGGATTTTTATACCTCCCCTGTTTTTTTTTTTTTGTGTCCATATGAAACTTAAAAATGCCATGTTAACTTCTGTGAAAAATTGTTTTGAAATTTTGATGGGGGTTGAATTTAATATATAGATTTTTCTGGTGCTTTTTGCAGAAAGACTATTTTAATTATATTAATCTTCCTATCCAACAGCACCAGAAGTCTTTACATCTTTTGATATCTCCTTTAATTTCTTTCTTCAGTGCCTTCAGCTTTTAACCATATAAGTCTTTCACCTTCTTGGTTAGAGTTTCCAAAAAAAATTGGGCTGTTGTGAAGGGTTTTGTTTTCTTGATTTCTTTCTTAGTCCCACTGTCATTTATTATAAGAAGGCTACTGATTTTTTCTTTTGAGTTAATTTTGTGTTCTGTGTCTTTGATAAAAGTGTTCGTCATCTGTTGGAGTTTCTTGGGTGAATTTTTAGGGGCACTTATGTATACTATCATGTTATGTGTGAATAAAGATACTTTGATTTCTTCTTTTCTTATTTTTATCCATTTGATCATCTTCAGTTATCTTATTGATCTTCCAAGATGTCAAGAACTATATTAAATATGTGTGGAGAAATGGGACAGCTTTGACTTGGTCATGATTTTAGTGAAATTACTTTTGGTTTCTCTCCATTTAGGGTCATGTTGGCCTTAGGTTTGCTGTAAACTGTCTTTACCATGCTAAGATATATCCCTTGTATCTCTTATCTTCAGTACTTTTGTTATAAAGTATTTTGCATGTTGTCAAAGACCATTTCCATATCTAATGAGATCTTCCTGCTGTTTATATATTTGTTTATTTATAAGGTACACAATACTTACTGATATATGTATGTTTAACCATTCTTGCACCTCTGGTATAAAATCTAATTTATCAAGATTTTTTTATATTTAGCATTTTTTTTTGCCTGCTGTATCCAGTTCTTCTGTCCTATCTTTAATGCCCAAGATACTATCTTCAGTGTCTTGTATTCTCTTGGTGAGTCTTGCCTCTGAGATTCTTGCTCAATTTTCTAAAATTTTTATTTATTTATTTATTTCAATTTAGCTTTCCTTTGCTAGGTCTTAGACTATTTTATTCATTTAGTTTCAATTTATGTATATTCATAGATTTTTAAAATAGATTTATTATTTTACTTTATAACGTTCTCTATTATATGTCTAAAAGATATTTTAAGATTTCTTATTTTATGCATTAATCATGCTGCATTTTTCAAGGCCCAGGGTATGTGAGCACTATTTGAATCATATTATATTGGCTATTACTGTGTTTTTACAGTGTTATCTAGGGATCTTTTTTAGGATGATTTTAATTCTAGGTGCTGATATCTGGTTTTGCCTTTGTTGTGTGGTATTTCATTCCCTGGTTTCTGTTGTCCTCTTTGGTTTTTAGGATGTCTACTAGCTGTGTGTTACCTGGTGTAGAAGGCTTCTGGGAGAGTGCTAGTTGTTGCCACTGGGTTTTCTGTGTACAATATGTTTCTAGGTATTGGGAGCTGATTCTTAGTAATGGGTACGAGCTAAAAGGTGTGGACTATTTGAAGTGGTCCACCTGAGTAGAGATAAAGCAGTGTGTAACTCCATGATGTTTAGTTCCCAAGCAATAGAGGCAGAGAATGCGGAGAAGCCATAGCAGGTAGTTTCCTGCACAGAAGGGGTAAAGACAGATTGGATTTAGTGGAGAGGAGGGAGAATGAAGATCTGAAGCTAGCCTACCTGCTTTAATAGCCTATTTGTTGCTCTGGCAGAACTGACTAGGAGTTCCAGGAATGCCTACTAGAATTGTAGGCTGGATAAAGGGATGAATAGAAAGGAAAGCTGAAATAACTTATTTTATTTTTTTTATTTTATTATTTATTTTATTATTATTATTTATTTTATTTTTCTTTATTTTCTTATTTTTTCTTTCTTTTCTTTTCTTATAAAATTACATGAAGTTTCTGATTTTTTTAAATAAGAAACTATTTGGTAATAAATGCCTATTGGAGAAAGAAAAAAAAAAGAAAGGAAAGCTGAAGAAAAATATCTGTGCTATTCACTGGCAATGAGGGCATCAGGAAGAGGAGGTTGCATGAGGTGGAATGCAGTGGGGTGGAGCAGGGAGACTGGGAGATTGGGTTTGGAGGAAAGGAGGGAGGTGAACAGCTGCAGTTAATCTACCTGCTTCCCTGGCCTACATATGGAAGGATGTTCCTTGGAAACGCCTACTGGGTATAGCATCTGAGATAAAGGAATGGTTGGCATAGTTTTTGCATTAAAGCTCTTAAAATACTGTAGCCCTCACTATTTGATAGCCTAATGTGTGTCAAAACAACACGTTGACTACTATATGTATAAAATTGTACATTGTCTTAAATGAATTCCTGGTTACAATAGATAAAAGCTGAAGCAGAGAAAGCTTAAATAGCATGATAAAATCCAATAGTTAGTAACTAGCAGAGTCCAAATACCTTTCACTAAAGTATGCATATAAGTAAAGAGACAATGCTTATAGTTTTGTGTCTTACTTTTTAACAAGGAATTAGTCTGTGTGTTTGAAATACTTACCTTACGACACTAAGAAGGACTCCAAATCATTCTAATATAATGGAGAATTGCAAATGTCATTTAAAATGCTTATTTTATGTAAAAGATATTTCAATAAGAATGGTCACTCTTCATGCGTTTTCCATGGTTTTTAAAATTAGATGAGCTTTCTTTGGTAAGGTTCACCTTGTATTATTTTTCTAACTGTACGTGCATGACCTCCAGTATCAGAATCAAGCTTCTTTAATTGCCAATGGAGTGTATTACAGTACATGCTCATTAAGGTAATGAATCCAGTTACATGCCTAATTAAAATTCTACAACTCTTAAGACTTCTTTTATAATACCAACCTTTCTCATAAAACTGCTTCCAATTCAGGTTGGAGGTAACTTTTATTTTCTCCATCTATCATTACGTTGAAGAATGGGAAGACTCGCATTTATATTTATTATGTGCATTGTCAGGATACTTAGTACTAAGTATTCCAAATTACAGTGCACAAAAACTAGCATTTGGCAGTGAATGATGTGTGTGTGTGTATGCACGTGTGTGGGGGCATGTGTTTTGGTTTTGTGTATGTGTGTGTACAGGCTGAATTTTTTTTTTTGGTTTTTCGAGACAGGGTTTCCCTGTGGCTTTGGAGCCTGTCCTGGAACTAGCTCTGTAGACCAGGCTGGTCTTGAACTCACAGAGATCCGCCTGCCTCTGCCTCCCGAGTGCTGGGATTAAAGGCCTGCACCACCATCGCCCGGCCAGGCTGAATTTTTTTGTGCAGTATTAAGTACTTTCCTAACTTATCTAAATATGGATCCAATTTGTCACTCTTGAATGCTGTCTGTGTTTATTTGCTATTACTCTAACCAATCTTCTCCTCTTTCCTGATCATTTATATAGGAATTCTTGCATGCCTAGTCTTCAACAGTATAGTTGTAAAAACCTAATTCTGCTCTGCTTTTAGTCTTTTGTAGTTTTTCTTTTTTTTTCAGACATATTTTCAATTTCCTTCTTTTTGCTTGGTAAATAGAATCTCTCACAAGTCTTCATAGATAAACTTGTCTCAGCCTGACTACTCCTGCGTATTCCACAGAGATAATTTCTAGGGGGTGTGGAGGGAGAGGGAGTCAATTTTGGCTCTTCACTTGTATTTCTGCGATGTTGTAACAGTGTGGAAATTGATGCATGATGATCACACCAACATCTTGGAATTGTGAAGTATATTGATTTAGGAAAATAACCATGAGTATAGGAACTGAGTATACCAAGGTACATTAATCTTCAGGTAAACAGCGAATAATGGCGATCTAAAAAAAAAGTTCCTGACCATAGAAATGTTTATAGAACTCAAAAATCATTAAAGTCATTTTGAAAATTTCCCTGTTAGTCACAAAAGTCTAATTTACTGCTTTAAATTAAAATTCAGATTGAAGTTGGGCACACAATTTACTTAATGCACATATGCTGGGTACTAGATGCTATGCCAGCAGAGTGTTACAATGATAAATAAATAAAGTTAATTTTTGATTTCATGATGGTGGGAATGTTCAATAGTAGCTACATATTTTAAAAAGTTAAGACACGTATAAATGCATTAAGTTATTTGTTAAATTTAACACCAACAAATGCATACACCAGCCACAGAAATAGGATTCTATGGAGTAGGCAGGTAAATTAGTCAAAATATTCAACATCGTTCCCTTCAGGCAGTGGGACTACAACTGATCTATAATTATGCCTCCCTTCATCTATGCATATATTTGAATAAATGTCTACCTTGATGGCATAGACTTTTTACCATAAGTAAAAGTGGAAATTATAATATACATAGTTCAAATGAGTTTTATTGTGTGAGATGGAAGGGTTCTGTTTATAGGTTAGTAGTGTGATAAGTGTAAGAAGTCGAACAAAACTATTCAACCAACTAAAATTAACAAAACCTGAACAAGCCCACGTGGAGGCCTTCCTTGCTTCAATTGTTGCTGTAATGTTCCAGTTAAGAAGGTAATTGCCCAAATCCCTTCTATATGACAATACACATCCACGAAGCTAAGAGCTCATAGAAGTTTTCAGAGTGGGAAGTCAGGCAGTAATTTGTGTAGTTCTTGCGTTGGCAGATGCTAATGCTTCCAAATGCAGAATAGCTTCAATTCCCAGTAGTTTAGCAGCTACACGATTATGTACATGAATCCTTTAGGAAATCGAGGAAACTGTAATAGCAAGCCTAGTTAACAACAGAAGCAAAACACTGCCTGGCTCACTGTACAAGCTTCCTGTGTTAACACTGATTATAAACATTAGAAGCAATGGCGATAAAATATGGCCATTCCATGAGAGCGAGTTGTGAACCTTTATGGGAAAATGACTTCATCAGTCATGATTCTGTTCTATTAAAATAACTCCCCAGGGAACTCCGCGGGACAATACCTCTTTTCTCCATTTCTAGGGCTGGTGAGTGGGACCATGGGATCCCAATCTGCGGGAGCTAAATGAGGAAAGGTTAAATGCATTTCTTCCAATGTCATCACATGATTAAAAACACTCCAGAAAGTCATAAGCTGTTAAGGTTCTTTTCAAGGTTTCTTCTACAAATAAATTAATACTTCAAAACATATTTCATGCCCTTTAAGAGAAAATAGTGTATAATTACTAGCCATGAACCAATTTCAGATTGATAAACACTTTCTGAGAAAGTCTGCGGACAGAGATCTCACATACTGCAAAAGTTGATTACCTTGTGGTACTGAGTACATCTTTGTCTAGGTCCCACTTTTTAATATTACACACTTTGAAACTGTATATTCTAACATACAGCAGCACTTAAAATTTACAGGATTATTCTCATTTTTCAGAAACCATCTGGATAGATATGCGAGAATAAATAAACTATGTAATAGAGATGAAGAATTGTGGGAGTATATGTAGCAGATAAGGTTTCTAGACCTTAAGAAACTTGAAAACCTTTTACTCTCAGTTCTTTATGCAACACTAATGCACCAAAGGCATTTTACTAATCTACCCAATACAGCTTACTATCAGAGCTCATCAAAGGTTTCTGGCTTTCAGGATTAGTCATTTTGTCTAGTGCCAACACCAAACCCACTTTCTACTGAATGTGGGATAAAATCAGAGAAACTCAGAGAGCATCTGGCTTGCCCTGCCCTTCCTTGAATGAGCGAAAGGGTGAACCTCTTCATCTATGCATGGCATTGCTTCTGGCGTTTATTGTTTCAAAGCATCTTCCATCGATGCAGAAGCAATGAAGCATCATTTTATAGCAGCAGTCAACAAATATGGCAGTTGTAGGAAGCCTAGCAAGGCCTAGCAGAATTTTCCTACCAATATTTTACTAGGTAACTGTTAACATTGAACTGGTCTGGGATAAGGGTATTTCAAAGTGTATAGTGTTAGCTGTGTTTATAAATATATTTTCTTTTAAAAATGATGCTTACAGTGTCTCCATCCTCTAAAAATTAAAATTAAAATTAGGGTTAGGGAAAAAGAGAAGAAAGCAAAAAGATATGCATATGAATTACTTAGTATGGCATCTAACATAATCACTCATTATTTGTTTAAAGCATTATTATATTAAACTCTGTAAATCTTGCTATATCCAGGAAGTACTTTTTAATAGGTCTTGTTGATGTAGTATATGAGAGGTATATGAATATAAAAAGGTAGAATTTTAAAAGCTCTATCACCCAAGTTTCTCTTTTATTTAATATTAACTTCTGGTTATTTGGGGGAAAAGGTGCTTTCAGGATAATGAGCTTCTGTTTGCAAAGACCACAGGTATTAAGACCTGCAGAATCCTTCTCAGTTACAGAGAGTGCTCATGTGTCTGGACTTGACTGAGCTTTTTGAAGATTAATGTTCTCAGATCCATGGTTCTATCAAATGATGGAACTTGTGATGCATTTAAGACTAGTCCTTTCTAAAAATAAAACCATGCAGACAGTAAAAACAAATGAAAAAAAGCATAAAAGTTCCCCCAATCAAATACTGATATTTTTCTCACATAGTCTTTACTAAGTGCTTCAAGAGAAGAATATAATCATTATAAAGGACTTTCATTACTTAAAATGGGGTCCTTTCAGAAAGTGACACACTTTCAGGAAAGGGTGGACTGAGGGTTCCTTAGAATCTGTGCATTTTGGATGTGCTTTTACTTTTTTGCCTTCCTAAAACCTGCTTGTAATTCTATCATGCTACATTCTAAAAAACAGAGCATATTTTAAATATTGTGGTTCATTTGTGTAGTCTTATTATATGATTTTGTTTGACTGGCACCTCCTCTTGTATTTATATTTCTGAGAATTATATGCAAAGTTATAGAATATAAAAATTTGTGTTTTATTGCATAGTTTTAGTTAGAATTTGCATTATAGATTTATAAGAATGGGTAATTTCATTCTTACTAATTGTCAAGACAAATATGAGAACATTTTATTTTTCTATTTTATTCTGTTAGCAAAGCAAATCAGTTAGAATGCTTTCTCACTAAAGCATATTCATGATGGATTTGAAAGATTTCAAAGCTATGTGTTAGCTGTGATTTGAATATGGTTCATGCCCTCTGAAAGTCATGTTAGAGTGTTGTTCCCATTTTGAGTTGTTAAAGGTTAGAAACATAATTCAACTCTGTGTTATAGAGATGGGAGGGGGAGCTCTGAGGAGGGATGAAGTTTGATAAGGTCATGAGAGTAGAGTCCTACTGGATACTGACATGATTAAAAGAAGACAGAGACACAGGATGCAAACGTTTTGCCATCAAGGAAGCCATCCTGAGATGGAGCCCTCTGTTGTGTCCCAGAGTAATGGAGCAAAATAAATTTCTTTTTTCATCTAACTAACCCGGTCTCTGGTATTGTATTATTTGCAACATAAAATTCTCTAATGCACAACAATGCTTCTTTTTCTTTTCTAGGGCAAACTGAAAGCAATATTCATTTGATAATTTTGATTGGTGGGTGTTTAGTATTTTTTATACCTTAGGAACTTGCTGTGTAAGTATAAAATCAGAGGTTTCTGTTTAAATAAATATGTATTATTTTGCAAAATAACATAGTAGCTTACAGAGTCTTTCCATACATGGCAAAATTGCTAAAACTTGAAGCACAAATGATATCCAGTAAATTGCTAGCATTATGCATAAAGAGTCAAACTTCAGATGTTCACCTTAATAAAAATGGGTTAATTAAGCCTAAACGTGTAATCTTGAAGAAGAAAGAACTATAATAAAACTAAAATTTGAGATAGCATAATGCCAAAATATGACTTTTCTTTTGTATAAGATTAAACTGTGCCTGTCACATTTTAAAACATTGTGCTTTGTAAATACAGTATAATAAATGATGGAATACATTGTTAGGAAGATCACAGTTAAGAAAATACTAGCATATCTGTCTATCTGCTTACTCTGGATATTCTCTACAGCTTTTATGGCACTGTGTGTGTTGTTTAGTTAGACTCTATCTCAGTGTGTTAGCACTGCTAACGTGGGGAGAGTAGAGATGGTGGAAACAGTACTTCTGAGTCTAAAGACTAACTAGGATTCTGTGACATCCTACTCTCTGGTTCATAGGAGGTGGCTTCGCACTGTGTCTTTCCATCGTGGAAAGGGAAGGAGGCTTTCTTGCATCTTAGTTATAAGGGCATCAGTCTCATTCTGCAGGCTGCCTTTTCATGACCTAACCACCTCAGCAGTTCCTAGCGGCATCTCCTCCACTTCTCAGTTCATCATAGAAATTTGTGAACATTATAAACATTTGTCTCAAAGAAGAATCTTCAGCTAAAAATTTGAAAAAAAATCCACAGAGTATTAGCAAACCTTATATATACATTCTTCTACATGAATCTACATATGTTCTAGGCAAATTACTGAACTTAGGTACCAATAGAACTTACTCAGTCCTACTGACTCTTGTAATGTATTTTTGAGAAAAATATTTAGCAATATAAGTTTAAGGTATTCTTTGAAGATAAAGTTTTAGTGTTCCATGTTTAACAAATTAGAATCATTTGATATGAAGCCAAAGTTATTATGTTAATTATTTATGTCATAAGTAGGAGGTTTTTCTTTAAAAAGAAATTTCTTTTATAATAACCTTCTCAGTCTGTAATTTGGCCGTGGGACCAGAATCTATCCCTGGTGCATGAGGTGACTTTTTCGATCCCATTTGCTATGGTGGGATGCCTTCTCAGCCTTAAAGCAGCAGAGAGGGGCTGGGTCTTGCCTTGCCTCAACTTAATGTGCCAGTCTTTGGTGACTCTTCATGGGAGGCCTTACCCTTTCTGAGGACTGGATGGGGGATGGCTTGAGGAGGGAAAGCTCAGGGTGGGGATCAGGATGAGGGATAGGAGGAGGAACTGTGGTTGGTATGCAAAATGAATAAAAAATTTAAAAAAAGATTTTATATTTTGTCAAAGTACAGTATGTTCACATATCTCGTAGAGTGAAAAATGTAATTTTAAAGAAAATATTCTAATAATTTTGTTTATCCTTTGAGGATGTAGCAAAATAAAAAAATAATAATAGATAAATCACAGAAAAGGAATGGTAGGAGCATAATTTCTGAGGAAGCAAGAGCAGCTGACAACAGCTGAGGATTTATGGGGAGGTAGGCACAGCAGTGTGCCAAGTGACAGCCTGTGAGATAATGAGAGTGAAAACTTTGTATGTCTTTTCTTGGAGGAGGCTACAATATAACTGTTCAAATACAAGTCCTGAGCTTGTGCACATTTTAGCTAAGGAGAAAAGGTATCTACTCACTCAGATGACATTTGTGTTGAACGAGATCGATAAAGAAAACATAACATTTTTTTAACCAGGCAGGCTGAGCCTAGGCACAGCACCTAGAGCTGAGGGACTCAGCATGGCCCACATGGCAGAGACCCCCAGATGGGGAGAAAGGCAACCACAGAAAAGCACCTGCCTCTCAGGCATACATGCACACGGCTCTTCCACAATTTTCCAGACAAACAAATGAATAAGCAAGTAAAACAAATTTATATCACAGAAATAGAATTCAAGATAAGGTCAGCAGACACAAAAATTAGACATATCCAAAATGTTTTGAGAAAGGACTATGATCTAAAAAGAATAAAAATTTACTAAGGGAAGTCAGAATAAATCAAAGAAATAATTTGTGCCTTTAAAAGACAAATTCAAGTTTTAACGAGAATAGCTCTAGACATTTAAGCAAATTTAAAAGATAGATTAAGTATACATCCTATTATATACAACAAGGAAAAATATTGAAGTAAGAGAAACCTGCTTGAGAAATCCATTAAAAGCAAAATTCTTGAAGATAACTGGTGTACACACCTATAATCCTTATATAGGGAGGCAGAGACTGGAGGACCAGAAGTTCATGGTCACACTTTGCTATGTGGTGAATTAGTAGGTCTCATCTCAAGTCTGAGTAGGGTAGAGGTTAAGAGTTCATTCTGAAACCAAGTATGATTCGCCATAGTCTGAAAACACAGATTTAGGTTACCTCAAATAACACATTCTTAAATAGTAACAGTTTGACATTTTTTTTTAGTAACAGAACGAAGAAAGTTGTAAATCATATCACTTTTCAAACACGTTGCTTGAAACATTGTTAGTCAACTTTGCATTACTACACCAAAGTACCTGCACCTGTGGCAACTAGGTTAATAATAATAATAATAATAATAATAATAATAATAATAATAAACCTTCATTCACTCCCCATTGACAGAGCATGGTATTAGAGGTAGTGCACACGCTGCTCAAGCATCTCTTGCTAAACCTAGGAGAGCCAGTGAAAGAGCCTAGTCCTTACAGTTCCTATTGAGGAAAGCCTCCATGGCCTCAGTACCTGCAATAGGTCTCATATGTTAAAGGAACAGAACATATTCTGATACAATGCTCTTGGAGCAAACCCTGTGTTGCCAAAATTTTCAGCTCTCATCTCAAAGGGGATAAGAGATAGTTTATTCTGAAGCCAAGCATGACCATGATCTGAGAACACAGATGTAGATTACTCCACATTCCATGTCATAACATGTTGATAAAGGTTTTTTCAGTAACATACAAGGACAGTCATATAAGACTTGTTTCCAATATATTGGTGAAAACATTAATTAGATGGGTAATAACAAATCAAGGGAAATGTCAGCTATAGGCAGTAAATGCTGTCTGATGATATTTTTAGCATTTTAGTTGATTGAAATTAGGGTTATGTTAAGTAAATAAACTTCAAATGGTTTTATTTGTTAGTCACATGAGGTTAGGTAAAACACAGAAGTAGGCAAAGGATGGCTATTTGGAGATGTAAAGACAGACCAGTATGAATTCTAAGTAGACTTTGGATCTGTAACATTCTAACTTCACAATTTTTAAAGTTTTACTCATTTATTCATCCTTGCAGGAGTTTTGGTGGAAAGTGTGACTTTTTGACAGAAATGCTTACTTGCTTACTCTTATAATATGGAATCTTGGGTAGGGTTATTCTTGCCTGCTTTGTTCAGAGTATTAAGAATATACTCAATCCAGTGTTCCAGTGTGGGTCTCTGTCTCTATCTCCATCCAT
>NC_022009.1:118775611-118778528 GCF_000317375.1 Microtus ochrogaster
TTTTTTTTTCTCAATAAAAAATAAAAGAAAAGAAAAGAAAAAAGAAAAAAAAAGAATATACTCAATGTTTTACTGACTGCGCTGGTTCATCCTAGGGCTGGTTGGTTTCTTCTTTACTTTCCATATGACCCTGTATGTCACACAAGAAGTGTGACATAGGACACCTCGGTGTGGAGCATCTTAATTATCTACTACCTTTGCTTGCACAGCTGACACACGTCTTTAGGAAATCTAGGAAACACTTTGGTAATGACCATCACTAACTCTCAACTCCTTTCCTATAATACCTTCAGGTTCTGGAGAATGACCTCAGATGCCTCTGAAACTCTCCTAACGCCCGTGATTAGGCCATTTTCCCCATGACATTTAGTTTTAAATAGAGAGAAAATTAAGTAGTTCCCTGTGCACCACTTCACTGTAAAACTCTTGACATTTTTTTCTTTGATAATAAACACTGTCCTAGGCTTAAGGAGCACAGGTTGTAAGAGGTTTTGCTATTATACAGGTTGGGCTGAAATCTGACTTTGACAGAACGGCAGAGATTCTTTAATAGGATGTGTAACACAGTGCCTTTGGGATTTCAAGCAAAGTCAGTCCTAAGAGCTGTATTCCTCTTTAATTTGCATCTTAAGTGCTTATCATGGTCAAAAGCAATGGATCCAGAAGAGACTGTAAAAATTTCTTCATTTCTTTAATCAGGGCAAGATTTCAAGGTCATATGATGTATTATTTTAAAACTCTTAAAACATCATTTTTTATACTCTATCAGGCACATCTGAATGCAGCTCAGATATAAAGGAGGGTAATAACTCTTTCTCACAGAGTACATGTGAGATGCTCAATGAGGTAGAACCGTAGTGTGCTGGAGAAAATATATAGCGGCGGTAGTTTGAATGGGTACTTCTAATTTGCATGATAATGTCTGCCTTGGGTCTATTCTGCAAAGAGACAAAGACTTTCTCTCTACTTCCTCTTCATTTCTCATAGTTTTCTTTTAATAATAAAGTGTGAGAGGAAAATACTGACGAATGTTCTGACTACACCATGTTTTCACCTGAAAATAAGGGATGGATAGAGGAAAATACCAAAGAGGACAAGAAGAGGCGTGGCTTGGACATGGGAAGCGTGAGAACATAATGTAACTTAAGGTATCAACAGGCTAGTTAATATGAAGGGAGATTGACAAGCATGCGGGGTAGTAATCAGCTAGTGAAAGCTCAGTGCAGTGAGACCGGCAAGGCCAGTTTTAGACAACCTGTTTAGGATCAAGCTCTCTTGCCTTTTGCCCTACAGTCAGTTTCTGCCAAGTAGTGTGGGTATTTGACCCAAAATGGAACATATTTATGAAGAAGCATCTTCAGTTTATCTACAGTAAGAAGGAATGGTTTAATTTCAAACTTGTGTGAAAGTAAAGTAGAATAAGGAAATTTAAATGCATAAAATAAAGTCTTACAAAATCAGAATAGTTTCTTCTGTCCACTGTCACAGTTAAGTGAGTGATCATCCAAGAGCGAGGTTTACTGGCAGAACACTGACATGTGCCACCTTGTCTTGGACCCATGTTGACATGTCATTACTCAGTCATTTTGTTTTAAGATGTAGCATATCTTAAACCAATAATGTCAAACTTAAACCACCTTTGAAAAATCACCAAGCTTTTTTATTGTAAAGATAAAACCCATTACAGTTGCTTTAGTAAGGTACATAACAAGATAAATAAAGCTTATTTTTAAGACTGTCAACTGAAAATTCGTCAAAAGTAGATATACAGAGTTAATTTCAGTACTGCCAACCAAATTCAGGCTTTGTGTGTTCAAGGCAAGAAATTTGCTGCTCCATCATTAGAATTAATTTCATTTGAGGCCAAATATATTATATTTTAATGATCCAATTATGGTTGAAATCAAAGAAAAGCCTGAGGACCTCTTCTGAGAAACAGTTAATGAGTCATTGTCTTTTGTTTTGTATAAAACTATTTAAAGTTATACTTTACTATATATAATATGAAGCTCCAGCATGTCTCAAGATTATTCAGATTTAAAATTTTCTTTATTAATTTAGTTAAATACAAAATTTCATTTTGTTTAACAGTTGTCTATGAGGGCTTCAAATTACAATTTGAACCATATCTAGTTGTGTGTAACTTAGTAAGTTTCTACATGATAGCACATATATGTATTTCTATCAACACATATGTGTATGTCTATACGGTTATTTAAACATCCATTGTCTATGCATTATCTACCTACCTATCTATTGATTGATCTGTCTGTCTGTCTGTCTGTCTGTCTGTCTGTCTATCACCACCACCACCATCGTCATCATCATCTTTCTATCAATGAAACAAAACCATTTATGGTCAGTTTGATTCATTTGTGCTTTATTATTTTAATTTGTTAAAATTTCCCATGGAGAAAATATGCAATAAGTTCTTCAGTCATTTATTTATAATATAAGGCTGCTAGAAGCCTGTGGATTTGGATGGCATTATGACTGCAGAGATGTGTAGCTTCTAAGCAATGCCCTTAATAAACATTTTGATATTTCCTTTGGGTTTTTAGAGAGTAAATTGGTACTAGTTGGTCATATTGGTGCATTTGGGTAATGGGGTTCCAAAATCAGAAGAGGTGGTTCCACTAGACCCACTTTGTAGGATGGAGAAATGCACTCTCCTTACTGACTATCATTTCCCTCGTGTGTGGAAGTAAGGATTGCATGTCATTTCTGATAACTGATATCATGTTCTGTGTTGAACAATGTTAGTCTTGATTAAATTTTCATCTTTTCCTAATCCACTATCTCATTTTAATTTAATGTTAGGAAGTAATCTAGCTACACATATCTATCCGTCCATCCATATCTATCTATCTATCTATCTATCTATCTATCTATCTATCTATCTATCTATCTATCTATC
>NC_022009.1:118778628-118806601 GCF_000317375.1 Microtus ochrogaster
ACTATCATTGATGTTTCTGGGTACATGTGCCATGGTATGCATGTGGAGGTCAAAAGACAGCTCTGTGGAGTCATTTTTCTCCTTTTGTCCTTGTGTGTTCCAGGAACCAAACTTAGGTTGTCAGTTTTGTGAATTAATTGCTTTCACCTCTGTGCCATTTTTCTACCCCTGTAAAATTTGTTAATTGTTTTGAGAAACCAAACATTTATCACATCACGTGCTTTAAATACCGCAATATTTTCACGAATTTTATTTGCCAGAGTTCACAAATCTTTGTAAACATATTAAGAGTAGTCAACAAAAATGCTTTTCCTTAGTACAAACTTAAATGTCTATGCATTTACCATACAGTCTGTCTTTAAAACAGCAATGAATATTATAACCCAAATTTAGCTTCCTTCTTTTTTTCAGTTTCTAATAAAGCTGTTTATTGAAAGGTAGAATCAATTAGAATTGGGACAGTTTTGTTCAACTTAATGATTAAGCTGTCCTGGGGGTAAATATTCCTGTTTTGAAAGTGAAATTAAAAAAATAATCATATTTTTTTTTACTCAAAATTAAAATTCTCTTCTACTCTCACATGCTGAGAAAAAGAAATACTGAATGGTTTATATTTTTTTAAGCCCAGAATACTACAAATAAAAGTCCGGACAATTGTCATGGGAAATAACATGGAATTCAGAACCACGAAAAGCTCTGTCACCATGGGCTCAAGCAAATCCCTGCCCTATTTGGACGTGGTCCCAAAGCCATACCCTTCTTATGTGTCTTGTTTTGCCATTTACCTAAATCCACAGGTAGTATAAAAGAAAACCCCCTTTCCAAAGTGTTCTTTAATGAGAATTACATTTTTCTTTTCCAGGGTTTTTTTTTTTTTTTTTTCAGAAGCACTATCATGTGAAAAAAAAAGTAGAGCTATAGAACGGAAGCATGAGTCAAATGTGATTGGGTTTAGCTTGGGTCACACATACACCCTTGAAAAGTAGCTAACTTTCTTAACTGGAGCATTTTATCACCTAGAAATGTCTTCTTTATATATAACTTATGTGTAAGAAGTAATATCAAAATATCCCAAAGTTATTTCTAGGATGAAATACCGTGCAGTATCACTGACGTATGTCTAGTAGGACAGATATGGTCTACTTCCCTTTCTGTTTGTTCTTGTTGCTTATCCCAGGTAAGGCAGAGATTCTTAGCTATCTAAGTAGCTTTTGCTTTTGATGATTTTGGGTAGCCTGAATGTCTGAAGCAAGTGAGATGCTGCGGAACGCATATCTTTTTTATGAGACTTCACTGCCTAAATGGTGAATGCATTTTGCTTCATAAAACTGGGTTATTTGAAGAATGTTCAAGCACTTTTTAGTCGGGCACTAAATTGTAGTACCGCATAGAGATCAGCATGTCCCTGTGAAATTAAGTTTGGCAAAAAGATGAGAATGGTACAAGAGCTTGCCTAACGTATTCAAAGAATGTTTTTGTTTATTTTTATTTCAAATGTGTCAAGGAAGAAAACCTGTTTGCCCTGGGTAGGGAGGCCTTTAAAGGAACCTCCTACGGAAAGCCTTGTTTTGTGTGCAGAAAAAAACAAAATCTGTTATGCATGCAGCAACTCACTTCTTAGTTGAATTCACCGTCAACCTAAACAAATGTTTTCAATGAAGTGAAGAATATTAAGCCCCTTAATGGATTTTAAATTAATTACTAATCACTATTCATTTATTTATTCAAATATATTTACTGAACATATACCCTGTGTTAACTTGTGCTCTAATTCACATAAATAAATAAAATTCCTGTCTCTGAGTTAATTTTTCATTTAAATACAGATGAAAAACTAAGCCAATTATTACATAGAGTATCAAACATTGACAAGGGTTGTGATTTCAAGTTATTCTATTGCAATAAAATTTTCACTTATAATTTTTCCTAAAATGTCCTTTTTACTATCCTAAATTTCTTTAACTTCTAGCTAGAATCATTTAACCTTCTATTTGGATTAAACATATCTGTAAATTCATCTTTGAATTTTCTTTCTTCTTCAGACACATTCTTTCCCATCTTATAAATGGATTATATAATCTATAAATACCAAGTACATGGTTATTATTTCTTTCTAGTATGTACTTGGTGAATTCCAGTTTCCTGTGTCCTGAAACCTGTTTGTTACTCCCTTATATACATTGGGCTAGAGATTATAAAGCATTTTGGGATAAATTATAAAAAAGAGATAATCACAAGTTCTTTCAACTATACACTTGTACACATCTATGAGTCCACTCAGAAGTGATGAGTTAGCGTAGATAATTAGACCAATGGCTCAACTTAAGTTATACACTGAGACTCACAGGGGCAAGCCCTCTGACTCAGGGAATTCTAGAATCCAGTGAGGGAAAAGGTCTTAGTGGTCCAGTAGTCTTCCCTCCTGCTTTAGAGTAGAGCAAAGATTTGGCCAAGATGAAGTTCCTAGGCACACTGTCGATACTAACAATCCACTTTTACTTTTACTCGAATGGAATGAGAACCTGTCTGGAACAAGCACGAGTTAAAGGAGTTACAGAAAATGTCAGCAGAGGCCACCAAGGCTGCTGTGACATTGTCAGAGACCAAATGAAGGCACTGATGCTAGCTCCTTGAAACTTTACCTTTTTCCCTAAGGCAGTGTTAAGAGGTGCTTTGATGGAGTGATGTGGGATTCCCCTGTGTATGTTGTGAATACCATTGGTTAATAAAGAATCTGCTTTGGCCTGTGATAGGGTTAAATAAAGCTAGGGAGGTAAAACTATACTGAATGCTGAGAGAAAGAAGCTGGAGTCAAGAGATGCCATAAAGCTGCTACTGGGAACAGACATGCCAGAAACTTGCAATTAAGCCACAGCCACGTGGGAATGCACAGATTAATAGAGATGGGTTAAATTAAGGTGTAAGAGTTAGAAGAGTTAGCCAATAAGAAGCTAGCCCTAATGGGCGAAACAGTGATTTAATTAATACAGATTCTGTGTGGTTATTTTGGGGCTCAGCAATGGGAAGAAAGAAGCAGCTCCCTACAAGAATGGAGAGAGAATCATCTGAAACCACCATAGCTAGGCCTGAAAACCACTTTTCCTGACTCCTTATTTGATGAGATTATCAATTTTCCATCATTTGACAGCTTTTTTCCAATCATAGATAGAACAGAACAATTCCTTCAATGTCTTAAATTATATTTTGTTTTTCCTATTCTTTAGAAGACCCATTTTATTTATTTTGCACAATTATAAAAATGAAGTTCTGGAGAAGTATAAATAAATCCAAATCATACAATTTTGAATTTTGAAGCAAAGTAACAGACCTAGATGTTACCACCATAAAAACATGGCCTGTTGTGTCATATTATGCAAGGAAATATTTTCTCCTGCTTTTTTGGGTATTTTTCCCATTTTAGATTATTTGACAAATACTATATTTTATAATTAATTTTAGAAAATGTCATCCTTCATACCTATGCTGGCTAGTTTCATGTCAATGTGATGTATGCTAGAGTCATCTGAGATGTGGAAATTCCAACTGAGACAATTACCTGCATAAAAAGCAGCTGTAGGGCATTTTATCAGTTAGTGATGGATGGGGAGGGCTCAGGCTACTTGTCTAGGCTGGTGGTCCTTGATTCTGTAAGAAAGCAGACTTAGCAAGGCATAGGGAGCAATCTAGTAAGCAACATCCCTCCATGGCCTAGGCACCGTGTCCTGTCTCCAGTTCCCTATTTTGTTTGAGTTCCTGTCTTCACTTTTCTCAATGGACTATGATATGGCAATCAAGTAAATCCTTTCCTCTTAAAGTTGCCTTTGTCATGATTTATCATGACAGCAATAGAAACCCTTACTCTACGCCTCCCCTTGACACCATTATTTTCAACAAGTCATCATCATTTTGTGTATAACCCACTATGCTTAATTGGAGCATAGGTGCTAAGCTATTCAGTCAGAGAAAGACTGTATCTGTGGCTATACCACAAAAGTAAGTGACATTATAATAGTCTCTTCCATGATGAAATGTTGATAGGCCAAACATTATCTTTCACAGATAGCAATGAATACATAGAGTTTTTGAGTGCAATGGCCATGTTCCTTCTTAAAGACACCGTTGTGTTATATATCCATTCTTCATTCTTATAATGTTCCCACTTTGTCTTTTGCTATGTTCCTTGAGCACAGTTACATTTTGAAATGCCTGTATCGTTCTAAGAACATACAATTCCACAGCCCATCTTCCTATCTTCTGAGTATTTCTACCCTTTCTTCCACAATGTTCTCTAAGCCTTAGATCGGGGATATTGCACCTTCCCATTTGGCAAAACATGCAATCATCACTTTGTCTCATATTTTTTTGCGTATTTTGGGATTTTGAATTAAGTGCTATCTGCTGTCATGGGAAACTCCTCTGATAAAGACAATACCTTTATTTTAAGAAATATATTCTACATTGTTGATCTAGAATTATTCTCTTTTTGTGCCCATGGGTTCAGACTTTTCTGATTTGTATCCCCATGATCTATCTCCTTTTTTGGTCTCTTTGTTCTAGCTAGGTCCTCTAGAACTATGTTGAATAGATATGAAAAGAGTGGACAGCCTTGTCTTGTTCCTGATTTCAGTGATATCACTGTGAGTTTCTGTCCATTTAGTTTGATGTTGACTCTTGGCTTGCTATATTTGGCTAGAGAGATGGTTCAGTGGTTAAAAGCATTGCCTGTTTATCCAGAGGTCCCGAGTTCAATTCCCAGCAACCATATGGTGGCTCACAACCATCTGTAATGAGATCTGATGCTCTCTTCTTGTCTATAGGCATAAATACAGACAGAGCACTGTATACATACTAAATAAATAAAATCTTAAAAATTAAACATCTTTATTCTTAAAGAGGAGTTAGAGTTAAAGTTTATAAGCATATTTATAATTGCATTACCTACATTTAGAGTATCAGTCATAATTTATTTATCTTTCTAGTCTACCTTGTATTGAATTTTCCCAGAGAATTTTTTTTATCAAATCCTACCTTTTTTTATTCTATATTTTATGAGACTGATTTAAAAAAGTACTGGTGTTATTTATCAAAAGAGGGTAGTGTTCATGTCTATTTATTACATAGTCACACACCAGAGAGCTCTGATTCATTGTGTAAGGATTTCTTAATGGTATTGAAATTTTTGATATATTTCTTTATTATATAAAGTATTTTATTTGATTTTCAAAATTCTAATTTTGACAGGTAAACAATAAGGATGTTTAAGTCCTGGTCAGCTGTCTTCATTCTTGGAGTCATCTTCCTGGAGTCCGAAGGAAGGCCAACAAAAGAATCAGGATATGGCATTAAATCCTACCAACCTCTTATGAGATTACGACACAAGGTATGACTGAGTTGTCAATCTTATTTACTATTCCTTCAGAGCCATTGATTTCCAAACATGCTTTCAATAATTTTCATTTTCTAAAACAATCCAGTTTTAAAAGTGGGAAATATCAGCAACTGAAAAAATTACAGTTTGGTTAATAAAATAACGTCAGATTTTAAATAGATGTAGTGTGGTTATAAAACTTACTGCAGCAGGTAGGAGCAGGGGTGAGAGATTAATGGTTAAGAGCACATATGGTTGTTTTGAAGGAGCTGTGTTTGGTTCCTGGTTTATCTGGCAGCTCTCAACCATTTACATTCCAGTTCCAGGAGATCTAGCATCCTTGCCAGGATTCTAAGGCAATTGCACACACGTGTGCATAAAACAACAAGGTCACACACATGTGCGCACCACTAAAAATAAAGCTATTCATTAAAAACATAATATATAAAATAATGATTTATGTACCTGTTGGGAGCAGTGAGACCCCAGATCCTGAATTTCTTGTAATCCCCTGATCTGAGTGCCTACAGCTGCTCTGAGCATGAGACCTTCAGGAGTTCCTGATGGCAGGAGAGTGGTTTCTGGTGGGTTTGGCTGGGGCGTGGCTATCTCTATAAAATCTGCCCCTGAACACAATAAAGGGGGCATTCTTGAGGAATTTAAGGATGGTCCGTGTCACCGTGTCTCTGTCTGTGTGTGTCTGTGTATTTTAACCTCCAGCCCCTTGCCCGAAGCTCGGGAACTGTGTGCCAGCACACAGAGCACAGACACAGGGGCGCGGTGCATGGCATATACCAAGAGTTATGACTGAGTCAGTGAGTTAACTTCTATTATTTTCTTATGTATCTTAGAGAGCTTTAAGGTGAAAACAAAGTATTTCTTTAAATCTCTGCAAAGATATACATTCACACACACATACGCACATATGTTTGCAAAATTCAGCTTGAGTAGAAATTGTTGAATTTTTTCATGTAATCAAAAATCATTAAATTTTAGATTCCTTAACATAAAAAGAAAATTGTTTGGGGGCAAATACTTTCTCATGTTCAACTTTTTCAAGTTCAAAACAGGCAAGTTTATCTTATGATATCACATATCTAGTAAATATTATTTTGTGTTGTTTCTTTGCTTTAAAATATATGTATTGAGGTCAGAAACTATATCCATGCTTTTCCTGGTACTGTGTGCACATTAGACCCTGTTGTATTAAACTTTTGGCAGAGAATTGATGGGTACATTATGGCTTAATTATATATATCTCATTGTTTTTCTGAAAAATACAAAACCACAGATTGGGCATCAGTATGAACATTTATGAGAATGTTTTTAGTTAAATTTACATGATAAAATATCAATATATTTATCTATGCAATTTAACCCATTTAAAAAAGACATAATTGAGTGAAATAAGTTGAGAACATACGTGCTCCAAAATTATTGCATCTTAACATTTTTGTTGTATTTATATTTCTAAATCAGTAGAAATGATATATGATTGTTGGCATTTAAAAAGCAGGACAGAAATCGTATTGAAACACATCACTTTTAAACAGCTTTGTTTGACTCTAAGATTAAGCTATATATAAAAGTCACCTAGTGAGAGTTTGTATGTGTGTAAACGTGTATGTGCTACCTGTGTACGTGTGTGTGTGCAGGCATGCACATGTGTGCATGTGTGAAAATGGGTATTTAAAGAGAGAGAGAGAGAAAGTAAACTGAAGAAGCGGTGGAAAGCAAGACAGTAGATAGTGCTTCTCCGTAGTGTCTGCTCCAGTGCCTGGCTCTAGTTGCATTCCCGGGCTCCCATTCTGAGTTTCCTCGGTGAGCAACTGTGACCATGACATCTAAGCCCAATAACAACCCAGCTGCTTTGGTTACAGTGTTCATCGTAGTAGAGAAAGCAAACTAAGACAACCCACATATTCAGCACATTGTGATACAAGCAAGAAGGATTAATTCGTCAGATCATACTGAAATGTTCCAGATATGAACAAATGCATACACATATTTTATCATCTCCAGCTGTATGTATCAAAAATGTGATTAAAATTCATTTGTCTGTATCTCACAGTAAAAAATGAGTAACAATAAACTAGATGTGCTAATTTTAGAAGTCTTAATTATCCTCTAGAAATCCACGCCTGCAGGAGAGCTGATTGTGTGTTTTACTGATGTGTTTATCCCACTGCATTTATGCAGTATCATCTGAGGCCATTCATTAGCACCCAGGAACTGTGAAATGCAGTCACTCCATCCAAAGCCCACAAAGTTCTGCTCTTATTTATTATGTATATTCTTGGACTTAGACATGGCGCACTCTTTCACAGGCCATTTCCCTACACATGGTCATTTAATTGTGGTGTAGTCTGGGGAACAGGACTGCTCTTCCTCTTCATTTGAGTGACATTATTACAGCTCAGAGAGGTGAACTCAAGTGGCTTTCCTGAGAGCAAGAGAAAGCAGCAGTCATCACCATCAAGACAGGAGAATAAGAAGGTGGGGTAGAGGATGGGCAGATGCTCCCTAAAATGAGACACAGTGATCGTAAAGCAACATGACACTGGCCTGAGAGACTTGTTTGCTTTTTAGACCATTGACAGTGTTCCCCCATAAGCAAAACAACTGAATTTTCATATTGTTTTCTGCTCCTGATGGTGGCTGTAGCCTGGCTTAGGGCAGCCTTCTAGCATGAACTCACTAGGAGAAATAGAAATCACCTGGGTTACGGTTTTGTTATCAGAAATCTGCATCATAGGCAAAGTTCAATAATGATAGACTCTCATGTGCCTTGTGAAGAATTCCTTAGCTAGCATGTTAAAGAAAAGAAAGTTGTTTTGGAGAAAACAGGGTAGTATTGTGGCAGTGAGTTGGGAACAGAGGCATGTGAAGCATCTTTGTCTGAATATTTGCTAATAACTGAAAAATCTCCCAGAATTCTCCTTTATCCTATAGCATGACACATGTCAATCATTGAACTTTCCATTCCTTCCAAAAACTATGATGAGTAATATATCCTGCTCATTACTGTGTCATGGAACAAGGAATGGAGAAAGCTCTTTATTATGTTTAATCATTGAATTTGGGATTTGTTTGTCATCTCTCTGCGCTCCCAGCTTCTCTTCACAAATAAAGACAAAGCTAGAACTCCTTCCTACACCTATTACACAGAATTCCTTTGTGATACTTTTTTGTTGTTCCTTTTTGGCTACTTGTTTCATTTTCATTTTTGATTTTTTCTCATCTTCGTATTTCTCTTATCTCCCTGCACTCACCACCCATTAATTGCTTAGATATAATATTTCAGAACAAGTAGGCTTTTTTGTGTAACTTGTAATATTTATGTACTGACATCTCCAAATATCAACAAGTACGTTACTTGTCTGACCAAAAATCTTCCTTGTGTCAGCACCTACCTTGCCTGCTTCTCCACCTCTAGTGCTGATCACACTGTCACTGTATTGCCTGATGGAATTCTGCATGAGGACCATGGTATTCTTTGAGCGTCCCAAATGGGAACACTGAAAGTCCTTTAAGTGTCTGTATCTCTCTTTGACCAGAGTGTCACTTCCAGCTAACCTGGCAAATTGAAGTTGATCTATAATTTCCCCCGAAGTCAAAGTGCTTCTCCATGAGGATCACTGTGTGAATGAAGAGAGGGTGGTGTGAAATGTAATGGTTCTTGAGAGCCTCGCTGGTCACAACGATACCATATAATTCAAAGAAGTGATTTGTAAGAGATGATTTTTGTTCTGGTCTTTTGCCTTTGTACTAACAAGGATAGATGCACCTAATGGAAACAAGCAGGAGAGATGTAGAGGGGAAAAGATAAACATAAAAGGAAACTCAAAATTCTAGTGCTTAAAGGCATGGACCTCTAAACAAACCAAGACCATTGTTTCCTAATAGGAAGACCAGGGGTAAGCCTTAGCAATCACTGTGATGCTAACAGGAGATTTCAAAGAGATTGTTAAAATGATAATTGATATTTTTTTTCGGAAGTCAGGAAACAATTTGAACCACACCTTGGAAGAAATCTGGGGTCAGGGCTTAGAGAAGTTAAAAAGTTACTGTGAAGAATTAGCTAACTAAATATTAAGGGGATTACTAGTTAAAATGTATAGATAAATTTATTTGATGCATATCGAGAAGGGTGAATATTAGTAAATCTTAAACTTGTTTCAGATAAATACCTTGCATTTAGAAAATAATGATTCTATTTTTTCCCTAAGGAAATAATTCCTAGTTTCAACTCATGCCTTCACGACTCAATCTCCTGTTTGTGCAAAATTGAGTCTGGGGTTATGCAACCAAAGTACAATAATAATTAAACAATTTTTATTGATAGAAAGAGTATATTTAAGAAATACCATGGCTTTTCATTAAATTCTCTTTTTACACACAACAAGAAGATTGCCATGAGTTGTAGGCCAGCCTGTGGGGCAAAGTTTTTTTCAGACCATCTTAAGCTACAGTGTGAAAACCTTTCTCAAATTCAAGAAAATGTTTTCCTCCTTAATTTACGGGACTGTGGAACACTTGCTGAGCTAAGAGTTTTGCTCATGTTTGTTAAGTCTTAGTCATGCAAGATGAATAACTTCAGGAGATTTGATGTATGGTCTGCTAGCTACAGCTAACAGCAATGCATTTCTACTTATTTGGGAGATGGTAGATGTATAGAATTCTCAGCATACACAGACACTCAGAAAAATAATGAAGATCTGAGTAACAGTATCTTTAGTAGCACAGTGGTAGCGATTGCATCATTATATATGTTTATTGGCATATCTAGTTGTGGTCTTTAAGTGCACAAAAGTTCTGCCAAACAAGTAAATAATGATGAAAAATGACGTACAGAATAGTAAGCCTTTAGGAAATGTGTTGTGCTTGGATTATTAATAGGTTTAGATACTTTCTGAATTTTATTATTCTCATGTTAAAATATAAAAAGCGATGTTATAATGGTGGTACTGCTGATGGAGGGGAATTCTTCTGAGCTCCGTGGTCCTCTTTTTCTTTCAAAAACTGGAGGTCAGAGAAAAATGTAGTAAGCTTTGTTCAATGAACACATTTTCATACTGTCACAAACCATGAAAGGTCTGAGATTTTTTCCTTTCATTCACTTTATAGATAATGGGTTTTTAGAATACCTAGTTTCACAAGTTGTGTCAGAAGTGGTAGTCTTTTGTGTTAGAGACAAAGAACACGTCAATGTTCACAGCAGTGGCCGTAGACACAGTATCAGAATTTGGACTACATGATGATTGTGTTGCTTGAAATTGGTGCAAGCTAATGTTCTACTAAAGAACAATTCAGATATGGCGTTTAACAGATATCCACAGTAACGTAATGTCAGATTCTGAAGTGGGATATGAATGTGTGTATGTATTTACATAATACATGAAAGAAGGGCTATGGTGGAGAATAAGTAAAAATACACTCATTTGATCTTTAAAATTAATTAAGTTTCAGGTCGGCATTTGCAGTCATTACTTTGATGTGTAGATAAATTATATATTATTTCCTGAATCTTTAATTCTTAAAAATTATTTTATTGTGAATTCAACTAGGAAAGTTCTATATTACAAATGTGAAGAAAATTCAGTTTATGAGCTCTATAGTCAGAATGGTTAAGTGATTAAAAACTTTGTAGCATAAAAACAATTGAAGGAGTGGTATTATTTTTACTAACTTGTTCTTTATGATTGAGCTTTCCGATTTATAAATTATAATAATATATGGAAAGCATGTTGGATACACATATAAACATATTTTCACACACACACACACACACACACACACACACACACACACACACTCCTTCTCTCTCTCATACCCACACGCTGCAGGTAGGACAATTAAGGGCTGACAACCCCTTTGGTAAAAATGACACAGGGAGCTACTGCAAACAAAAGTGGAATCCATGTTTTTCATCTTCCTGTTGTACTCTAGCTTCAAGCAAATACCTTTCTGCGTGTATTCTTTTACCAACGAAAAGCACACTTACATGTAGTGATAGGAGCGGCGGGGCTGCATCCCCAGCACCCCGGCTGCCTGGCTAGCTTATGCCCCGAAATAACAACACACAAACTGTATACATTTAAACACTGCTTGGCCCATTTCTATCTAGCCTCTTCTAGGCTAATTCTCACATATTAATTTAGCCCATTTTTAATCATCTATGTAGCACCGGTCTTACCGGGAAGATTCTAGCCTACGTCCATCCTGGGCCGGAGCTTCATCGCGTGCGTCTGCCCGGGAGAGTGGAGCATGAGGTGTCTGCCCCCAAGAGGAGAGCTGTCGAGTCTGAGCTCACTTCCTCTTCCTCCCAGCATTCTGTTCTGTTTACTCCTTCCACCTATGTTTTAACCTATGAGGGCCAGCCAAGCAGTTTCTTTATTACTTAACCAATGAAATCAACAGATTGATATACGACACTCCCACATCACTTACACATTATTGCAACACATTTATTAAGTGCCTCGTACATGCATAGAATTGAGTAAAGGATTCCATTTTGAATTCCCTGGAACATATGCTAATCCATCATATGACTGTTAGTGAAATGATCATCTTAAATGAATTGACTTGAAAACATGATTCAATGGAAACATGATTGAATGAAAATATGATTCAATGTGTATTGAGATGTATAATAAGGCAAGTGTCTCTCAGAGAGAGCTAGGACAAAGTTTGCTTTATGGTAAGCTGTCTACAGGAAAATAAATGAGGCAATTAGCCATGAAAACAGGCTTAGACTAAAGGTGTTGAGCTGAAGGATTCTTACTGACAATGTATTTACAAACTGGATGGATTAAACACAGGACCCTCCTCACAGATGGAACTGTCAGCCATTATGATAGAGATGTCCAATAATAAATATCTATTTAATAGGCAGTCAGTCCAAAGTTTTCTCAGAAATCTTGGTTGTATTATTTGTTTCTCTTTTGTTTTTTATCACAGTGTTTTTAGTAATTGATTTCAATTATAAAGGTTAACAACAAAAATGGTAAGACAATATATAGATCCTTATGTGTTCACATTTGTGCATAGATAGCCTTTTTCTGTTATTCAAGCTGTGGAACAGAGTGGGAATTTGTTACAATCATCCAGTGATGTTTGATTATCATCCAAAGCCCATAGTTTGCAAAAAGATTCGTTTGTGGCCTTGGTTTGAAGCCAAGGAAGCTTTGATGAAGTACTATAAGCAGCATATTTCCATAACCTAAATTTCTGCTTTCTGCCTATTCATATTTTGTAAAAGATAACTCTTATTTTCATAATTTTACCTCATATAAATGGGATCACACAGTAACTTGGTTGAACGTATTGACTTATTTCACATAGTGCCATGCAGTAAGATTCCCGAATAGATTTTTATGACTTCATGTATGATTATGCTTTAGATATAAATAATGTTCCATTGTCTGTATGCACACATTTTATGTATATACTCACCTGCTGAAGGATACTTTGTTTGCTCAGTTCATACCTTTTGAAGAAACCTGATGTAAATATCAGTCCATATGTTTATGCTTGATTGTGGGTACTTTCAGCATGATTGCTGGTGAAGCTTGCATTCACCTTTGAAAGGAATTGTCAAGCTATATTTTTAAAGTACTACCTACAATGTAGTAGAGAGCTACTGTTCCCCACCTTTCCTAGCATGTGGGATTTCACTTATTCTACAGTTGTATTTGGTTTAATGTTTAATTACATAATGACAGACATATGAGGTATTTACTTAGGCCAATTGTTCCCATGGGTCTTCTTTGATGATGATATGTGACCAGGTTTTAGACTATGTTGTAAGTGAACTTTTAGTATTTTTTTCCTTGAAGGTAAAGAGCTTCTTCTATATGTTGGATAAAACTTTTAGGTGCCTTTTATAGAAGTTTCTCAGATACTTTCACTTGTTTTCTTGACAATGTCTTTTATTTGGTAAATACGATAAATTTTAATAAAGCATTGCTTTATGTTTATTGTTTTCTGTCTTGTGAAATTTTCAAGTGGTTTCTTTTGTAAAGTTCTACTTTCAAGTTTTTGGGTTTTGTTGTTGTTTTAAGGTTTAATGTCTGGGCCTAGATTCTATTATCTCTGTATGTGGATACCAGATTTAATATATTATCTCTGTCTGCCATCACTGTATTGGTTTTGTTTCTTTTTCTAAAATTTTGTATTTGATTGGTAACAGTCTTGTGTTTCAATGGTGAAGGTTCAGGCCTGAAGAGTTTAGCAGGTGCCAATGAACTGGTAACTTCATTAAGCCCCAGTAACAATTTAAATAAGGCTAAGAGAAAGATAGATCACCAAATAAATATCAAGTGCCATTCAGCAGCAGAATAAATTAGAAACACAGGTGTGAAAACTTGACAATAGATTAAGAACTTGTTGTCCCAGTTAACACAACTGAAAGCCATCCAAATATTACCGTGCATACGTTAATTTTGCATGTGTATTTGGTTTTGTTGACTTTGTAACTGCTTTAATCTTCTTATATTCTTAGATGTTTTTCACTTCAGGGAAATCTGGTTAGCCAAAACAACAATTCTGTGAAACGTCTTTCAAGAACTGCCAACACTTCTCTAAAAGTATTATCAGGGCCCTGAGTCTATTAGAGAGAATAACATTCTACAGTAAGGTCTAGTTTTATCAGTTATTAACATAGTTGATGTGCTGTCTTGTTCCTGAAATAAAACAACCAGACAGAAGCCATTTAGACAAGGAAGGGTTTGCTTCTGTGGATAAGCATGGGGGTGAGAGCAAGAAGCTGTTAGTCTGCAGTCAGAAAGCAGGGGCAGGAATTCTAATGCTCATCGCTTTCTCTTCTTATCCAGTCCATACCCCAGTGCTGAAATGTTGTTGCCCATAGTTAAGGTGCATCTTCCCGCTTCAATGAATCCAGTTTGGACAATGCCTCACAGACATGCCCAGAGCCCATCCCCTAAGTGATGCTTGATCCTGCTATGTTCATATTTAATGCAAACTGTTGCATTGAAAATATACTGTAAAAACACAGCATCAAAGTTAGTTCCAATAGAAATAAAGAATGATGGGCACTTATATCAAGTTATCTCTCTTTGAGGAGACAGGGTTTCTCTGTAGCTTTAAAGCCTGTCCTAGAACTAGCTCTTGTAGACCAGGTTGGCCTCAAACTCACAGAGATCCACCTTCCTCTGCCTCCTGAGTGCTGGGATTAAAGGCATGTTTCACCACTGCCTGGTTTTTAATCTCTCTCTCTCTCTCTCTCTCTCTCTCTCTCTCTCTCTCTCTCTCTCTCAGAGCATAAATGCCCCTGGGCTTGTTCCCAGCTGGTAAAATTAAAGGAAGAACATAAATAAGTATTAGCTACCATATTAAAATTCTATATTGTATCAAATAATGAAAAATATTTAGAAATTTGGTGTATATATTATGTAAAAATAGAAACATTTAAAGAAATTTAGAAATAAAACTCCTATAATATTAAGTAGATTTAAAAATCAAATAAAAACAACATGAATTGGCTTATTTATATTTCCTCTCTTAATTTTCTTTGTAAATGAAATGATGAGATGGTTTGTGGCATACACTGGTCCAGTTTACTCATGAAAGATAGTAGCAGTATCATTAACCTTAATGGTTACACATCCTCTGGCTTCAAGGAGAGCATACTAATTGCTTCAACACTCTTTTTTGATATATCTCACAGAAAATAAGTGAGCTTCATCCTTGTAGGCCACCTTCATACAATTCTCTGCACTTAGGGGCTGAAGGTCTACTTGAGTCAGAAACAGAACCCAGGTTTCTATCACGACGGGCTTCTTTCTCATAGTCCTCCTTAGTTTTCCTTGTCCTTCTATCCTTGCCAAAACTGCTATTCAAATCTTTGGGACAGGATGGTAGAGTATATTTATCATCATAATCTAAGATCAGCGCTAACAACAATAACATAACAATGGTTGCTTGGGAGCTTATGTGGATTCCACTTGAGTGAATATATCTCAGTGATATAGAAATTTCACTAGTGATTCTGCTAAGTATAGTGTATCACCATGATACACAAATTTCACCAGTGATTATGCTAAGTATACATATACGTGGGGGGTTGCACATATGCACACATAAACGCACATACACTGAGATTTATGTATGGATGCTGTGAGCTTGAGTTATAAAACACTATGTTTTGTGACATGCTCTGTGCTTCACACTAATAAATGATAGAAACTCTCTGAGAAGCTTGCTTAGGGTATGCTAACAATAATCTGCAAATCAGAATAATGATGACATATTTAATTTATGCCTTTATAAATGTCCCCTAACACCAGAGGCTCTTATGTTATCTATAATAGCTAAAGGAGTTTCAAGCATTCATTAGCTTTAATCAGTGCTCAGGAGGCTCTAACTGTGTTTCTTTGTCCATCACATACACAGAGCTTGGATTTTATTCCTCACATCAAAAATAATTTCACCCTTATACCTGATAGGAAAATATTTTTAATCACTCATGGTGACTATAATTCAAATTCCCATGCTTATAAAAAGTTTCAGGAAATTATAAACTAATTTAGTTACCAAATGTGCTTTTGTAGGACTTAATTTCATTAATTGACATAGTTTTATACAGTCCTTTATAGAAGCTCAAATAAGTCTTAATTAATATCATTACCATAATTCATTTGTACATGTTTTGAATTTGAATGTACTTTCATTTAAAAAACTCTCTTATTCAAACTTTGATTTGGTTTGCTTCCTTAATTCTGAACTCTAACAGTAATAGTTGAGACAAGTGCAAACATCAGAGCTTTGCAAACTCTGAATATCTTCAGCATGAGTATGGCATGTAGTTACTTGAAAATGCACTCCGAATTATGCACATTAAGAGTTTGTGACTGTGAATACTCATCTTTCCATGATTAACAAGTTGTTACTTTCAAATATTAAAGCAGTCATCTCCACATTCTCAAGGAAAATCTTGATACTGGAATGCCAGTTGCCATTTGAAGTATAATCATGTTATCAAATATAGTTGACCCAACTTTTCTCAACTAATGACATTACTAAAATATTTTAATTTTATAATATAAAATAGTATTAGAATTTTCTTCAGTAGAAATTTTGCTGACTACACAGGAATGAAACTTTTTTTACTTTGAAAGTATAAAAAATTCTATAGCTCTCAAACTGGTAAAACATTGAGAAAACAAATAAAAAGGCCCTCAGGCAAATTATATTTGAGTAAAGCATAAATGTTGCTCAAAATTCATTATTGAAAGAGTAATAATAAATAATATAATTTTATACTGTACCAATGTTCTAAATGTTCCTACAGAGACATAAGCTTTAATGCTTAATGATAATAATATCACAAAGTACATATCTACAACAACGTAACAGAGGACTTTAGGAAAACCCTACATATCATAATATCACTGTTACCAGAAAGGAGAAAAAGATCTAACTAGTTGAAAATCTATCTTTGGGCATTGACCTAGGTTAAGATTTAAATAGAGACACAGAGTGCATATGAGGAGTTGGACAGATAGCTCAGAGTTAAAAGCAGCTGGTACTCTTCCAGATGTAGGTTATAGGTTTGATTATTAGCACCTGCATGGCAGCTTACAACTCTCTGTAACTCCAGCTCCAGAGGCTTTTTCCAACTCTGACCTCCATGGACATCTACATCTATATTAAGACACACACAGCTATCCGTAGTTAGAAATAATAAAAACAAACCTTTGAAGGAGATTCAAGTAAACTGTCAGTCACTTGTATCAATGTGTACTCTTCCCTGTCACCACACATCATTTGTTTTCATTCTTGTGTTTTGTGTTTTGTCCCTGTAAGTTGTCATAATGGTGTGTATCTCTTTCAGAGAGACAGGTTCTTTTCTCCCTTGACAAGAGATCTTCAGACTTTTCGTTCCTTCAACTCTAGATTTCCCGAGAAAACTCTAATTCTGCAGACTCTGTTGTTCAGTAGTTTGGTACTCAGTCATAGAAGCACACATCTTTATGACGACTTCTTTCCTGCTAGGAGAATGAAAGCATGGAATCCTATCTGGGATACTATCTGATAAGATATAATTGAGTAAACAATTTCCATTATATAAGAAAGACTAGTAAACACAAAAGGTAAAAAAAAACACATATGGAGAGTCTAGAGGGGGGAAGGAGAGGCAGAGACGCAGAGATGCAGAGAGAAGTGGCAATATGGGGTGTGAACTATATAATAAAACAACCAGCCCATAATTTTTCTATAATCAGTTTCAGCATCTTTTTTGCTGTTTGTTTTAACTTAGTTCTTTAGATAATTGGATATTTGTAGCACAGATCGACGAAAAACTACCATTTGACAACTTGACACAAACTAGTCACTTGAGAATTGGATGTTTAAGAGCTGTTTCCATCAGAACGAACTGTGAACATGTCTGTGGGATATTTTCATTATTAATGATTGATGTTGGAAAACCCATCCACTGTGTACAATGCCACCTATGGGCAGGTCATCATGGATTAAATAAGAAATCAAACTGAGAAAGTAATGGAAAGGAAGCCACCAAATAGCATTACTCCATAGTGTCTGCTTCAGTCCCTGCCTTCAGGTTTCTGCCCCAATTTCCCTGAATAATAGATGGTGTAATCAAAGAACTACAGGCAATAGAGTAAAGCTGGGAGCCAGAGAGATGATCCTCGCTACGGAATAGAACATCAAATAATTAATAACTGTCTAGTGCCAAACAGGCACCTCTGAAAATACACATATATGCATAAATGCATATAAAACATTTTGTAATCTTTACAGGTTTTATTTAATAATATACATGTATGTATAATTGCATATATGCAAACAGTTATAATTATTGAAAAAAGAGGCCGTGAACTTGAAGGAGAGTAGGGAGGGGTATATAGGAAGGATTGGAGGGAGAGAAGGGAATGGAGAAATGTCCAGATTTAACTTCAATCTCAAAAATAAATAAAAAATGTAAGCAAAAAATAAACCTATTTCTCTCATACATTGTTTTTGCTCATGGCTTATTACAAGAGCAGAAAGAAGTTTATTGTCAGGGAGGAGGATTTCGGATCAGATCTGGCTCAGGTCCACAGAGTCCTGGGTCTGAAGTGCATGCTGTCTTTAGAAGTAGCAACTTACCTTCTCCCACCCCATTGGTCCAACAAAGACACCAAGAACAGTAATAGCCTATAATATTTGGGAAGTCTCTTGGAAAACTCTAACCAGTTACTGGAAAGAGGCTTCTTCCTCATGCTCTGGGTTTTTAAAAGATTTGGGGCTTGGAACCGTCAATGAGAGGCAACAAGTATATGTCTTTATGGCTCTGGGTTACATAACAATATATTTTCTAGTTCCATTCATTTACTTAAATTTTTCCTTTTTTTCTTACAGATGAATAGTATTCCATAGTGAGTGTTTATTATGTTTTCATAATCAACTAGTCAGTGAAAGGGCACTCGGATTGTTTACGTTCCCTAGTTGTTGTGAACAGAGCAGCAATGAACATGGCTGAGAAAGTATGTGTGAAGAAAATAGCTGGATCTTGCGTTAGATTTATTTTTATCTTTTTAAAAATTCTATCTGATATCCAGAGCATTGGCATCAGTTTGCAATCCTATCAACGAGTGAGAGATCCCTTTCCCCAAATGTTTTCTCCAGCATTTGGTTTTGGATGATTTGCTGATCTTTTCACTTTGATTAGGGTAAGATGAAATCTCAAATTTGCTTTTGGCTTGCATTTTCCCGATCGTTAGGAATAGTGCAGTTTCTTGGCTCTGCTCATTCCCCTCTTTATCTTGAAATATTGCTTTGTGTATGTTCTGTAGGTTTTTCTTTCTATCTAATATAATGTTTTAGGGCTGTTTTTTTATTGTGGAAAATTTTTGTTTTCCTTAAACTATGGCAGATAGTTTTAGTGTGTACCTCAGTCTGGGTTGTCAGTATTGGTATTTTATGACTTGGAATTCATTGTTCCATGTTCTTCTGGCTTTCAAAGTTTTCTGTAACAATCAGTTGTTGTTATGCTTTATATGTAACTTGTGGCTTTATAGTTATTTGTTTGTTTGAATCTTTCAATTCTCTCTCTCTCTCTCTCTCTGTCTGTCTCTCTCTCTTTCTTTGGTTCTGACTAGTATTTTAACTATGGTATGCCATAGCTAGTTTCTTTTCTGGTCTTCCCTATCTGGTGTTCTGTGTTATTCTTGGATATATGTGGGTATGCCTTAGTTTGTGAAAGTTTTATTCTATGACTTCGTGAAAATCTTGACTATATCATCGATATGAGATTATTATTCTTCATCTATGCCTGTAATTTGAAGATTTCTTCCATACTCCTATGCTGTGTTTTACACTTGTCTTTCACTTTATTTGGTTATTTTATCTAGATCCTCCACTTTATCTTTTGCCTTTTCCTTGCCTCATTCTTGAGGCTTCTTCACAAGTTTTCTAATTGGGTTATCATTTGTTTTATTTTTAGAAGAAAACAAACTACATTTTTTCATTATATATACCAATCTCAGTTCCCACTCCTTCCATCCTCCCATTCCCTCCAACTATTACCCACCCCACCCCCATCCAGTCCTCAGAGAGGGTAAGACACATTGCTTTGGGAAAGGTCCAAGACCCTCCTTACTATATCTAGGATGAGTATGATATCCATCCAAAGAGAATAAGTTCTCAAAAAAGTCAGTACAAGCAGTAGGGATAAATCTTGCTGCTGCTGCTAGTGGCCCCACAGTCTGCCCTAGCTATGCAACTGCCAACCACATTCAGAGTGAATACTTTCATCCTATGCTTGTTCCTTCCCAGTCTAGCTGGTGTTGTTGAGCTCCCATTCTCTCAGGTGGACTGTTTTAGTGGGTGAACCCATCATGGTCTTGACCTGTATGCTCATAGTCTCATTCCTCCCACTCTTCAACTAGACTTTGGGAGGTCACATTTACATGTTAGAGTACTACTCATTGGTAAAAAAACAATACTATCTTGAATTTTGCATGCAAATGGATGGAATTAGAAAACACCATTCTAAGTGAGGTAACCCAGAACCAAAAATATGAATATGGTATGTACCCACTCATAAGTGGATACTAGCTGTAAGCAAAGGATATCGAGCCTATAGTTCATGATCCTAGAGAAGCTAAATAGCAAGGTGAACCCTAAGAAAAACATATATAGATTCACCTGGAAAGCTGAAATAGACAAGATCACCTGACAAAATTAGGAACATAGGGTTAGGGGGAAAAGTTAGGGGGAAAATGGAGGGTAGAAGGGGAAGTGGTGGAAAGAAGGGGAGAGGGAAGGAGAACTTGAGGGAATGCAATAGTCAAGATGAAGGAAGGACAGATGTGAGAGCAAGGAAAGAGATACCTTGATTGAGGGAGCCATTATGGGGTTAGCAAGAAACCTGGCTCTAGTGAAATTTCCAGGAATCCACAAGGTTGACCCCAGATAAGACCCTAAGAAATAGATGAGAGGGGGCGTGATCTTGACTTGCCTTGTATCAGACTGATGAAATCTTAAATATCACAATAGAACTTTCATCCAGCAGCTGATAAAACAGAGGAAGAGCCCCACACCAGAGCCCTGGGTTATGTTTTTTTTTTCATTCACATCTGCACTCAGGCTTGAACTACATCAATATTTCTATTTCTTTATTGAATTCTATTATCAAATGTCATCATGTCAATCACCCTGATATTAGCGATTTATTGAGTGTCACTTAGGCAGTTAATATTCATTCTCTTTAAGTCCTTCAACTTGTTTCTTTGTGACTTCTGTTTTAAGTAAAAATAGATTCTCCTCTCATACAATACATCCCAGCCACAGTTTCCCTTCCCTCTACCTCTCCAAGCTCGCTCCCAATATTCCCAACCCCAGATCCATTTCCCCACGATTTGTTTCTTCAGGAAAAAGCAGGTCTTCAAGAGATGATAGTCAAACATGACAGAAGAAGATACAGTAACACAAGGCAAACCCCCTTGATGCTGGACAAAGCAACCCAATAAGGGGGAATGAATCCCAAAAGCAGATTAAAAAGTGACTTGTTGAAACTCCATGAATTCTTTGATGAGTTTATGAATGCTATTTTAAATTCTGTATCTCATGCTCAATAGGTAGTTCTTATTGGTGAACATTTCTGCAGAATTGTTGAATTTTTTGCTGTGTGTAGGGAATATTGCCTTGATATCTAATATGTTTGCATTTTGCAATAATACCTGGGCCTGTGATGTCCACTGTTAGTTCTGTGGGTGATATGAACAGAGTATGTAGGAGTGTTAATACAGGAAGTGTGGTTATGTTTGCGTTAAGGTTGGATACGGCTTAGGTTGGATGAAGTCAGGTGGTTATAAAAATTGGACTGGCATTTAATATTTTTGATAATTTGAAATTATTCCATATAGGTAAGAAGTAATCTATAGTCTTCAAATTAACTTTATAAGTAGTCAACTTCATGAGTTTTCTTATTGATTCTCATGCATTTCAGTTTATAATCATTTTGCCAGGTATAAATGTCTGTCTAGTAATATGACTTCATTTTTTCCATAATCTCTTTTAAATCAAGCTCACAGTCTCAACATTAATTATTTGAATGAGAAAACTTGTCTATTTGATGCCAAATTTTTTATAGAAAAAGGAATACATTGTCATCAGCTTGAACTTCTCATTTTATCATGCTTTAAGTCACTGATGTTCACAACATTCATCTAGCAGGAATTAGATCATATACCTAAGATATGATTATTGGTTTTTTAAATTTAATGTTCCAAAGACTTTATTATACTTTCTTAGCCATTAGAGTAAAAGAAAATGATCAATTACAAACCATATGTTCTCCATGTTTAATATGTCTATAATAAATCAATACTGTAAAGTACAATGTCTAGTCATTTTGTTCAAAATGTAGAAAAGGTGATGTGTTATTTCTGAAATGATTATTCTTTTTAAATGAATGTTTCTGAAATCTCTGTTACTGAGCAACTAAAAAAATTCAACTGTGCTGACTGGCGCAGATGGTTGAGCAAGTTTATCAAATTTCACTGTAAGATAACTTCAGAGTCAATATTCATCTATTCTATATTGATTTGCTTCATAATGCATATCAGCATAATTTTTAAAATTATTTTATTTTTTTAATTTCTAATTGTGTGTTTGGAATGCCACATGAGGTTAATAGGTGAGAGCATTAATATTAAAAATTGTTTTGCTATTGGGTATATATTGTTTACATGTAATAGGATCCCAATGTCAGAAGATCTATATTTATGTCTTTAATGTGCTATTAATTACGAGGTCTCACATGTGGATATGGAATTTCATATGAATCTGGCATTTAGAAAACTAATACTAGAACATATAAGAAAATCATCTACGATGATCAAGTGGACTTTATATCAGATATGTAATTTACCATATAAAGAAACTGAAAGAAAAATACCACATGATCACATCATTCACTGCTGAAAAAAACCTTTGACAAATTCCAACACCCCTTCATGGTAAAGGTCTTGGAGATAGATAGAGATACAAGGAACATGCCTAAACATAATAAAGGCAATATACAGCAAGTTAATAGCCAAATCAGACTAAATGAAGAGAAACTCAATTCAACTATACTAAAATCAGAAAAAAGACAAGGCTGTCCATTCTTCCCATTTCTGTTCAATAAAGTACTTCAAATCTTATAAAAGAATTTTAGTTCAAAATAATTTTGAAGACTATTTTAACCACTTATTTGAGATTTTATTTGGAGTGATTTTTGTTTTTTTTACTGAATTCTATAGATCATTGAAATACAAACTTTTGTAAATTTTTTAAAGATGAACTTGTGCATGTGTGTGTGTGTGTGTGTGTATGGTTGGGTATGTGTCTGTGTGATTGCATGTGTGTCTGTGTGTCTGTGTTGTGTGTTTTATCATGAGGGAAGAGGTGAGAGATGAAATTTTCTTCCTGAATGCATTTTTGCATTTTGTATTTGTATTTCTTAGCATATATATGAGCAAGATACCATATTACACATGAGCTCTTGTTTACTATGTTACTTCATTTTGTTGTTAACTAAACAGATTTCTGTTAGAAAATTCTTCTTAAAAGCAAAGGAACATATTAATAGTGATAATTTAACTACCTTACTGCTAATATTGCTAGACTCTATTAAGAAAGTATCAATTCTATTTGTTATTCCTGTGTGTTTTGCTTTTGGAAGGGCATAGTTAAATATTGACCTTGGTTTGTTTTTTTCCTGCATATTGTTGATCTTACTTCTGTTTATAGACAAAGATAATCACTTTGCAAATTGACCTTTGACTAGCCAAATGCAAGGCCAGAGATAAGGAGGAATTCAATCTTTGGATTCTTGCTCTAATGAACTTTAGCAGAAAGCTTCCTGGCCCCTTGAACTCTGAGTTCCACTGAAATCTGTTTTATCCTGTGCATTTTGATTTTCTGTTATGGAGCTGTAGCTGGCTAAGATTCTTTTGGTATCTTTGACCCAGGAGTTCTCTGGAAAACCCTCAGTAGTGCAAGTTTATGAGCTTTGCCAATAGATAGGAAGTGATTACATGCCTATTGTCAAATAATTGGCATGCTTCCTATAATAAAATTTATTCAGAGGCCAGGTAAGTATCTGCCATAAAGGTACTTTCCAGTTCAATCAAACAAATGGCTTGTTTTAGTGTCAGAAATTTTATCCTGCAGTTTAGCAAAAAAAAAAAAAAAATCCCATGGGTATATTTTTTTTACAGAAAAATTTTGTGTAAAGCAACACAACTTAATAATGTTATGTGTACAACCTATTTTTAAATTTTAACAACTTAATTACACTAGGGTCTTATTAATCAATGTATTTAGGACTTTATTGTTAAAGTAACTGTATTTAAGAAGCCCAATACACAAATTACTACACAAACTTTGTCAATTTTATATTAAAATTTTTAATAAGAAGCAGAACACATGAGTAACTTTCAAAGCATAGGGATTCTGGCCAGATTTAATTTCAAGTTAGTGATATAGAAAATAAAAAGTAACATTTTAGAGATACGGTAATGAAATAAAAAATTATAACACAAGAAAATGGTGGAACACTGAAAAATAGGTAACTAAATTATGCATAGGTACTGTTAGTACAGAGTATATGACATAAGGCTACATAAATGTGAAGAAGTAGCTTCTTAGGTAGAGTGAACAGAGTTCCTGCTTTCTGTCTTTACAGGGTTTTGAACACTGAGATTATTCTTCCTTAAAACTAGCAATAAGCTTATGCCCTGTGCATGAGGTTCCAATTATCCCTGTCAGTGTTGGAATATAATATAATATATATATATATAATATATATGTGTCAGAATACATCTGTACATGGTTTGTATAAAAAATAAATATCAAGATATAAGTACAAGCATTATTCAATATGTTGGAAACAAATCTTAAGTAGCATAAAGAATCCGTCTAACGTAAAACAGTCTCAATACCATGTTGGTCAAGCAATTTTGCTCAGTGCTTGTGAAGTAGATAAAATGTGTCAATGCTCCCATGGAAAACCATTAAGCACAAAATAAGTCTAGGAAGACCATTGTAGCTGACCTTACTCCAGTCTGTTTCATTTTTTTGCTTGATTACAATACTTTTAGTAATAAATTCATACACTTCCTTTTCTGTCAGCTATTATCAAATTTGACCATTGAAGATCCCTTCCTGTTTTCTTACAGTGTAATTGCACACTTTATCTACACTATCAATGTGATACATTCCTAAGATCAGCCGTGATTTCCTGTGTTTCATTGCATAGTCTAACATTACAGCTGGAGCAACTCTACTTAGGTCATTCCAAAATATATTAATCAAAATATAAAAAATATCTTAGATATTCTTCCTTCTCTAACCTAATTATGTTTTTTATTTCAAATCCTGCTGTCTTTCTCTTTTGTAAGTACTTTGCATTTGGGAATCTAAAATGCTTTGATGTTGCCTTTTTCTGCTTTGAAGTTATAATATTTCTAGAAATGAAAGATAATTTTCAACATATCAGAACATTTACATATAGAAATACAAAGTCAACTAAACATAAATCTGTCCTTAATGTTTTTATTTTATTTTATAGGCTTTAAAACATTACTCATATCATAGCACACAAAAGTATAACAAAAGTCTATGTGATCATAAACATTTAAATAAATTTCCATTGGTATCTCTTTGTTTTTGTTTTAAAAGTCATTTAAAGCACACACAGATAAGACTCTCTCATCTTCCTGCTTCTCTCCCTCATCTCCACAGCCACATCTTCCCACTAACATGATCAGAAGGACACAGTGAATGTTGGTAGTAGTGTGGTGCTTGCTTCTCTAGATAACATTCTTTGCATGATTTAGCTGCAGAAACTCAACTAGATATATTTATTCTATCCCCCATCTTAGATTACCTGTGTACCCGATGGAAATATCAAGCTGAAATAAAGTTGGAAATCAGAAAACAAATATGATAGGAATTTGGCTAAGATTTTCAGCAGTTACGGAGTATAAAGTAACGAGGAATTGAAGGTCATTGCTTAAGAATCTTAAGCAGTCACGGTAAAAGCTTAAATGATCCTTCACTGACCGTTACCTAGATAATAATCACCCACTAGAATCTCATTGTTTTTCTATATTCTCCCTGCAATTTTTTTCTGAAACTAATAAATGTCTAGATGATTTTTCTTCCATTAGATTTCCCTCACTTTCTTTGAGTACTTGATAACACATCTGGAAATATGCAGGCGTGCACAGAATTGCCTGAGTTTTAGACAGTTTCTCGTGTTCTGTGTGCTTCAGTTACACTAAGACATAAACTGTCCAGTGGTGAGTCAAATACCAAGTTCTTGGGAATGATTCTGTGTGTCCTCTGGTGCACAAGGTAGCATAACTCAATGTCAGAAAAAGTGTGAACCTAACATGAAAATAGGTTATTAAGTAGAGTTGCAAGAAACACTTTTCCCCCATCATCTTCTTTTTCACCCTCATTTTATAAAATATGTAAAAATTGCCATTAGTTATGAATTTATAGCACCTATCAGTCTGTAGAACAAATTTTGGGGCTTGTTTCTCTAAGTTGGAGCTGTCACCTTATATTCACTAAGTGGTTATTCCTATTTGTAGAGCTAGTGCTTTTAATTATTGGAATTTCCAGCCAAACAAACTTATTTCATTGCCACACTGATAACAAGTTTTACTGAAAAATGAATTACTTGGTCCATCAGTTGTACTGTGTGCTGTCTCTCATGTTAAATAAGGCATTTGGTGAGTATGAAATAAAGAGACATATCCAAAAATATTAACAACAACAACAGCAACAAGAAAAACTCCCACGAATGTATTTGCAGATTATTGTCTATTCTAGTAGGGAAAGTGCTACTTACTCCATGTAGAAATGTGTTTAGTACAATCATCCTATGACAAGTAGTCGACTAGTCCTTGTACACAGGTGCTGTATCAAGAATTTAGGGGTTCTTCTTGCTTTTGGCATAATTAAGAGGCATTTTAAGGATTCTTGTGATCACTCACGAATGCCTTCATAAAGTTTTTATGGTTTGGTCTATTGGGGAATATTATTAAACATCTTGAGTGTGTAACTAAAAAGAAGCCTATTGTACATTATTACTTGTAGTAGGGAGGCTGCTAGTTAGTTCCTGGCTGCTCAGTCCTGAAATAGCCACACAGAAACTCTTAATTAAACCACTACTTTGTCTATTAGCTCTAGCTTCTAATTAGCTAACTTTTACATCTTAATTTAACCCATTGCTATTAATCTGTGTATCTTCACGAGGCTGTGGCTCACCTGGTAAAGTTCTGGCATCTGTTTCTGGTGGGGCTACATGGTTTCTCCCTGACTCTGGTTTCCTCTTCCCAGAATTCAGTTTAGTTTTCCCCACCTACCTGTATTCCCCTCACAGGCCCAAGATAGTTTCTTTATTAATCAGTGATATTCACAGCATACAGAGGGGAATCCCACATCAACTACAATCTTGAATTTTTTTCTTTAATCTTTTGTACTTAACAAGGATGTCTGAGACACTCAGCATTATTTAACTTAAAGCTCTGTTGCACATTCCTTCTTTGGACAATAAATCAAGCAAAATAATTAGCAGTCATATTTTAAAATAAACACAATAAATACAGACAACACATAACTACAACTGAGTTGGCAATACCACATAACATTATCTTTTTCTTACTTTCTTGATTATTATTCTTAAAATTCATCTTCATTTAAGTTTATCATGATTTTGTTGATCTAAATTATTTTACAGAAATTTTCTTTTCCCACTGAGGTTTTATGCTCTTTAGAGGTACCAACAAAATATACATATTAGTATGACATTGTCTGGTTGTGATCTCAAGTAGGATTATTACATCAACATTAAGCATGTAAGAAGTTATATGATTGAATCCATTGCAATGATTAGCATGTATATACCAAAGTTCATCGGTTTTAAATTTGATCCACTATGTAGGAGTGGTGTTTAATTGTTAACTTCTGATGGTGCTGACCTCTTTAAATATCTCTTCTCATCTATTTAGTGACTGTATTGTTTTTTTTATTAAAATGTTTTATTTTATTTTTTTTATTATTAAGAAAGAAAAAAAAATT